>NC_056738.1:13100801-13273301 GCF_019279795.1 Protopterus annectens | reverse complement strand
CCCTTTTGTAGAGTATCCACATCATTTGGGGATTCAATAATGGCTCCCAGTTTGTAGTCATCTGTGAACTTTGTTAGCCAGAGTCCCTTAGTGTTGGCCTATACTTCAGAGAAGTAGATGCCAAACAAGAGAGGTCCCAGGATTGAACCCTGAGGTACTCCACTCATAACTTGTCTGGAGCTGGATATGGAGTCAGCTACTTTTTCAGTGTGGGTTCTGTCAGTAAGCCAGCTGGCACCCCATCGAGTGACGTAAGGATTAATGCCCAGCTTAGTAAGTTTATCTATGATTCCAGAGTGGGGGATGGTGTCAAAGGCCTTGGTGAGGTCCAGATAGGCTGTGTGGACTGTCTTACCCTAATCCATGGCTCTGGAGACTGATTCGAAGAAGTCAATAGGGTTCAGGAGACAAGATCGGCCCTTCACGAACCCAAACTGGGTGGAGTCCAGTGTTTTAAGGTTGCCAATGTCTTTGTTTATAAGTTCCATGATAATATGTCCCATGGCCTTGCAGATCCAGCTCATCAGACTGATGGGGCGGTAGCTCCGGGGATCCAAGGTGGATCCCCGCTTATGGGGTGGGATAAATGTAGCTCTGCACCACTCAGTGGACACGGAGCCTGAGGTGAGGGTATGATTAAACATGACACTTAGGTGAGGTGCCAGTTCATTTTGTAGTTCATGTAATACACGGCCCAGGATGATATCTGGTCCCATGGATGCTGTATTCTTAGCTTTGGAGAGTGCATTTTTTTTTTACCTGTGTGGCCGTTTTTACCAGAATTTGGCAATCTTCCAGTATTGAGATGGGCCATTTAGGGGGTGGGGGGTGTGTGTGAAGTTGGCACTGAATCCATCTGCCAGGATATTGGCAATATCCTTGGGATCAGTATATTTAATGTGATTCTGTTGTAGCTCAGAGCAGATCTGAGCATTGCCATTTAGATTCTTGACATAGTTATAGAATGCCTTGTGGTTGTCTTTGGAATCTTTGGCAATTTTATTTTCGTAACTAGCTTTGGAGGATTTTATGAGGGATCTCAGCTTCTTACTGAAGCTGGTAAGGGAGTTTTTTGCATCCTGGGATGTTCCTCTTTTCTGCAACAGTTTTTTTCCTTTTGTTGTAAAGTTTGTTTATGGCAGGGGGCCACCAGATTGGCTTCCTTTTTTTGGAGGAGAGCATCTTGGTTCTATTTGGGATGGCACGATTCATGCATGAGTGGATGCGCTCGTACAGTGCCTTAGTGTAGGACTCAGCAGTCGAACTTTTAGTTCCCGTCTGCATGCGTGTCATGAAATTTGTAACTTCTGACTTGAGTAGCATGAAGTTGGCCTTGGAGAAGTTTTTTATGGAGGTTTCTATACTGGGGGGGTGGGTGTGGGATGTGGATGTTAAGGGTGATTAGCTTATGGTCTGACCTGACCAATGAGGGGTGATCATAGGTGTGGAGCATCGATTTCCCATATTGGTAATGACCAGGTCTAGGATATTGGAGCCCCTGTTGGGACTATGGATTAGTTGATCCAGGGCATTGGAATTTATGAATTCCAAGAACCGCTGGGCAAAGGTGTTGATGCACAAGTAGTTTTCCCAGTTAATGGCAGAGTAGTTGAAATCACCAAGTGTTAGGGTGTTTGGTTGTTTATTAATATTTTCCAGTATGTTTAGAAAGGTGTAGTGAGAATCTTGGGGCATGGTGGGGGATCTGTAGCAAGCTGCAATTTGGATTGCAGTCTTACCTAGTGTTAGTTGCAGCTGGAGAATTTCAGATGCATTGTGTTTGGCAAATAACCTGGTGGTGTGAATATCCTTGGTGAATATGTACAGTCCTCCACCTTTAGTGTTTTGATCCTGGTTTGGTAGCTGAAAAGTGTGGTAAGAGTTGTAGCCTAGTATTGCAGGGGTGCTCTCTGGAGCCTTGAACTAGGTCTCAGTTACTGCACAAATATCAATGTTCTCCATTTTTAGGAGTGCCTCATGAGAGTGCATTTTGAGGTTTAGACTTCTAGCATTGAGTAGCATTACCTTCAGATTTTGCATGCTTGTACCTGTTACGGTGGTGGTTTTGTCCTTTGTACTTTGCCTAAAAAAGGCACTGTAGGGGTGGCAAGAGCCTTAGCCAGTAACCTGAATCCGAGGGGTGAAAGGTGCAGAGCATCTCTGGCAAAGCATCGTGGTCTGTCGATCATGTCATCCCAGGCAGAAGTTTCATGTAAGGCTGGTACACAACCACTTATTGTTTATAAAAGGGATATGTCCTTGAAGGGATTAATTGAGGGGAAAAATGGACATTTTGAACACAGCTAGTAATAACAAATGTGGTAGATGTGGTCATTGTTCTTATATCATGGAAGGATCTAAACTAGTAGGTGAAGGTTTGGGGACCATTTGGCTTAAGAAAAAATATTATTGTTTTTCTAAAGGTATGGTGTATCTTGAAGTCTGTGATTCCTGTGACAGTATCTATATAGGAAAAACTATTAGAGCTCTAAAACAAAGAATATACCAACATCTTTATGATATAAGACAGAAAAATGTGGGCAATGCCCTCTACAAACATCTTAAGAAGTTTCCTACTCATTCATTTAAATTTGGGGTCATTGACCATGTGGACCTGGGTTCTAGAGGGGGACCTTCAGATGTATATCTTGAGTTTCCTGAACTCAAATGGCAGATCAGAACAAACGCTTGGATTGGACCTGACCTTAATAGATTGTCTCTTGGCTCTTTGTTTAGGTTAAAATCAATGTATTTTATTTAATAATATTTATTAGTGGCTGACCTATGTAAATGTCACTACTTTTATATGAATTGATTTTTTTTATTCATATAACATTTTTTCAGTAACATTGTACTTATGAACACTAGGTGTTTTTATCCTTGATGTAGTGTGAACAGGTATTCACAAATGTTTATTTGTTAGGGGAAATGATGTCAAGTCATGTGTTATTTATTCAACCTATGAAATGCTGAATGTGTTGGGGGAAATTATGTCAAGTCATGTGGGATTTATTCAACCTATGAAATGCTGAATGTGTTTTTGAAAAGGAAATTTCATTGATTTATTTGTTATTCTGAATAAGTCTTTTGACGAAAGCATGTTTAATAAATCTCTTATTTATTTTATTAAGTATATGGTGTCCGGTTCTATTGTTGCCCTTCTGTGCATATTTCCCTAGTTTCGTTGCTTGGATTTGGTGTTTTTTGGTGTCTTTGTTGCTGCATGGAAGGAGATATATAGATGGCAGCCACTACAAGCATGGATATGGCTTTACTACTTCAAACAGTGGCTTCACTTTCTAATACTGTGGCAGAACTAACTAGTAAGGTTGATGTCTTAATGACCAAGCTGAATAGTGGGTCAAATTTATCAGCGGATGTTCAACAAAACTATTCTCAGTCCTTTCGGCTCTCTGGGGTGACGCCTGCTGAGAGAAATCAATGTCAAGGTAGCCAACTGCCTGAGGCGGATTGCCTGACCAATGTGAACGCAAGTAATTATCAGCCTGACTTGTCTGGGTGTGGAGTGAACAGAGGGGAAGCCAGAATGCCTGTAGCCTTGGAGCAATGGCTTAGGACTGAATTCAACATCTCTAACATGGATTTGGCTGCTGCTGTTGAGTTGGGAAGTTTTGTCGAACAACTTAAATCATTCCAGGACTTTTCATTTAAATACAGAGGGGTGCAGCTGGAAAATAACTATTTTCAGGTATGTTTGAACAGGGAACATATTCCTAAAGGCCTCCGGTCTTGGAAATTTCTGACCAGGTTAGTTAAAGATTCACAACTGCATAAAGAACTGTTAAAACTGTTTAATAGTCAGCGATGCGAATGACTACAAATGGCTATGTTACTGAGGACATTAATAGACTAGAAGCCAGTATAAAAAGTGATTTGTTGTTTGATACAAGACAAAATGAGTTTTTTTAACATTTTCAGAGTTGTGGACATTGATTTGGAAAAATTAAAAACAAGGAAATAAAAGAAGTTGTTAAGGGGCAAACAAGATTATGAGGCTAATATGGCCTACCATGATCCCCCTTTGGGGCAGCAAGCTGCATACTTGAATGAGAATGGCAATAGTGATTTGTGTGATGAATTTGACTGTGAAACTAGTAACATCTGTGAAGTCCCTTTAGACCCAACTCCATTGAGATGGTCACAGAGATTGTGGAACCAGAACAAACAGGACCGGAAGAATTGGTGGCCTGGGTTCCAACCTCGACAGAATCAATGGAGGGGGAGAGGAACAGTTTATCAGAATTAGATTTTATGAACTATAAAAACATGGACAATGATGGGGTTACAATTGTTAACAATCTTTGTGGTGATTTTACTGTTTACAACTACAGTCATATTAATGTTGGGCCTGAATGGGCTGAACTTTTTTCCAAAGGTTTTAACTTTGTGCCTGCAAGGAAAGCTAATTTAATTGATACCATTTTACAGTTGAAAATGTTTTGTAGGAAACTGAATCTTGCTATGTTTTTTTCTGGTGATAATTTGAAACTTAATACAGGACATTTGTCTAGACCTAGTTTGTTCATACCCCCTGGTCATCCAATAGTATAGATTTTTGAATCCCTTTGTGAGTTAGAAATTAGGGAAACTCTGACAAAGGGTAAACATTTAGCACCCTCCAATTTGTCTGAGGCTGAAACACTTCTGTTGAAGGATATTTTAGACAGAGGGGATATAAGACTTAAGAAACCGGAC
Source organism: Protopterus annectens (assembly GCF_019279795.1). Lineage (NCBI taxonomy): Eukaryota > Metazoa > Chordata > Ceratodontiformes > Protopteridae > Protopterus > Protopterus annectens. Next base: position 13,268,585 of record NC_056738.1, on the reverse strand, counting down.
AAAGGAGGGGGACTGCTTGTGACTGACAAGGAGGTGTATAATGGCAAAATGTTCACTATGCTTTTTAGTTCCACCTCTACTGAAGTGTCCAAGAATGAGTTAAATTTGGCTTACAGGAACAAATACTTGACTTAAGAAGAACTACTTTTAAATGGTCAGATTAGTTTGGATCTCTTTGACTTTTTGAGTTTAAAACATCCCAAAATTCCAACTATTTTTGGAATCCCAAAGGTCCACAAATCTATTGTGGACCCCCCATTGTGCCCAATTGTCAATGCTAAACCATCAAATATTATTTGCTTAGCAAAATATATTGATAGCAAAGGTAAACATGTATTAGATGATATGCAATGGGTGATAAAATATTCTTGGGATTTTTTGGGAAAAATCAAGCCTGAGATGTACACTGACAATTTGATTATGGTCACAATTGACATCTGCAACTTTTTTTCTGTAATTCCACACAAAATTGGGGTCAAGTGGTTCTATGACTATCTTTGTTTCAATTATAGTATGGACCATAATACTATTTTAACACTCCGTACTTGTATGGAACTAGTACTCGACAACAATTTTATTACTTTTGAAGGTCAGATTTTTAAACAAACCCAAGGTGTGGCTATGGGTGCTTGCTGTGCCTTGGTATTCGCCAACACTGTTCTTGCTCATTGTGAAGATTTGTAAATTCTAGACTCAGAATTTAAAAATATGTGGGCACTGTATGGTTGGTATTTGGATGATATGGTTCTTTTTTGGTTGGTATTTGGATGATATGGTTCTTTTTTGGACAGGTAGTGAAGTTGATTTGGATAGGTTTTTTACATATATCAACAGTACTACACATTTCTTGAAATTTACTATGGTTAAAGTTATATATCAGTTAAACTGCTTGGACATTACCATTAAGAAGGACCTTGATAGGAAGATTTTTACCTCCCATTTAGACAGGAAGCCTACATATTCAAACTCTTTGTTACACTTTCCGAGTTGGCATCCATCTCAACAGCAGAAGTCCCTTGTAAAAGGGCAGTATGTGAGACATGCAAGGATGATTTCTGAGGAATCTGATTTTTTGGCTGAATGTAATATACTGCAGAACATGTTGGAAAAAAGGGGTTACTCTGCTGTCTTTGTTAATAGTATTTATAGTGAAGTATTGGAAAAAAGACAGCAAGGTACTTACAAAGTTTTGCTTTTTTCTGGTCTTCCTGAAAAGGTAGAGAATGTAGGTGGTAACACATTTGGTAGGGCTTTGATTCTTACCTATACTTTGGATTTCAATGATATAAAACAAATCATTAAAAAACTATGGTACATTTTCAACCTAGACAATGAAGTTTCATTTAAGGTTGGTACACAACCCATTATTGTTTATAAAAGGGATATGTCCTTGAAGGGATTAATTGAGGGGAAGAAAATGGAAATTTTGGACACAGCTGGTAATAACAAATGTGGTAGATGCGGTCAGTGTTCTTATATCATGGAAGGATCTAAACTAGTTGGTGAAGGTTTTGGGACCATTTGGCTTTTGAAAAAATATTATTGTTTTTCTAAAGGTGTGGTATATCTTGAAGTCTGTGATTCCTATGACAGTTTCTATATAGGAAAAACTATTAGAGCTCTAAAACAAAGAATGTACCAACATCTTTATGATATAAGACAGAAAAATGGGGACAATGCCGTCTACAAACATATTAATAAGTTTCCTACTTATTCATTTAAATTTGGGGTCGCTGACCATGTGGACCTGGGTTCTAGAGGGGGACCTTCAGATGTATATCTTGAGTTTCTTGAACTCAAATGGCAGATCAGAATAAACGCTTGAATTGTACCTGGCCTTAATGATAGATTGTTTCTTGGCTCTTTGTTAAGGTTAAAAATCAATGTATTTTATTTAATAATATTTATTAGTGGTTGACTTTTGTAAATGTCACTACTTTTATATGAATTGATTTTTTTTTTTATTCATATAACATTTTTTTCAGGGACATTGTACTTATGAACACTAGGTGTTTTGACCTTGATGTAGTGTGAACAGGTATTCACAAATGTTTATTTGTTAGGGGAAATGATGTCAAGTCATGTGTGATTTATTCAACTTATGAAATGCTAAATGTGTTCGGGGAAATGATGTCAAGTCATGTGGAATTTATTCAACCTATGAAATGCTGAATGTGTTTTTAAAAAGGAAATTTCATTGATTTATGTGTTATTCTGAAGAAGCCTTTTGACAAAAGCGCACTGAATAAATCTCTTATTTATTTTATTAAGTATGTGGTGTGTGGTTCTGTTGTTGCCTTTCTGTGCATATTTTCCTAGTCTCTTGGAAATTATTACCTATTGCCTTAAGTAACTGCATGAGAATTGATTACAGAGAAGAACTTCATGATTTCCTCAAAGTACATGGCATGATACTCTTCTATCATTTCAGTGTTGTAGCAAACACATTTCAAATTTTAATAAAAATCGAACACAGGCACAGGAATGCTGGTCGGCAGAGTAAAACAGTCCACATATATGGTTCTCAACAGGGTATCTACGGAATTAATACAAGGCAGTTTTCACTTCACCATGAACGGAAACGGACTCCAAATATAATAACTTCTTATTTATTTGTCATAAAAACAAACATGGCAAGCACTTTCACCCGACTGGGCTTCTTCAAGCCAAAACAGTAATGAATTCAAAATACCCAATAAATACCCTCTTGACCATGACATCACATCCTATAAATTAATTAAATATTCAAAAACATAAATATTTATACAAATGATAATATCTCCAACAGAATGTAATAAGGGATATTTAATGCAACATACATATAAAATGCATTCCATTTACTACAATTAAAAACATAGCAAAATAATTCAATTAAAAACACTAAAATCCTAAAAATAAGCAAAGCACAAGTATCACACTGACTAAATAAATAGACATAGTATCTCATCAGATTCACTTCATACTATACCCTAAGTCTCCTTCCCTTCAACATGGGTCTCAAAGGTACCCTGTCATTCAGGCCGGGCACCCTATCTGCTCTCAGCCTGATAATCCATTTTGTTTCACTCTGTTCTGTGAAATTCATGACATCACCTCTCCTAATGGTGGGTTTATTAACTTGTATCACAAGAAACTTAAAAAGTGTGTTCCACAGACGTTTCTAAAACATGTTTTGAGAGGGCATTTCTAACTGATTTAACCCGAATATTATATTGGTGCTCTCTAATTCTATCCTTAAGCCTTCTGTCGGTCTTGCCCACATAAAATGCTGGGCAAGACCTACAGATGGCGAGGCAGACAACATGCCTTGTATCACAGTTAGCCCTAGGATAAAAATAAAAACAATGTTGTGTAACTGGATGTACAAACATCGCTGTACTATCTATCAAGCAGCAATAGTTGCAGTTCTGACAGGGTTTAGTTGCACCAATAGTGGAACTTGATAGGCAATGATTATTTATTCTATCTGGACTACACAACTTCCTATATAAGTTAAGACGATTCTTATATATAAATCTTGGTGCATGGCCCACTCTGCCATGAATATTGGGATCAACTGTTAATACATCCCAATACTTAGAGTAAATATTCTTAATAGCTTTAACATCTTGTGTGTAATAAATAGATACTCTAGTTTCTTGATTTGATATCACTGACCCACCTGGTGTATCATTCGCTTCATTAGTTATTTCATTTCTTGTTGTAAAATACGGCGATGCCCTATCTTTCCTGAGTGTATCGACTCTCAAAAAGCCTTCCTCTATTTCCTGCAAACTATAGGACCTATCAGACATTTGCTGCTGGAGATTGATCAACTCATTATTATTACACATTTTAAATTTTACTTCCTGCCCCCTGTAGCCTACATTCAGGCTTTATATTTGTTCATCTCTGATGTTATAGCCTTCTCTTTAGATCATTCCCAGAGCAAATACTGTCTACTCCTTCATCATTCTGGGGGGATTCATAAAGGGTACCATGAAGTATACACAATGTGTATTAACTTTGTAGTTTATATGAAACTGCCGTTGTATATTACTCACTACGCACATCGTGCTATATGAAGAGTACATATAAGAAATTAGAGAAACATTTACTAAAATGAATTTGTCCTAATTTATTTTAACATAATACAAATTTATATTGCTTCCATGTTATTCTCCTCAAAAGCAACTACAACTTATACTTTTGTCAAATGATTGTACTACATTTTCTCACTACGCTCTCTATTATCCATCTGACTTAATGTTGTTTTAATAATGTCACTTTCATCTCAGTATTTAAGAAAACATACAGGGAACAGCCTGCAATGCAGTCTGCAGCTAAGTATTCCTAGTTTGAGACTATAACATCAAGTTTCCATTTAAATGAAATTCACTGCCTTTTTCATGGCATGTATCTAATTATAACATGCCCAAAGCTAGATTCCAGAGCATATAACCTTATTGATAGCTGGACTGACTGACTGCAGTGTCAGATTAAAGCTTGCTTTAATTTTCTAAGCATTGAAGATGCATGCAGTTGAAGCCTGCAGACTTGGAAACGCAAGTCAGCTAATCACCCTTTAATGAGGTTGCATGTGATTTGGCACTTTGCTAGTGACATACAGCACATAGAATGGACTGTGAGAATTAACTTCAGTTTAAATACATTTGACCATGTTTAGTTCTCTATGTAATGTCTTGTTACTGAATTACCTCTAGCAGTAGGATAATACCGATGTGACAAATAGGAGCTTATGTGGAACAGTAACAATTAACTATTTCTGCTTTGAACTCATTTGCTTCTGGAGAGAAAAAAAGGTCTTCTAGGCAGAAAGAATAAAGAACTGACAGAATGTTATGTGTTATGGAAATAATAGAAATGAAAGGAAGACATTTTTCATTTCAGTGTGGCTGATTAAATAGGCATTAGGAGCTAAATCCTATTCTTGAAAGATGGAAATATAACAGGATTACATGGCCTCTAGGAAATTATACTAAAACATTATTCATGAGGCCTTTTACCAAAAGTATATACTGCTTTGAAGATGATATATATTTTTTCTTGGATGGCATAATTGCCATGAAAACAGAGAATACATTTTAAAAGATGGTATACCTATACCTTTTCAGTTATCCTTTTGCATGTGTGTCACTTAACATTGCTTAAATTTGTTGCTTAATCACACAGGTATGAATTGCTGCCCTCCCTTTATTTGCTGTAGTAACATACGTCCAGAGTAGTTTATGCTTTGCTTCTGTTATAGGTTTGTAGGATCATAGGAGGTTAATAGGCTAGCAGTCCTAGAGACATTACAAGCCTAGCCATGTTAACCCAACTTGCCCCAGTTTTCCTTGGTTAGAGGGACATAATTCGCAGAGCGAGTCTATGATCAACACCAACTACCCCTGTCTGTGAGGGACATGGGTGTCACCCCCAGGATGAATTTGCAGTCACCCATCCAGTTGTGTAGGTTGCACTTGAATAAGGTCAGAGAGGAGCTCTGCTTCATGTGAATTGGAAGTTTATTCCAGAGGAGCAGCAATCTCAGGGAGATGGGTCTATATTACATTATCAAAAACTGAAGTCAACGAAGGCCTGTTCACCGACCAATAAACAGCAAACTCTCATTTCCATGAACGGCCATACAGCAAATTTTTTCCTAGGGAAAAAAAAATCGCTTAGCTATTTGTCGTGAATTTGCCCTTTTTTCCACTGTAGTGCGATCTCGGAGTTGGTATATTTAGTTAGGTGGGGGTGTGGGGGGCGAAGCCCTCCACTTTGACAAGTTTTGAATACTGTTTAGTTTCTGGTTGGCCAAGCGATTTTTTACCCTAGGAAAAAATTTGCTGTAGTGGCCATTCGCAAAAATGACAGTTTGCTGTTTAGTGCTCGGCAAACAGGCTTTCGCTAACTTGGGATTTCAATGTCGTAATATAGACCCCTGGGAGATATATCTGTCTCTCCAGCAAGTTCTGTTTATGTCACAGTCTAGGTTAAGATCCCTAAAGTGAGTGACTTTTGTGCCATTTGACTTGTGGATGTGCAGCATTTCCATTAGGGCAGGGTCAGAGACTGCCCTGTAGGCCAGGCACAAGTCACCTCTCAGCAGCCTATTAGAGTACAGTGACTGGGCTTTCAGTCTAACCAAATAGGTCATGGTTTGTTGGCCCTGAATTATTCTTGATGTGAAACCTCTGTGGTCTTTTCAGCTGCTGCAGCTGTCTGGTGAGGTGCGTGCACAAGGGAGCATTGTACTCTATTAGTGGTCTAATGAGGGTCAAGTACAGTGGAGTTATAACATCCTTAGTCCTGATGTGATGCCCTTACTTATGAGATGTGCAACATAGAAAGCTTTCCTTACCACTGTGGAAACTTGGTGTACAAAGTTCAGATTGCTATCAACCTGTGTTCACAGACCTCTTACCACTGGTTCTGAACTTAGAGAAGTACAGTAAATATTGTAATTAGCAGGGAATTCTGCTTTGCTAAAGGGGATAATAATGCCTTTCTTTGTGTTTAGTTTTAGACTGTGGCTTTGCCACCAGTCATTTGTCTGTGTTTGCCTCTTTCTGTAATATGTTAATATTATTGAGGGACTTAATGTTTGCATCCAGTCTACAATCATCAGCAAAACTGGTCAGCAAAAGGCCATCTACTATAGCCTGGATTTCTGAGAAATAGGTTACAAACAGTAAAGGGCCCTGCACAGATCCTTATGGTATGCCACTGGTGACAGGCAGGTCTACTGGTAGAGGTGGAGTCACCAACTTTGACAGTATGTGTTCTGTTGGTGAGTCAATTGGCTACCCATCTAATGGGTTTTTCAATGATTCCTGAGTGGGGAATTGTGTCAAAAGCCTTGGTTAGGTCAATATAAGTTATATATAGTGTCTTACATTCATTCAGGACATTTGATGAATTTCCTAAAGAAGTCTACTAGGATTAATAAGCATGATCTACCCTTAACAAAGCCAAACTGGGTTGAGTCTAGAGTTTGAAGGTCTCCTATGTCTTTGTTGATAAGGTCCATGATGAGTCTTTCTATAGCCTTGCAGATGAGGCTGGTTAGACTGATGGCTTTATTGGCCTATAGTTGCCAGGGTGGGTTGATGACCCCCCTTTGTGCAAGGGGATTCCTATTGCTGTTCTCCACTCTGCTGGAACAAAGCCAGTTCTCAGGATATGCTTAAAGAGAATGTTAAGTGAGTCCACTAGGTCCTGTTTTAGATTGCTTAGTAAGCAACTTGGGATGTTATGTGGCCCCATTGAAGCTGTGTTTTTGGCTTTGTAGAGCACAGATATGACCTGATCTCTAGAGATACTAGGCAGAGGACTGGTGTCAGGTGTGCTTTGGGGTATGGCTGGGGACAGGGGGTGTAGCTTGCACCAAATCTGTCAACCATCAGGTTGTCAATTTCATCCAGTATAGTATGAGTAGTGCCATCCACTACCAGTTTGGCACATAGCTGGGCAATCCCTTTTAGATTTTGATGTAGTCAAATAATGTCTTATGATTATCATTGGTTATTTTTGCTTTGTAGTTCACTTTAGAGGACTTTACAAGATTTCTGATTTGCTTGTTCAATCTGTTTAGAGAATTCTTCATTTGCTGAGTTAGTTTCCTCTTGTTGTTAGACATCAATTTCTTCCTCTTGTTATATAACCTGTTTATACTTGAGATCCACTAGGATGACTTGTTTTTTGGGAGGAACTGGTTTTGATCTGGTCAGGTACAGGCAAGTCTATACAGTTGTTTAAGTGTTTATACAAGGCAGTTGCATAACTTCTGCATAGGAATCTTTGCTGTCTGTGATTGCGGATTGTGTAAAACTTTATACTATCACCTAGTAGGCAGTAGTTTGCTTTGGAAAAGTTTTTTAATTTTTTTTTTGCACCTGTGGCAGTGTCAGGTCTACCAGTTACTTCAAATAAGATTGATTTATGGTCTGACCTTACCAAGGAGAGCATCACACAATGGGGTGCAGTAACCCCCCCCCCCATGTTGGTGAGTACTATGTCTAGGACATTTGAGCCCCTTGTAGGGGTGCAGACTACCTGATCCAGAGCATTTGTGTTGACAAAGTCCGGGAACCTCTGGGTGAGCATGTGTGTGTTCATGTACATCTCCCAGTCAATGGAGGGGTAGTTAAAATCTCCCATGACTAAGGTGCTGGACTGCATGGTGAGTGACTCCAGTAAGTACATGTGGGTGGTATGCTTTTCTTGGTTCATGATGGGAGACCTGTAGCTAGCAATTATGTGGTAGGGGACTTTGTCTGTAGTTAATTGGACTTGGAGTAGTTAAAGAGATTCATACTGTTTGACCAGTCTTGAAGTGTTCTTGGCCTTAATGAAGATGGCTACACCTCTATCTTTGGTACTTTCATGCTCATTTTTAAGTTTGAATGTGTAGAAAGCATTGTAGCCTTGCATGGCCAGGGTGCTCTCTGCAGCCTTGAACCATGTCTCAGTGGCCACACAGACATCAGCATCTTTCAAAGTGAGGAGTGCTTCTGGAGAGTGCAGCTTCCCATTCAGACTCCTAGAATTAAGGAGCAAAACCCTTAGTTTGTCTTCAGTGGATTTTGTTACATCAGAAATTTTGATGTTTTTACATTGCCTAAAAAAGGCACTATGGGGAGGCAAGTATCTTTGCCAGAAGCCTAGAGGAGGTAGGTGCAGACCATCTCTGGCAAAGCAGCATGGCCTGTCGACTATGTCTTCCCAGGCTGACAGACACTGGATCCCCGTGGACTGACACCAAAACCTAAGCCAGTTGTTGAAGTTGATCATTTTTTTGTTTATATCATAGCATCATCCTTGGTGAAAATAGAATGCTGCTTAGAGCTAGGATCATACCTGTCTGGGATACATAACCTGAGAGTTCAGTCATGTCTCTCTTAATATAGTCCAGAGAGGTATGTTTCAAGTCATCCACCCCAATATGAATTATGACACAGCCATAATGGTACGTGGCATTGAGTAACTTCAGTGCATGTGTGATTTGACAGATCCTGGCACCTGACAGGCAGATTACAGTGATCTTCTCTTTGTCCAGCCTGTGTGTCTCACAATGGAGTCACCTATGACTAAGACATTAGGTTTTGTCATGTTTTGCCTCAGGGGCTTATTTGCTGAGACAATGATGCATATGTTAGTATGTATAGTGGTTTCTATTTGCATAGCAGTGTTTGCAAGGGGTTTACTTTTGGGAGGTGTCTGATCTTTTGGTAGGCTTCTAGTCAGTACCTCTGCATATGTGGGTTTGGTTGTGACCTTATTTTGTGTGAGAGGTAAAGTGTGTGTGCTGGCACCTGTTTGATATCTGGTTTGTTGTTATGTGAGAGAATTGACTCCGATTTCATAGTATAATTACATCTCTTTCATAGGGTATTTGTTTGTTTTAAGAGTAAGTGGTTATCAGTGTACATGAGGCAATTAATACATTGCCACAGGATGCCCATGTCAATCAGGCTGGCCTGAGAAATGATGGGAAACTTCCTGTCCATTATAGCAGGTTTTTTACTGGATGTATTATTGGGGAAGGGAGTGGGCTAGTTTGACTATCTTTTTTGCACTAGGACTAACAAATGAGCTTATTCTATTGAAGGCTAGGGATGATAAGTGTGGCAACACTGCTCAGTGCACAGTTGAGTTGCTCGTAGTACAGCAGGGAAGCTTGGGAGAGTTTCACTAACAGATGTCTAGGAAAAAATTGTGTCGCAAGGCTTTTGTGTCTATACAGGGCACTGTTAACCCCCTCTGAGTGGTGCACAGCAATGCTCAAATTTGAGGCTTACATACAGGTGAAAATAAACACTTTTAAGCTAATCTACCAGTAGGAAAGCACACAATAAACCTTCCTTCAGCAATGCCCATTTTAGACAAGAAACCATCTACACTCTTCTGCCGCAAGTGTACAGGGGAGATCTTCTTAATGCAAGATGGCTGGTTTAGTGCTCAAGTATTATCAATAACAGGCTTGAGTCAGCAGATCTGAATCTAGACTATGCTATCTAGGCTAACAGTACAGTTGAAATCAAGTGCAGAAAATGATGCAGTACAAAAGTAAAAAGCAGAACTAATGTAGCAATTAGTTAAAATGCAGTTTAAAAAGCACAGTCAAGAAAAAATGTAAACAATGAAAAAAAAACATGTGAAATACGCAGCCTAGATAAGTTTCTATCTCTGACATAAAACAAAAACACCAAGCCAAGCAGATTTCTTAAAACAGACAGCAAAATGGAGCAGGTAAAACAGAAACAGCTCTATAAGCAAGTCACAGACAAAAAATATATATATATATAGGTTTACTTTCTTCACCTAGCAGGGGAATCACCAGCAGTACTTTGGTTTATGCAGGCTAGTTTATTCCTCTATGGTGTTACCTTTGAGAACTCCTAAGATAATCAGTAAAATAAGTATTAAGAAACCTCAACTGAAGCAGTTACACATATCTGTTTCACAAGATCATTTTCCATGGTGACTCAGCATCTATTTATCTTTCTATCTATCTATCTATCTATCTATCTATCTATCTATCTATCTATCTATCTATCTATCTATCTATCTATCTCCCACACACATATATTTAACACATATATAGTTCTTGCATTTAGGTAGAGAAATAGATTCATCAGAATTTAGCCCTCATCCACACTGAATGGTAGTTGGGGTAGTCCGATGCCCAATGGTAATAATAACAAAGGTAGAATGCTAATCGTTATAATATATAAAAAAATTCAAAAACAACAAAGTAAAATGGACTAATATTGATTATCAAATCAGAAATAATCTGTTCTGAAATATAGTTTAACCCACCTCTTATCTGAGTATATCATGACTTATGGTAATGTTTTATTTTCATTTCTTCACAGATAACACACTTACAGAATAAGGCTCAATAATTGACTGCTAAAATATTGTTTAAAGTGAGATATTCACATAATATAGAGACTAACAAAATGCACTTCATAAAAATGTATCTTAATGCAATGCTGCACACTTGAAATAATATGGCTTCATTTGTATACAGTCTGCTATAGGCATTTGATACTCCATAATAAAACCAGGGAAGATATTTTCTGCAGTTTTTCTGCATTATTTGGACTGCACATTCATTTAGCTAATCATGCTAAACATCTTTTGTTTTGACTTTTTTTTCATTTAATTCGCTGTTTGCATTGTTAATTCCCATCTTAGTTCAGGACTGGTGTGGGAACCATCTAGAAACAGTGGTGGCTAGTGTAGTGAGTGTACTCTGATTGCTGTGATTTATGGGTAGCCTAGCATTAGCAAGTCAAATCAACAGCTGTTTTTTCATTGTTTTTACTTTTCAGTGCCTGTTTTATGCTGAGTGCACTGTTGGCCTGGTCATAACTGGATAGTAGTTTGTGTGAACAAGTTATGTTTTTTTTTTCCTAAATCATCAGTGTAAATAAAACCTTCTTCCTTCTTCTTTTGGGTGATTGGCACTAGCCAGCTCTGAGCTTTAATAGCTTGCGCAGTTCTGTGTACAACTGCATGGACTGGCACAGACTTGCTCTCTGCTGTGCAGGTCCGCACATTACTATCTCATACACACTCAGATGGACTGTGTAATCTCCCCCCCCCCACAACGCACCTTTCCTCCATATACTGGCCAGCATGAATAGACAGTACCGTACCATACCTTCCATTGTCAGCCTTCTGCCACTTGGTATACTATAGCAAGATAATAACTACTACATGCTTTCTGAAAATGACTGCTTGCTCAAATAAATTTATTCTGGCCGTGAGAGGTATAAACACATAACTAATTTGGATGCGGCCATATTGATATCCTCTGCATCATATCCCCTGCATCATACTATTTTACCCCTCTCTACTAAAACAAATGCAACATCCTCATACTAACACTAAACAGTCATTCTGTAATGCCATTAAGAAATCGCTACCTAAGCCTGTCAAAACTCATTTGAGCAGGCATCAATAAAAACTTTTAAATAGATCTGCCACATACACTCCATCATCAACATGTTATAAACAACAAAATAGCATTGAACCTAACAAGATTAAATCAACTTCTGGAAACATCCTAGTAATTGGTGACTCTGTATTAGGCACACTGATTCCATACTCATGAGGCTAAACAAGAACAGAATTACAGTCAGTTGTCTCTTGAGAACCAGGACTGCTAATATTTTGAGCGCCCTTAAAATACTCTTGTTCTGTAAGTATAACAATTACATGAGCATAGTCCACACTGGAGTGAATGAATTTTTATGAAAACCCGTCAAACACATTATGAGGGACTTGCAACTGCTTGCCGTGTATGCTTCCATGAAAGATAAGACACTGATGTTGAGTGGTATCTTCCCCTCACCAAGAATGATACCTAGCTTCAAAGAAAAGATAATTGGTCTGAACAATTGACTAAGCTGGTGTCATTCCAGGGCCATCCAATATGTGTCTCCCTAGGACAGCATGCTAGACAATCCTACTTGCTTTGCCAAGGATGGCCTACACCTCTCATCCAAGGGTTTCTCCACATAGTAGGCACAGCCTTTGCTAACCCCACTGTGCCTTTTTTAGACAGAGTTCATCTGGTGGGAGTGTCTTAGTTTTCATCATGGGAAATGATGGCACAACGTCTCAGTTGTTATCATGGGAAATAGTGGCAGTGTCTCAATTTTCACCATGGGAAATGGTGGCAGTGTCTCAATTTTAATCATGGGGAAATGGTGGTAGTGTCTCAGTTTTCATCATGGGAAGTGATGGCAGTGTCTCAGTTTTCATCATGGGGAAATGGCGGTAGTGTTTCAGTTTTCATCATGAAAAATAGTAGCAGTGTCTCAGTTTCTGTTGTTGGAAATGGTGGCAGTGTCTCAGTTTTCATCAGGGATTTCATCCCTTTTAAAGTGATACCTAATTTTCTTTCAAGTGAGCTGACTGAACTTGAACTTACAATAAGTAATTTGGACTTTCAGCTTGTAGCTTATTACCTGTCCTCTTCCAATTGCCCAGCAGGATCATAGGTTCATAGGTATGCACTAGGCTATTAGCTCTAGGGCCTATATAAGCATAGCCAAACAAGGTTCCCTGGCGTTTGCCATTCAAGAAAATTATTTTCCTGTGCCCCTGTTGAGCAGCACCACAGCAGTGATCCCTGGGGTGAATTTCCTGTTTCCCATCCAATTGTCAATATTTCTCTTAAAGAGGGCTAATAAGAAGCTCTGTTTGACATGAATGGGTAGCCTGTTCCAGAGCATAGGAAGTCTCTGGGACAGGAATCTATCCCTCCAGCATGTTCTGTTTATTGTGGTGACAAAGTTTAGGTCCCTGGAGCATGTGGCTCAGAGAGATTGGGATTTTTTTAAGTGTAGCATGTCCATCAGATCTGGATTAGACATGGCTTTGTATGTTAGGCAAAGGTCAACTCTGAGTAGGCAATATGTGACGGAGTAGAGCTGGAGTTTTCTGAGATGCTCTGCGCATGGCATCTGTTTGAGGCTGGGAATCCTCCTAGTGAGGTATTTCTGTGGCCTTTCTAGTTGTTGCAGATATCTTGTGAGGTACATGCAAAATGGGGCATTATACTCTATAATGGGTCTGATGAGGGATGAGTAGAGAGGAACGATGACCTCTCTTTTTCTGGAGGAGAACCCCTATGTGATGAGGTGTGCCACATAGAAAGATTTCCTGACTACTGTGGTGATGTGACTATCAAAGGAGAGACAATCATCCACCTGTGTCCCAAGTCTCTTATCACACTTTCAGTGTTTAGTAAGCTACTGCCTATGTGGTAGTTCATGGGTATGGTGTTTTTCCCAAAGGGGATGACAATGCACTTCTTGGCTTTGAGCTTTAGGCCATGACTTTGACACCAAGCATCAGTCTCAGTGAGGCCTCTTTGTAGAATGTCCTCATCCTTAGGAGAATCTATTATGGCTCCTAGTTTGCAGTCATCTGCAAATTTCGTTAGCCAGAGACCAGCTGTATTTGCCTGGAATTCAGAGAAATGGATACCAAACAGGAGAGGACCTAGGACTGAACCCTGTGGTACTCCGCTTGTCACTGGTCTGTATTCAGATTTGGAGTCGGCTACTTTCACTGTGTGGGTTCTGCCAGTGAGCCAGTTGGCTGCCCATCTTGTGACATATGGATTTATGCCTAGTCCAATGAGGTTATCTATAATACCAGAGTGGAGAATGGTGTCGAAAGCCTTGGCGAGGTCAAGATAGGCTGTGTGCACCACCTTACCCTCATCTACAGCTCTGGTGACAGCTTCAAAGAAGTCAGTCAGGTTTAGGAGGCATGATCTACCTTTCACAAACTCAAACTGAATGGGGTCCAGAGTTTGGAGTTACCTATGTCTTTGTTTATAAGCTCCAGGATGATGTGTTCCATGACCCCGCAGACCAGGCTTGTCAGGCTGATGGGGTAGTTGTTCCCTGGGTCAGTGGTGGCACCCCCTTTGTGGAGTGGGTTAACTGACACTGTGTGCCATTCAATAGGCACAAAGCCTGAAGTGAGGCTATGGTTGAACATGGTACTTAGGTGGGGTGCCAGTTCATTCTGTAGTTCGTGCAGAACGCAGCCTGGGATGTTGTCCAGTCCCATGGATGCTGTGTTCTTGGCTTTGGAGAGTGCAGTCTTTACCTGTGCGTCCATGATTATAGGGGCTTTGCGATCTTCTGGTATGGAGATGGGCCCTTTGGGAGGTGAGGGGGGGTTAAAGTTTTCACTGAACCTGTTTGCCAGGATGTTGGCAATAACAGTTGGTTCGGTAAATGCAGTGCCATTGTGCTGTAGTTCTGAGCAGATCTGAGTGTTACCATTAAGATTCTTGACATAGCTGTAGAAAGCTTTGTGGTTGTCTTTAGAATGCATGGTGATTTTATTTTCGTAACTAGCTTTGGAGGATTTTATGAGGGATCTCAGTTTCTTGCTAAGGTTGACCAGGGAGTTCCTGTAATCATGGAATTTTACTCTTTTTTGCAACATTTTCCTCCTTCTGTTGTAGAGTTTGTTTATGGCAGGGAACCACCAGATTGGCTTCCTTTTTTTTTGAGGATAGCATCTTGGTTCTGTTGGGGATGGCACGGTCCATACACTCTTGTATGTGCTTATACAGTGCTTTTGTATATGATTCAGCAGTCATATCTCCATTTTCCATCTGTGTGGGTGATGTAAAGTTGGCCACTTCTGACTTAAGAAGCATGAAGTTGGCTTTGGAGAAAATGTTGATGGTGGTTTCCTTAATGGGGGCAGGATATGGATGTCTAGGGTGATTAGCTTGTGGTCGGACCTGACTAGCAAGGAGTTGACCTCTGGCGTGCAGCATCTGTTACCCATATTGGTAATGACCAGGTCCAAGATGTTGATGCCCCTGGTAGGGGTATGGACAAGCTGATCCAGGGCATTGGAATTGATGTATTCCAGAAAACGTTGGGCAGCTGAGTTAGTACATGAGCAGTTTTCTCAGCTGAGTGTTGGGTAGTTCAAATATCCCAATATTAGGGTATTGGACTGTACCTTAATATTATCCAGTATATCAAGAAACATGGAGTGTGTGTCCTGGGGCATGGTGGGGGATCTGTAACAAGCTACAACCTGAATTGCAATCTTGCCCAGTGTTAATTGTACTTAGATAATTTTGGATACATTATGTTGATCAACTAGCCTGGAGGTGTGGATATCCTTTATGAATATGGACACCCCTCCTCCTTTGTGTTTTGGTCCAGGTTAAGTGGCTGAAAGGTGTGGTAAGAATTGTAGCCTGGTAATGCAGGGGTGATACATTCCTGGCATTCCTAGAAAACATCCTAATTAGAGATGGAACTCTAATCGTCTGTTACTTCAGCTACCCTTCAGTGGAGTGAAGTACTATCATCAGGAATGCATAATGCTTCTTAGATTGGATGAATGAAAATTGTCTTTATTAAAATGTCCATAACACCACCAGGGATAGTAATATTTCAGACTAGTTCTCAGAAACTCAGCTCTGGCCTGTTCCCTGCCCTTGGTTGGTTCCTCAAGGGTTAAGTCTGATCACAAACTGATTCACTTTAGCCTCAGAATACCTACTTCCCCTGGTTACCAACACCACCCTCTTTAAAGACTTCACAAATGCTAATCTTTTACAATCGTACAATAAAATTAACATTTCTTCCATGCTGCCCCTATAATGGAAATGGGATATGCAGCCACCAATGCCAAGTATCTTTATGTTTATTTAGATAAATGTACTGATAGAGTTGTCCCCACCAGAGCCCAATACAGAGTCAAATTTAATAACAAACCTTGATAGTGGTTAGTAGATGACATAAACTTAATACCAAAAAGAAGAAGCTGCTTAGACCACCTTATAAGGCCAGAGCTCCCTATCACAATGAGAATATAACATGTCTCACCTAGAAACTGAATGCAGCTATTAAGTCTAGCAATGTCACTCATGAATGTAGCCTAATTTCTGAGGCTAAATATAATTAAAGTCCTTCTTCAGCTATATTAGAACCAAGGAATAATTCACATCACTGCTCAGGACTTATCTTGTAATTGCATCTCTTATTAAAATCTTAACAACATTGCCAAGATATTGGCTAACGCATTTTCTGCAAATTTCTCCCATAAAATTATCATCCTCAGCCAAATGTACCTGAGTCACCCCCTCCATCCCAAACTGTCTCCAAAGAACATATCCTTAAGGTGTTCACCAAGACCAAAACTACTTCTGCAATGGGTCCTGGCGAAATATCGGCTTGTCTAATAAACAGTGTCAAGCAATCTCTTGCTGATGCCCCCTCCTTAAGTTGTTCAACTTATGCCTTGCTACAGGCTATGTTCCTGAACAGTGGATCACTGAGGTGGTGAAGTCTGTTCATAAGGGTAACCCCATCATGAACCAGGCAACTACAGGACCGATAAACTTACTAGTATTTAGTGCAAAGCCATGGAATGCATTATCACTGATATCATAAACCATGAAATTAAGAATTTTATCAGGTTCAACCTGCAACAATTTGGATTTGTTAAGGGTAGGTCATGCCTCCTTAATCTTGTGAACATCTTTGAAAAGGTCACAGAGGTCACTGGCAATGGCCTCACTGTTCAAACTGTCTTTCTGGATTTAGCAAAGCATTTGGTATCATACCGTGTAATAGGAATAAACTAAAAATGTTAAACATAGATCCCGCATTGCTAAGACAGATTGCAAACTGGCTCAAGGATAGATTGTATGTTGTCAAGGTTAGGGTTGCCTCTGCAGTTATGGGGAAGGTAACCAGCTGTATTCACCAGGGGCCCTTTTTTGCCATTTATCTCTCTTATTTCAACACTGACAACAAAGCTCTCTTGCTGACAAAGTACCAAAATAATCAGATGATGGGTGTATTTGTCAAATCAACAAATGATACAATTTACTCTCAGATGTAACTATCACATGTTAACACCTGATGCACTGAGAAAGACCCAAACTAAATTTTAAGAAATGTAGGACTATCTCCTTCAGAAAACAACAAATTGCTACCACTTAGACACCCGACACTCCAATGAGTCTGCCATCAGAGAGTTAGGCACCTGGGTAGCCCCCTCTACACTGATCACCATATAGTAACTGTAGTCAAGAAGACTTTCTATATATCACAACTAATTTTCAAGAAAATCTCTACCAAAAACTCAGCTTGTTATTATTCCCCGGTACTCTGCCCTGGATAGACTTATCATAGAATATAATGCACCCTTTGGCATGTATCTCACTAGAGATATAAAAAAAAAGAATCTCGGGCCTCAAAAATCTTAGCAACTAGGAAAGGCTGGAATCATTCTTGCTATACTGAGTGTCATTTACACTCTTGAGGGGAGATCTGTGCCTTGCTTTCCATGCATTGAGGAATCCCATTATCTGACCTACTTTTTCTCAATGTGTCAAACAGTGCAGTCAATACTAAAATAAGAAATTTTACTTTACATCAGGGGATACAGCAAATTAAATGGATAGATAAGTTCATCACAGCACCTCTTCTTGCTGTGGAATAGACTCATCAACACCTAACAAAGAAACAAGGAACTCACAGACCTTGGTGATAGAAATGTGTGCACATTATAATGTATGTTCAGTAAAGATACCTGTTTCTGAGAGAAGATATTTCTTTTATATAGATGTATATAAAAGCAGATGAGAATTTGAAGGCAAATATCAAGGACTTTGGTACCATGGCTTGTAAGTAGAAAGGTTGTACTCGAAAAATAGAGAAGTAAGCAAACATGACAGTGTAGATAGCCAGGGAAGGAAATGATACATGAGGCCAGACATCGCATTAGAGGAGCTCAAACAAACATAAGACAAGCATTCAGTGTTGAAGGGGGGGGGTGAGAAAAAAAAGAGAGAGGATGCAGGTGGTAAAAACAAGATGACAGGGCCACAGATGGTGGATAATGGGAGGTTGTTTAATTTCTCAAAACTTTCCAAGGAAAAAGGGTCTGTGCTGCCAGTTGTCAGACTGATAACTTTTATGATATGAACTGAAGACCCATCTCCAGATGTTACTGACAAATATCAGAAAAAAAGCCTCATGGATCAGATTGCATAGACAAGGTTCCTCACAAAGTCATCATAACCTTGACTACTCTTCTCAGAGGCTTGTTGTCATCCATCCTTCAGATGAGACATTAAATTGAGGCCTCATCTGCCTGAGTTGGTGGTAACTCAGGTGGATGCAAACAATCTCAGGACACTTATCAAAAAGAGTAGGGATCCTTTATTTAACACAGCACAAAACATTATTTGCATATTTATACTTTTATAAAATGTACATATTTATGTACAAATATATACACATTTCTATTTTTCTAATTGTTCATAGCATATTTTCCAAAATCCATTTGCCATTAAACAAAACCTCATTCGATCTTTCTTTCCAAATAATCCATATTGCATAAAATAAATTCTTATATTCCATTCTCACATACTCTTCCTTCTTATGTTTATAATAGCCATATAAAGTTATATTCATATCTATAGTGTTTATGTCATTAATATTCTCACATTTTTTATTCACACTTTTTCCAGAGTTTCATTACTCTTTTATATTTCAGATAAGCATGATCAGTTGTCTCTTCCTCCCCACAAAATAAACACACTCTTTAAACTTTCTTTTTATATGGCATATTCCCCCTAACTGGTAACTTATTTATTAGCAGTCTCTACAGGAAATCCTAACACTATACTATCGTGGTAAATTACTTTTTCCTTAATTTACTGGATTTAACCATTTCTTCTGGTACATTTCCCAATGGATTTGCATATTTCCATCACATTATTATTCCACATTTTTTTATCTTTTTCTACATCATCAGTTTTTATTTTCCATGTTAGCATTTTTTCTTGATAATTTTTAATTTTGTCATTTATATATTCTTTTTTCTTTTGATTATTCTTATCATCCCCCAGAACTTTTTGTACTTATATTTAAATGTTCTCATTATTAATGTCTCATTTTTTCCTTTACCCACGTTAATACTCTATGCAAGTTTTAAGATGTAGAACATACAAATGGATTTAGCAACCCCTATCCCCCTTTATCTGTATACAAGTTTTAAGATGCAGAATAAAGAAATGGATTTAGTAACCTCTATCCCCCTTTATCTCCATTAACATGCAACAAACTTCATTTCACTGGATTCAGTCTTGAACCTCATATGAAAGAAAACACAACTGCACAATTTCTTTTCCATATTTTTTCTGGGCTGATATAAACATTTGACATATATGTTATTTATAAACATTTTTCCTGAATGGTAATCTATACATCGTCTACAGAAGACATATTTTTTTTATTTCTTTTATCAAACCATCCAACTTGCATCATAACTACATAATTTTCCCAAGTGTTATACCTAGCAAAGATACTTCATTTAAAAATGCACCCCCCAAAATGTTCAACACATCACCTAAACATTTACTTTTATCTCTATTCAAGATCTTTCAGACAAACTAACATATTTCTTCAACCATATTTCCTTCTTAGCAATTACAACTATATCATCGTATGTCACAACTACTGTAGTCATCACCTACTTTTGCAATATATATGCAGCAGCTTTCATTTTATAAGCTAGTTCATTCACTATCACTTTCTTTACTAATCCAAAGAATATTATGCTCATGGGACATTCTTGTCTTATACCATACTTCATGCTTATTTCTTTCTCAGCCACCCATTCACTTATACTCTCTATTATTTTGAAAAACTGAAATATACACTCTCAAAATTCTAATGCCTGTTCC
This sequence comes from Protopterus annectens, assembly GCF_019279795.1. Classification (NCBI taxonomy): domain Eukaryota; kingdom Metazoa; phylum Chordata; order Ceratodontiformes; family Protopteridae; genus Protopterus; species Protopterus annectens. The sequence goes on along the minus strand of NC_056738.1, from coordinate 13,248,331 downwards.
ATATTTCACCATAAGATCTCAAAAAACATCATGTCCCACTGTATCAAATGCTCGCTAATATTGCCTACCATTGTTTCACATCCTCCCTTGTACTTATAATATCATCCGCAATTTCTCTCACAGCCATTAATAATTCTTGAAATCCCTTCTGTTTTATACTTTCTTCCACAATATTCTTAATCCTTCCTTTCATTCTCTTCTGAATTATCCTCATAATAAATTATAATTTGTGTTATTTAGTGTGATAGGTCTACACTTGTTTTATTTCATTCTTCTTATTTTTCTTCCATATGCATTTTAATATCTCACTGCATAACACTTCATAAGCAAACCTTCCTTCAATAATTCATTCAGTACATTTATAAAATGCTTTCCAATCCAGTAATTTCTTATACATTCCATATCCTATACAATTTAGGCCTGATACTGAATCAACATTTACTTTCCTAAGTACTTCATCTAAGCCACTAATAATATTTTTTGAAATCCATCCTTAACTCATTCTGTAATTTATTTTTTTTACTTTCCATTCTCTCTCTTATTTTATTTCTTTTTACTCTTATACATATTTCCAAACACTGTACTGCAATACTTATAATTTGCTCTTTTGTTCTTATCTCCCATTTTACATTTTTTTCATTTCCCTCATAATATTAATATCCTCCTTTACTATTTTACCCAAATATGCAAATACCACCTCTCTTCTCCCTTGTAAACAATATCTCTGCTTAAACAGTAATGCCTTCATTTTTTTCTCAATTTCTTTTTTATAGTTCTTTTTCCATATCATAGTACTCTTCTCTAAAGTCTCTATAACATTTCTGTACATTTTCCTATTTTCTCTTCCTTTTTTATATAATTATGCCATTGAAAAATATACTTTTTCTGCTTCTTTTTAAATTCAATCCACCAATCAGATCAGTTTTGACAGACATCCTTCAGGGTTATGATCTAACAATAACTGAAATGCTCCCTACAATTTCTCATGCATTCTTTTTATTCCCTTTCCAATTGTAATATATTCCATTCCTTTTATCACCTCCATCCATATTGCTAAATGGTCTGGAAAACATGTCACAACTGTACCAGAATGTGCTAACCCCAAACCTTTTGATAATACAACACAAAGAAAAAAAATGGGATGAGTGCCCATACACAAGCAAATCCACCTTGAAATTACTAAAAACATCTGAAAATCCAAGGCATTATTGTAACAAGTGAGTTTAGTGATGGTCTTGTTAAGTGCTTTTGTCCAATAAAAACTATTACAGGGACTTTATCAGGACACATTCTTCCATCTTATCACCAGACCCATAAATATAGAGCATGTGACTAATTATCCCACACTAATACATTGACAAAATAACACTTAAAAACAAATTTGAATACAATGAATATGTATAATAAAGCTACAAATTTTCACTTCAAGCTCCACACTGTTAAATGTACTATAATCTAATACAAAACTCCAATATACACTTTATAACTTTGCAGCACACAGTTTTAAAATGTTACTTGAAAAGACTATGCCATTCATACTGGGTTGTGTACTTGCATTTAAAAGTAATTGCCATAAGCGTTCTCTATATTTGAGCCTAAGTTCCAAGGGACCACCCCTTGGATCAATGGAAACTTTTTTCTAGAATAAAAAAATAAAATGTTTTGTTCTCTGTACATTTCAACTTATGTTTATATAATGCATTATTCATATTCAAGCTTTGTATATCATAATAATGGTCATAGATTCTCTTTTTGGAATATGTTTTGTCCTACCCACTTAGTTTAAATGACATTGATCACAACATGCTACATATGATATGATACAACTGATACATTGCAGTCACAACTGAAATTCAACTTCAATTCTCTTTCCCATGTTCTTAATTTTAGACTCTGTCCCTCATGTATATACCTGCACTGCCGACACACTCCACACTTTCTTATACCTATATTATTCTTTCCATCCTCCAACATACTGTTTGTTTTTTCAAGCTTTTGTTTAATGTTCATATTGACAAAAGCTCTTAACAAGACTTTCATTAAACTCACTTGTTACAGTAATACCTTGGATTTTGGGTATTTTTAGTAGTTTGAAGGTGGATGTGCTTGTGTACTGGTGTTCACCCTGTTTTTTTTTTTTGTGTGTGGTTACTTGTATAGCAGGATTTGTTCTCCTTTGCAAGGTTCTTCTGATGATACAAATTAATCAATCTGAGATTCAAATGCTCCCTTCTATAAGTCTATTGACTTTTGTTCCACATAGCTAATTCACCACATTTTATCACTTCCTGTATTTTTTACATCTTTCCTGTCTTTTTACATTTTCCTCTTAAATCATAATTAAAATCCCTTGCAGTTATAATTTTATATTAACCACCACATAGTCTAATATTTAATGAAACACATTCTTTCTTTTCCTGATAATTATACATGCACATAATGCTATAATACTATAAACATGTTTCTTAAACTTCATATTTACAACAGTTAACCTTCCCATCCATAACATTGCTACATCTAATATTTTTATTACTTTTTACACAATAGAGCCACTCCAGAACAATGTCCTGTATTATATTTCCACCCCATAATTTTTCTATTTGCAGTCTTTCTTCACTTGCCAGAAATCTTACATGATTTAACATAATTGCATCCATATCACATTAGCACACCATCCCAGTATTCCTATACTTCTGAAAGTATTAGTAATAGTGGTCACATTTATTGAAAGTACTTTTTCTAAGTTTTGTGGAAATATTTTAAAATTTTTATTTTCTTATTTTTTTCTTAAAAAACCTTTCCCCAATTAAATATTTTCCTGGATTTATGTACTAATAATGCTTGATCCTCAGAATCAGATTTTTCACTGGCTAGGACTTAAAAAATACTAGTATCAATCCTTCTCCTGTCCTCTTCCTGCATGCACTCTTTCATTTCCCCCAATACTTTTTTTCTTTTTCTACAGTTTCTTATTTACCTAGTTCACCCTCTCCCCAGCCTCTTGTTGTCTTTTCTCATGTATGTTCCTTCCCTTTTCCCTTATTTTTCATTACTTACTGTTTGCTCTTGACATTTACCCATAAGTGCCCTTTTTTATACAGCCTGCATTCAGGCACACACCTTTTTGCTATATTTCCTGTCTCCCCACAATGGTTACATTGTATCTTTTCACAATCATTAATTAAATGAGAAATGTTTCCATAAAAGAAACATTGTTTAGGCTGGCCAACATATCTTAATGTCCCTCTATGATCAGTCAGAAACAACACTTGGCAAGTGTTTCACCATAATTCTTCACATTTCAAAACAGCTTCCAACCTCCACCCTCTATTCCATAAGTTTCTCTCATCTCTAACTTTTGCAATATTATCAAAAGTCTCACACAGACCCCACATGCATTTTTAACATAATCTTCTTCAAGTTCATCATTTCTAAACTGCAAAGTAACATGTTTTGTAACATTTAAGTTACTACCAAAAAACAAATAATTGTTCCATGGATAAATGTCTTTTTTCTTACACAGTTCCAGAAATGTTATCTTTAGTCCATCACTTTCAAATGTTAAGTCACAAAAAGTATCTGTCCCAATATTTATCAGTGAATGAATTTCTTGAACTTTAAAACTCAAAGTAGTTACCAAATTGTCTTATATATATATATATATATATATATATATATATATATATATATATATATATATATGTTCAAAGGTAGGTACTAGGCTATCGGCCCAAGGGCCTATGTAATCCTAGCCAACAACCCAAGAAAGTTATTTTCCTGTGCCACTGTCGAGCAGAGACACAGAAGTGATCCCCGGGGTGTATTTCCTATTTCCCATCCACTCATCAAGATTTTTCTTGAAGAGTGCTAATGAAGAACTTTGCTTGACATAGATGGGTAGCCTGTTCCAGAGTATGGGAAGTCTCTGGGACAGGAATCTATCCCTCCAGCATGTCCTGCTTATTGTGGTGACAAGGTTTAGGTCCCTAGATCGTCTAGCTCGGAGGGATTGGGATTTCTTTAGGTGTAGCATGTCCAACAGCTCTGGGTTTGACATAGCTTTATATGTTAGGCAAAGATCACCTCGGTGCAGGTGATATGTTACGGGGTAAAGCTGAAGTTTTTTTGAGGCAGTCAGTGTAGGGCATTTGTTTGAGGCTAGTAATCCTCTTTGTGAGGTACTTCTGTGGCCTTTCCAGCTGCTGCAGATGTCTTGTGAGGTACATTCCAAAAGGGGCGTTGTACTCTATAATGGGTCTAATGAGTGTCGGGTAGAGGGGAACAATGACCTCTTTTTTCCTGGATGAGAACCCTTTTATGATGAAGTGTGCCACGTAGAAGGACTTCCTGACTACTGTGGCGATGTGACTATCAAAGGAGAGACTACTGTCCACCTGGGTCCCAAGGTCTCTTATCACACATTCGGTGTTAAGTAGATTTCTGCCTATGTGGTAGTTCATGGGTACAGAGTTTTTAACAAAGGGGATGACACTGCACTTTTTGGCATTGAGCTTGAGGCCATGGCTTTGACACCAGGCATCTGTCTCAGCGAGGCCCTTCTGTAGGATGTCCACATCGTTTGGGGACTTGACTATGGCTCCTAGTTTGCAGTCATCTGCCAACTTTGTTAGCCAGAGGCCTTCTGTGTTAGCCTGTACTTTAGAGAAGTAGATACAAAACAGGAGAGGTCCCAGGATGGAACCCTGTGGTACTCCACTTGCCACTGCTTTGAGGTCAGATTTGGAGTCTGCAACTTTTAAAGTGTGGGTTCTGTCAGTGAGCCAGTTGGCAATCCATCTTGTGATGTAGGGATTTATACCTAGTTTAGTAAGTTTAGCTATAATTCCAGAATGGGGGATGGTGTTGAATGCCTTGGTGAGGTCAAGATAGTTGTGTGAACCACCTTACCCTCATCTATGGCTTTGGTGACTGCCTTAAAGAGGTTGATCAGGTTCAGGAGGCATGATCTGCCTTTCACAAACCTGAATTGGGTGGGATCCAGAGTTTGGAGGTTACCAATGTCTTTGTTTATGAGTTCCATGATGATACATTCCATGGCCTTGAAGACCAGCCTCATCAGGCCAATAGGTCAATAGTTCCCGGGATCAGTGGTGGCTCCCCCTTTGTGGAGTGCGATAACTGTTGCTGTGCACCATTCAGTGGGCACAAAGCCTGACGCGAGGCTATTATTGAACATGGTGCTTAAGTGGGGAGCCAGTTCGTTCTGAAGTTCATGTAAAACGCAGCCTGTGATGTTGTCCGGTCCCATGGAAGCTGTGTTTTTGGCTTTAGAAAGTGCAGCTTTTACCTGTGTAGTTGTGATTACAGGGACTCTGCATTCTTCCTGTATAGATATGGGCCCTTTAGGGGTGAGGGGGGTAAAGTTAGCACTGAACCTATCTGCCAGGATGTTGGCAATATCAGTTGGTTCTGTAATTTTCATTCCTTTGTGCTGTAACTCAGAGCAAATCTGGATGTTGCCATCAAGATTCTTGACATAGCATGCTTTGTGGTTGTCCTTAGAATTAGTGGTGATTTTGTTTTCATAGCTAGCTTTGGAGGATCTTATAAAGGATCTCAGCTTCTTACTGAGGCTGACCAGGGAGCTCCTCTACTCATGGGATTTTACTCTCTTTTGCAACAGTTTCTTCCTTCTGTTGTACAGTTTGTTTATGGCAGGGGACCATCAGATTGGATTCCTTTTTTTGGAGGATAGCATCTTGGTTCTGTTTGGGATAGCACAATCCATGCACTTGGGTAAGTGCTTATAGAGTGCATTTGTGTAGGATTCAGCAGTTGTAACTGTATTGTCCATCTGCATGGGTGTCATTAAGTTCACCACTTCTGTGTTAAGAAGCATGAAGTTGGCTTTGGAGAAATTTTTTACCATGGTTTCCTTAATGGCGGGTGGGGCCGGGATGTGGATATCAAGGGTGATTAGCTTATGGTCAGATTGGACCAACGAGGAGTTGACTTCAGGTGTGGAACACCGGTCACTCATGTTGGTAATGACTAGGTCTAGGATATTGTTGCCCCTGGTGGGGGTGTGGATAAGTTGATCCAGGGCATTGGAGTTTATGAATTCCAGAAAGCGTTGAGCTAAGGAGTTGGTACATGAGTAGTTTTTCCAGTTAATGGTGGGGTAGTTGAAGTCACCCATTATTAGGGTGTTTGCTTGAACCCTAATATTTTCCAGTACATCAAGAACAGAGGAGTGGGAATCCTGGGACATGGTGGAGGATCTGTAGCAAGCTACAATTTGTATTGCAGTTTTGCCCAGAGTAAGTTGCATTTGGATAATCTCAGATGAATTATGCTGAGCAACTAGCCTGGAGGTGTGGATATCCTTAATGAATATGGACACACCTCCGCCTTTGGTGTTTCAGTCCAAGTTACATGGCCGAAAAGTGTGGTATGAGTTATAGCCTGGTAGTGCAGGGATGCTTTCTGGAGCCTTCAACCAGGTCTCAGTCACTGTACAGATATCAATGTTCTCCATTTTAAGAAGTGCCTCGAGTGAGTGCATTTTGAGATTTAGACTTATAGCATTGAGTAGCATTACCCTCAGTTTTTGCTTGCCTGTTCCTGTTACAATGGTGAATTTGTTATTTGAACATTGCCTAAAAAGGCATTATAGGGGCAGCAAGAGCCTTACCCAGTATCCGGAATCCCAAGGGTGACAGGTGCAGGCCATCTATGGAAAATCATCCCAAGCAGACAGATACTGGATCCCCTTAGAATAACACCAGAAGCTTAGCCAATTGTTGAAGTCAATAATTTTGTCCTTGTACTGCGGTATCATTCGGGGCGATGGCAGAATGCTACTCAAGGCTAGGGTTATACCTGCCTGGGCTACAAGATCAGAGAGCTCTTCCATGTCTCTTTTCCATGTATATATATATATATATATATAGATATATATATATATATATATATATATATATATATATATATATATATATACAGTCTGTCTTTTCTTATTTTTAAAAACAGCTTTACTTACAGTTTGTTGCTGCTCTGCTTTTACCTGCTTTCACTGCTGCATATGTTTAGTTACTACATTATCTGCTGGCACAAAACCAGGCACCTTTTCAGTTTGTTTCTGCTATCCTCTTTTACTTTCTAGCACTGCTGCATTCTCTGCCATATTACCATCCTCAGCACTTCTGAAAAAGTTATTTGCTGTCTTATCCCATGAAACAGCAGAACTGTGACCTGATTCATTCTGCTTAATTATTTTTAATAGATTTGCAAACCCTCCTGATTACAGCTTTGTTATCTGTACCACTTCAACAGACTCATTTACGTCCTTCTCCATGGAGACAGCTAAACATAGCTCACTTGTAACATCTACCACACAGGAATCGTTGTTTGCATTCCTATGCTCCATATTGAACAATTTTTCTCCAACTTCTTACTTTCCATCCCCAAACTCTCAATAGCTTTTCTCTCCTCTTACATGCTGCTGCTGCTTCCCTTAGTCTCATTCATTTGTGCTGTAGGAGTCCTCTGGTACCACCTAGGAGCTCCAAAGTGTGGGAGAAGTTTCTTATGCCCTAGCAAAATTTCCCCTAGTTAGTATAAATACCACTTTGGTTCTTCACTGAAAAAGAAGCCTTTGGCCTAGTGGGACTAACTCAGACAACAATGGATAAATAAATAAATAAATGAGGTTCTGGTGCTGTTACATTAACCTCCGATGGTGGCTCCAGTGCAAGTGTTCAGACCTTTATTCATGGGAGGAAAACATAGCTGCATGGGCCTTTTACTTTTTTTTAAGATGGCTTCACTAGAGATTCCTATTTAGAAGGGCTGAAAACTAGGAAGACTTTGACAGTATAAACAGGCATTGCATCACTATACTACAATACTTTATCACATACAGATTATGCATCATGATCATACTGGCACAATATAATATACTCAGGCACCAGTCATTGCAGCCTCCTCCTGCAAGCTGTTATTCAACATACACTATTCCTGATCTTTTCTGCAATAGTGACAAATGTGACATCAGGATATATGACAAATTTACAGATTTCTGTCTTCAGACTGCAATCATAGTACATTGTATGCTCAGATATTACATTACATCCAAAAATGTGTTTCAGAGCTACTGCATGGGATGCACATAGTGTAGCCTACACAAAGAACCTTTAACAATCATAGGTAATCAAAAGAGATAGTACCTATGTGACAATGTATTTATTTATTTTTTTTAATTTCTAGTTTAAATGTTGTGAAGTCAAAGTAAACTTTATTGTCAATCAGATATACATAGCAGTGAACCGTGAACAAAATTGCATAGCTTTTGTCCCTGTACAAGACATAACAATGAACACATAGTTTGAATGACAGTAAGACTAATGCACATACAGTAATAATTAAAATATTAACAACACAATAAATTATCACAATTGGACAGGAAGACATTAGACAATATTAAACTAGTAGGTATTGCAAGACTATCCCTGGGATTCACAAAGGCTTTGTGCAAGAATAAGAGTATTCTTGCACGGAGTGGTTCGTGTCCATTTAGATTAGCAGCACACCTTGCATATGCATGAAGGCATACTGCCGTTTAATCAAAACAGACACGAACCATGAATGAGCGCAGGGGGCATGTGTCAGCAGTGCCTGCACATGTAACATGCCCCCTTTGCTCAGTAAGTGCCGTATGGCACTTTGTGACACAGACGAGTGTCAATGTACATAATATTAGAGCCTGGCTCTAATATTATGTATTAAACCAGTGTCCGCAGACACTGAAATGTAAGTAGCTAACATTTCAGTGTCTGCAGACACTGAAGTAAAAAAAAACACACCTATAAGGCAGCAGCCTTCAAGTGCACACCTCTGAATGTACGCACTCTTGCTCTACATGCATGGAAGCAGTAGGGCAAGAGGAAAGCAATAGAAATACAAAAGAAATGATTATTTTTTTCATTAAATAAATCCAAAATTTAAGTGCTGCGCAGCTTGTTTGCACAGAGCACTGCTATGCTTAGTATGACTGAAATCCTGAAAATGATAGACAAGTGCTACTGTGATAGAAAACACCATCAAGCTGCTGTAGCGTAGTGGTACTACCATGTTCTAGCATGTAGAAAATACATGGTTTGAATACCTCTTCTACCAATTAATTTAATAAACTTTTAAGGAATTTGAATGATAGATGTCAATCATATGGCTCAAGTATAGCACAGTAGGGGTGGGAATATGTAAAATATAAATGTAAAAAATACTTTAGAAAGTTAATGAAAGAAAATAGATCTAAGCAATGCTTTGCTAGTGTAATCATTGCTTACCAGCTTTCAGCTATGCTTATCTGGTTTAAGCATTGCTATGCGGATTTGCGTGGAGCTAAGCATAGTTCAGCATTATACAACTGGCCAATCAAGAAAAAGTGCAGAAAACTGCCCTATTTAAACTGCACAGGCAGGAATATAGCCATTACCATTTGGGATTGCTCACAGCAGGACCAAAATGTCTGGTGTAGGTGAAGGTGTTCGCTTCCGAGAGCAACATTGGGGTATCCAGGAGTCTGGGGTCATGGTTGGGCACCTAGTAAAAAGCATGATGGCAGGTTGCTGCAGGGCCAGTACCAGGGTTCCCAGTACAAAGAGGAAGCCTGGGACCAGCTTGCGTGCAATTTCACCAGTGCCACTGGCATACCCCGGACTAGTGAGAAGGTACATCACCACCATAATGACCTGAAGCAGAGGAGGGGTGCAGTCATGGACCAGTGGATCCAAGAAGCCAGAGCGCAGGATGTCCCACATGTCTGTAAGTATGCAGTCTTATGTATTTCTAACTAAGTATGGAAAAAGTCCAACTTGTGATTGTGAGGTGTGATTAATGTGTCATGTCTCCACATACAGGGCACACAGGTAAAGAAATCTGAATAGAAATACTAGTATGATGTGTATAACTATGAAAGGTGTACAACTGCTGTGCTGATCAGCCCCTGTCCTACAAAAAATGCAAGCTAGACATCCACACTCTGCAGTCTGGCCCAGACAAGCCCCTCAAGTGTCACACTGTCACGGATAGCTTCCCCCAGTTGCCAAGAAACCCACACACAGAGAATGTCACAGTAGATGTATGCCAAAGGCACAACATACACTCCAGGTCCTGCAACTAATATGTGAATCTGAAATGTGTGTCGAAACAGCAATGTAATGTGCACACAGTTCATCTGCACAGGGCCCACAGGTAAAGAAATCAGTATAGAAACAGGTTTGAAATGTATAACTAAAATAAGGGTACAATTGCTCTATTGATATCTACAGCTGTTGGTGTGCTGTAGCAGCCCCATGGCCCAGGTAGAGTGTAAGGGTGGTCAGAATAAAGAGTACTGAATAGTAGTGTACTGACAAATATACTTGATAGCAGTTATCAATTGAATCTGTTCTCTTCCCCCACCACTCAACTGATCCAACCATCACACTGAAACCAACATGGGTATTTTCCTAAACAAACCTCTACTGTTGGAACTGTTGTTCCATTTGGTTTATCATTATTTAAACTGTGGGCATACTAATATTCCCTGTTGAATAATCATTGTTATTGTCAGCCTGACATACCACTAAGTGCCATGCTGTTGCAACTGTGAATGCCATTTTATATATGCTTGGGTTCTGTTTGCTATGGCACTGTTATTATTGCACTGTTTTAGGTAAATGGGAATATCCATGCATGCTATTTTGACTAATGTTGTAATGGGTTGTGCATGACTAACCAATATTCATTGTTAATTTCCACACCATAACACATATGAGAAGGCAGATCCCAGTGGATCCACCTCTCCCACCCCACCTGGCTGAGGCATCGGGTCCCAGCAAGGCTGGGACCCAACCCAGACCTCCCTTATCTGCTGGTCTTGCACCACCCTCGGGTGGAACCACTGCAGGGGATGGGGCTCGCCCCCCCGCAAGTGAGCACGGTGAGGATGTTATCACCTGAGATGAGGTCTGTGGCTTGGTGTGCAGTGTCCTCTGGATGGAACTGGATGACTGCCTGCACCAGGTGGAGGGCAGGCTGGCACAGCTAGAGGGGCAGGTGGACTCTTCAGCCCAGCCCCCAGCACAGCCACCTTTGTGGCTGTGAAGGAGTAGTGGTGACTGCCATTGGGTGGGGACATCAGTGCCACTACTACCATCTGGGAGGCTCATAAGCCTCCAATTCCCAACCACTCTCCCCTCAAGGTGTTTACCCCCCCATGTGTCATACACTGCCCCTGTCTGCTGTCTTGTCTGTCTACAAATGCAACTTTTCTTACCAAACCTCCCTCACCACACTTACCTATAATCTTTCCTTAATATCCCACTCTCAGCTTAAAAAAAAAGAAGGGGCATCTGCCCCCCCCAAAAAATCACATCTCATACATAGCTCTGCATTTCACTCAGAGACATGTACCCATCACATAATCTAACCCTACCAATCATCCATATTGTATGATGCCTGCACACCTCCCTGTAGGGTATGAGGGTCCAAATTCTAAATTGCCTACATTGAAAGCAGCTGTTGCTGCTAAAGGAATGCAGAGCTATGGTCCTTTCCTACACACATCCTGCACATCGCTACCTGTTTCTCCTCTTGTTTTTTCCCCCTGTTTGCCCCAATTTCACCACTTTCCTATCTCCCTCTTTTCTTTTCTTTATTTGAAATTAGAGAGGGTTTAAGTGGTCATAAGTGGACATAAGCGAAGCTGAGCTCACGCGCTTAGCTCAGTGCTAACCCACTTACAACTGTTTTAAGGTGCCTTTACCACTCTGTCTCCACAACCTCTGTTCTGCCCAGCAACAAACTAATCAGCCCTCATAACTCTCAAACCCAGGAATATACACACTATTGTCAAAGTGATTTACCACTAAGCCATTTGAGATGCTAATAAAGTTGATGTTTTCTCAAACATATCATGCAGCACAGTCATTCAACAGTAAGGAAAATGTGTTCATATATGTAGATGTATGCATGTATGTATATATATATATATATATATATATATATATATATATATATATATATATATATATATATATATATATAAAATATATATTTCAGATATATATATATATATATATATATATACACACACACACACACACACACACACACACACACATATATATATATATATATATATATATATATATATATATATATATATATATATATATATATATATATATATATATATACACGTGTGTGTGTATATGGGTCGACTTCATCCATTCAGCTGCCTAAGCACAATTCACTGAAAGTTCACTTCAATGAAAACTCATTTGACTGAAACACATTTCGCTGAAAGGTATATGCCCTGTTCCCCACTGTAGTGGGATCCTGAAGTTAGTATATATAGTATGGGGGTGTGGGGGGCACAGCTCCCCACATTTGGGAGTGTGGTGGGCATAGCCCCCCACATAGTTTGGGTGTATATTGTCTTCTGGAAAGAGATATCCATTCAACTTGTAAACATCCCTGTCTATGGTTTACAATGTTTAATAGGTGGGAGGGTTACAAACCACCCCCCCTTACTAAATATATATATATAATATAATATATATATATATATATATATATATAGAGAGAGAGAGGTATAAAATATATATATACATATACATAGATATATATATATATATATATATATATATATATATATATATATATACTAACTCCAGGATTGCACTATAGTGGGGAAAAAGGCATATACCTTTTAGCGAAATGAGTTTCAGTCAAATGAGTTTTCAGTGAAGTGAGTTTCAGTGAATTTTGCTTAGGCAGCTGAGTTTCAGTGAAATGAGTTTTCAATTAAATGAGTTTCAGAAAGTAGGTCCATGTGTGTGTATATATATATATATATATATATATATATATAAATATATATATATATATATATGGATCTATATTAGAACACTGAACACCTCCCTGTAGGGTATGAGGGTCCAAATTCTAAATTGCCTACATTGAAAGCAGCTGTTGCTGCTAAAGGAATGCAGAGCTATGGTCCTTTCCTACACACATCCTCAAAATTTTGAGTGTTCTAATATCGACTCATTTTCAGTGAACTCTGAAAATATCAAAGAAACAGAAAACCAAATTTTTTCCTAGGGAAAGAATTTGGTTTTCCATTTCTGTGGCTTCAGTATATTCAGTGCTGTGGTGGAAAGTTACGGGTCAGGTTCAGGTAAGTGTGCGATTGTGTGGACGTGAGGGTTAGGGCGGGTTGGGTGAGTTAGGGTTTGGGCGCAGGTGAGGTGACTGTGAGATAGTGACGGACCTTAGGTTTAGGGTTTGGGTTAAGGTAAGTGGATAGTTAGTGGTGTATGTATAGTTTAGTGTAGGGTTAGGTGTAAGAGTGTAGGTGTATGTGTGTGTATTGTTGTTTGTTTGGTGTGCTTGTGTTGTATGTATGCATTTTGGAACAGTGACTTTTTTCCCTAGGAAAAAAATCACTGTTCTGAATGTTCGATGTTTTAAATTTTTGATTCATAGGGTTGATATTAGAACACTCGAAATTGTGAATGTTTGGTGTTCTAATATAGACCCTACATATATATATATATATATATATATATATATATATATATATATATATATATATGTATGTATGTGTATATATATATATATATATATATATATATATATATATATATATATATATATATATATATAGGTATATACATATATATATATTAAAAAAAAAAAAAATATATATATATATATATATATATATATATATATATATATTATATATATATATATATATATATATATATATATATATATATATATATATATATTTTTTTTTTAAAAATGGGTATTGTGTTTGCACATTGGATCCACACTCTGAACCTCTCACTGCAAAATATCTGACCAAAGGCACTGTGAAGGAGCCCAAAATAAGTATCTCTTGTAATTATTGACATCATCCAGTCCTCCACAACTGAACCATTCTGCCTTGCAACACAATAACCAACACTTGCAAGTCTCAAACCCAGGACCCTGCACAACATAGCCACAACATGTTAACAGTAAACCATCTCAGATGTAAGATGTCAGGATAATGTCAGTAACATATCATGCAGGACATTCTATCTACCATAGGGAATGTACAATGTGGAAGCAGTAGACATTCAAATGATACATATACACACACACACACACACACACACACACACACACACACACATATATATATATATATATATATATATATACATATATATATATATATATATATATATACACACACACACACACACACACACACACACACACACACACACACACACACACACACATACATACAAATATACATATACTACTACTTGTAGATATGTATAAGAAGAGTATATATAGAGGGTGCACAGAATATCAAACAGCCAGTATTCCTACAGTTGCCACCTTTTAAAATGGCCAGTGTTTGATTCTTTCATACAAAAGGCAATTATTGCATGAAACATATACCAACAGTCAATGCAAAGGACATGACACCATACACAAGTTGGCATAGATACTGTTTCAGTTGTATATGCCATTTCTTATAGCAGTTAGGTGTTTGAAATACATAACTGAATAATGCAACTCTCAAACAAATCATTTGATACAGTAATCTGAAAACATAACCTATGTTGCTGTTCAGGCTAAGGCCTTCAAGTAGTACAACGGTAAAAAAAAAAACTTGCCTTGAAGATAGAACCAATCAACACTTATTAATTACTGATGTAGTTCAGCAGCCTGCAATTACATTCTGTACTCAACCCCTAGGGGGAAAAGAATTAAGTTGTCACAATGAAAATGTATATGTTACATAACAATGCTTAACTTAAAACATCACTATCACACTGACAAACAGAACTGTCTGTAAGACAGTAAGCTCTAGCCCACCACTGTTCTCATGGTGACATGTATGAAAATGTACAGCCTTATACCTTAATGTGTCTTACTAGTGATATCCCACACATGTTGTAACAGCCTAGGTTAAAAATAATTTATACCCCTTCCTCATAAAATGTCGTACAAGGGCATATAACAGTGTTATACATAAACTGACCTCTGGACTGTACAAGGTCACACACATTTTGTCCAGCTTTAACCCTCATATATATGGACCCTACCCAAAATTTGTGTGGGATTCCACAACATCACGGGAATGATAGCAGGAATGCCAGCACTAAATAATGATAGGCCACTCCTTAATAACCTCTTACTGCGTTACACGTGGACAAAGCCTGGTATATAGGTGGAGGACAGAGGCTGGAACACAGGGCCATATTTGCAGTATTGCTGTTATTCACTGTGAAATTTGCTGGTGTTACAGGATTGCTTGCAACATACCCTTACTCAGGAATATGAAGTCAGAAACACAAATGGATGTTTCCATGTACTGATAGCACTCAACAGAGAGAATGCCACTAATATGTTAGAGAAAAGACCTGTGTGGTGCACAGACAAAACATAACAGCCTATCCTCTGGCCATCATGTGGATAGGGCCACAGTTGAGAGCTATGCAGACAGACTGCATTACATGCAAAACCAGCATGTACACACAAACCCTGTAAAACTAGCAGTATTCAATGCATATAACAGCAGTACTCACACTGTCCGTAGGTCTTGAACCTTATATAAACATGTAGTTGGCCTGTGTCTGCAAGTCCTGTTGTAAGAGGTATTGCTACCTGCTGTCTGTAACACTGCTGCCCACACACAGGAGGGATGTCTTCCATACAGGAAAGGTAAAGGGAGAATGCCCACATGATGCAATCATTTATAGTAGTGGGTTGCCATGACATTGGTAATTGGAAGTACTACACAGCTGGCTGCATGCAATTAGCAAGTGGTGAACACCAAATGGTACAGAGGCCATCACCTGATCATAAGCATCACCTACAAGATCTATGCTGCAACCTATTAAAACCAGCTCAATCCCTGTAGTGGGGAAAGAGAGAGAGAGAGAGAGAGAGAGAGAGAGAGAGAGAAAGAAATACAACAAACCAAACCAAACCAAAATAAAATAAAACAAGGGATATATACAAGTGTACACAGAAGAGAGCACAATACTAAAACAGGCATGTGAAACATGTATGCATGTAATTGAATGGAGTACTTAGTCTGTAATAATAGGGTAGATGATGTAGAAAGATTTATATGTGTCATCAAGATTTGTTGCTGTAATGATGTCCTGCTAAACAACTGCTATGGACATAGCATCTGGCCCTGTGGGCAGTGGGCCATACCTGTAAACTGTGCAGATCTGCACAGAGTGACAAGATGTAAGCCATCACAGTGTGTGTTCTGTACCTCAAAACATGTATATTACTGTGACAAATAGCTGAAGGTGGAAGTAATGAAGTCATGATAGACACATGAGTTTGAGACCCCACCATCTTCAGGATAGTCATGCTAACGTGAAATGTATCATGCACAAACTTCAAAGATTTGTAATAGGCTTACCCACAATTTGTCCCTGTATGTACCCCCTAATGTTAGGCTGTGTCCACATGTGACACTCTGCTGTTTTGTAGCAAGGCAGAACAGTGCAGCTGTGGAGGAAGGAGTTTTAGAGAGTGTGGACGTGATGTCTGAATGCACTCCATTTTTATATATATATATATATATATATATATATATATATATATATATATATATACATGCATGTTTACAGATATACAGACACACACACACACACACACACACACACACACATATATATATATATATATATATATATATATATATATATATATATATATATATATATATATATACACGTGTATATCTATGGGTTTATATCACATAATCGAATTTCCAAAATATTGAACACCAGAAGCTCGAACTTGGAAGTTCGAAATGTGATAAAACTGAATGCTCAGAAAAGCGAATTTTTTTCCCAGGGAAAAAATTTGCTGTTCCAAGGAACGCACACACAACAAAAGCACACCTAAAATAAATAATCCACACACATACACTTTACAAAACCCTACTTCTAACCCTACACAAAACCATACATACAGTACTACCTATCCACTTATCTTAACCTGCTCCCTAACCCTAAGGTCAGTAATTATCGCACACTTACCTTAAGGAGCTATACCTAAACAAACTAAATAATAGTCACACATACACTTTACAAAACCCTACCTGTAACCCTACACTAAACCATACATACAGTACTACCTATCCACTTACCTTAACCCGCTCCCTAACCCTATGGTCTTTAACTATCGCACCACAGTGGAGGAAATAGCGAAGTCGCGTAATGGCCCACTGCAATCTTGCCCTAGGCAAGATTCCGTTGTTGAACAGCTTTGCTATTTTCCACTTTCGATGTAGTGGTATCGATATTCTAGCATTCGAAGTTTTGAGACTTCGATGTTACAATATAAACCCATGTCTACATATATACAAACACACACACACACACACACACATGTATATATATATATATATATATATATATATATATATATATATATATATAAATACATTTTCCCTACTGTTGAATGACTGTGCTGCACGATATGTTTCAGAAAACATCACACATATCTATACACACGCATATATATACAGTTGTAAGGGGGTGCAAAATGGATAGTTACGTCTGGTGTGAAATTTATGTTGGGAACACATTGCCCTTTGTTTGTGAAGGTGAGAGTGAGATGTTGGGTAAGGATAGTAGGTATGTATGTGGAGGTAATTTGGGTTGGAAGTCAGACAAGAAAGACAGACAAGACAGACAAGATAGCATACAGGGGTGCTATATGACATGTGGTGGGTAAACACCTTGGATTGGGAGGGATGTTTGGAAAGTGAAAGCCCATGAGCCCCCAAATGGAAACAGTGGGACCAAGGTCTCCACCCATGGGCAGTCACCTCTCCACCTTCACGACCCAGAAGGTGGCTGAGCTTGGGGCTGAGCAGGAGGAACACACAGACCTTGTAATTGTGTATCAAGGGCCTCAAGGTGATGTAGCAGATCCCCAATTCTCTGTGGAGCTCCCTATGCACCAGACCCTGGACCTGACTTCAGGTGACAGGATCCTGTCTGTGTGTGCTCTCGGGGGGGTGATGTGTACCATCCCGTGAGGTGGATCCACCTGAAGGTAGTGCAGAACCAGCAGATGATGAGGTCCTGGGGTGTGTCACAGATGTCCTGTGGCCTGGTAACATGGCCAGATGAGGTGGGAGAGGTGGTTCTGCTGGGAACAGCCTTCCCAAACATGCTATCGTGTCACAGTTTTAGAACATATGTGGGTAGTAATAGTCCACACAATCCAGGATTAGTTATAACAGCATGCATATATATCCCCATTAACACAGAACACCAGATTTGGAGCAGTTGCATAACAAACAGAACACATGCATATAGGAAACCATTGTGGCCCTGACCATGGCATACAGGTGACATTGTTAGCAACAGGCCACCAATGATAGTGTTTCAACATGGAACATGAATAGAAACGCATTTCAATATTTGTCGTACAATATGATATATGTCCCAACACTAGGTTTGATGTAAACATACTCATTGATTTGTGTGTTCAGATTATTGTTGCAGATATGGTGGGGGGGAGAGATGCCAATTAACAACTATTATATCCTTGCAGTATGAGGTCCTCAGACCTTTTTTTCCTCTTTATGTCTTTCAGGTACCATGTCTTGAGAGCGCTTTCCAGTGTATTCCCCCCAGGAAAATTATGTTATCATTAACTACCTGGTGCAGCACCATCAAACCCTCTTTGGCCATACAGCCCATGATCTGCAGGACCCGACTGCCCTGTGGAATGAGCTTGTCCACAGGGTAAACAATGTCGGCCTGCATAACCACAGTTATGAGCAGGTCCAACATCACTGCACTGACCTTATCTGTCATGCCCGTCAGCATTTTGCTGCAGTTAGGAGGGACCAGCTAGCCACAGGTGGGGGTCATGCCATCCAGTAAACCCTGACACATGCTGAGAAGCTCCTCTCCAGCCTTGGAGTCTGCCAGCAAAGCCAAGAACCAGCTGATAGCATTGTGGAGGTGGGTGCTACCCACACAAAGGACAAGGAGCATGCAGGTAAGGCCACAGGGCACATCAGTAGACAACTGTTGCTTATCCATTTGCATCTGTAAAGTTTCTTAATGCATATGTCAGATAAAATATATAGTCTGTTGCTGCATTGTAGTAATCAACAGATGGGCATATTCTTTAGTATTGTGGGTTTTTACTGTTGATGTACTGAAATGCTGCTCCCACCCTGTACCAATGCCACAGATGTGGCTACTGACATCACATCCCTCACACAACTATGTAGGTCCCTCTGATATACCTCTGGAGCAGCAGCCTGTACCTGATGAGTATGGTATTTTTTGTTCAGGTTTGCCAATACACCGGCTATGCACACATTTAACACACCTACCCATAATGCATGCTGTACATGTTCACTTATTGCTGCTGTTAACTCCACTGCATCACAGTGGTCACCATGGTGGCATATCTGAAGGCTATGTAAGAGTCCTGCAATACAACTTAACAACCTGTCATTGCAAAATGTGTGCACAAAGATGAACATAATGGTGGGACAAATGGCCTACAGTACGAACATGTCTGAAACATTACCCTTATACAGTGGCTACAATGGTGTATATACCACTGTTACAATGTTACAGATCTACACAACGACATATGACAATACCACATTCCACAACCCTTACAACCTGTAATACGATCCTAACATCAGCAATGAATGTGTAATATGGAATCCTATGTTAGGACAGCAAATATGGGGAATACATACCTTAACAAACACTGGAAGAATATGTGTGCACACACTACAAATAACATATTGTGGAAGCAGCTTTTGAAGTACTGACAGCATTCACTCTTCATGAGTATGCACCTTCCATCAAGTACAGGTCCTCAATGTCACACCAAGAAATGGTCTTCTGTCCAAGACATATGTCCATGACATTTGCCCACTCACCTGTAACAGAGGCAGCCATGGCTTGCACACATCTTACAAACCACAGAATGGATTCCATATCCATCAGGAGTGGTAGATGAAGCCTTACCTCACCATTGCATATACCAAGGCAAACAGTGCAGTCATGTATGTGATGAGGAAGTATGTGACAACATTAATGTAGAAAAGAAACAGATGGCCATCCAAGACAGATGACAACACATGTTGCAAACTGGTCATGGAGGCTGCCTAGAAACATGCTGCAACACTGAGGGAGTTGCAGGAATGTCTAGCAAGTACTGCCTGTGCAGTACCTGTGTTGACAATTGCCTGGACTCTGCATATGTGTGGTCTATGAGTGGACTCTGCATAAGTGTGGTCTATGAGTTAGGGTAATCAGATTGGAAAGTTGTTCCACAGGAAACATCATCCAGGACTCTCTACACCTACAGCTAACAACCTGTTTCTGTAGGATATAAGTAGATAGGTTGGCAATTTGGAGTCACAATGGACAAAGGATAGTGGGATACTGTAACTATTGTGTCTGTGCTGCTTGTGCTGCACGGTTTTGGTGTTAGAAGAGATATTCAGATATATGTACTGTTTTACACTGCAATGTATTATGTCATCAACTATTGACACATATACTTATTTGCTCACTGTAATTTCCTGGGGAATACAAGATGAATGAAACTGTGTCCAGTATTGTGGTCTGCAGCCTACATATTCTAGCACACTCATGCCATTCTGGAGGGGGAGCTGCAGACACTTGCTGATGGGTCTGTGTAAATGGTCCAGCACCTTGGTACTGTGGTGGTTGAGGATCCCCTACTTATACATCTATTCACGTGACAGAATGTCCATATCCTGCTGTGGCCATACCTCTCAGCTGTACAGATTCACACAGGTTACCCAGAGGCAGGGCTCATATATCTGGTCAGTTCCCCTTCACATTGTGGTTTATGAGTAGGTTTGTAGCCACCCATTACTGGGTTTGCAGGCTGGGGTAGTATGGGCACACATTAAAGTTTCAGACTTCACACACTCCATGGCGCCTATGATTCTACACCCCCCCCCCCATTATTCTATCCTCTTCCAAACATTATGCAAGTGATATCTGATAAGTATCTCTATAGCTGTCCCTTCATCCCAGTAGTATTTAGGGGTTATCCATATCATATCTGTTGAAGCAGGTATTTAGTTTGTTCAGAAACTCTGTGTTGTCATCACATGGGGAGGATGCAGGCCTGTAGTTTGTTATGGCTTGTATGCCTTGCCAGATATGTCTGGAGTCCTTTTGGTCAGAGAAGTGTCCCTGAATTTTACATCTGTAGGTCCTCTTAGCCTCCTTTATACCTCTACTTAGATTTGCTCTGGCCTCTCTTAGGGCATCCTTGTCTTTTGATTTAAATGCAGCATTTCATGCCTTTAGGAGTTCATATACTTCACCAGATAACCAGGATTTCTGATTAGCACACATGGTGATACATTTGATGACTATTACATCATCAACACATTTTGAAATATAGATGATTACAGATTCTATATATTCCTCCAGGTCAATATGGTGGTTCTTTACAACTGCATCTTGAAACACCGACCAGTTTGTACATTTGAAGCACTGCTATAGTGCCAAGACCTCTCCCTCAGGCCATATTCTTACTTGTCTGGTTGTAGATTTTCCCCTTTTCAGCAGTGGTCTGTATGCAGGAAGCAGCATGATGGCCAGATGGTCTGAAAGTCTTTATTTTAGGGCCATAGGTTCAAAAACTATTGGTTTGACTGTCTGACACAATTGTACAGAAGCTTTGGGTCCAACTATACTTAAATGTCTCAGGTTTGGCTAGCTGTACAGACACTAGTATACTCAGCTAGAGGGAGATGGGAATTAAGGGAAGAGGGAGACAGCAAATTCTTACCTTACAAGTGTCACCTGGGAAGACTCAAAAATGCTGTTCCTATACTAGTGACTCTAGGAACATAAGCATGCATTAAACTGAAGTCCCATCTGTCTTAGCAATAGCTTAGATGGATCTAAAATCAAAGGACGGTACAAAAAAGAAGATGGGGGAGTTCTCTGGTGCCCTCACCAAATTTCCTTTAGTCAGTATGAATACCATCTCAGGTTTCCCCCTGAAAAAGATGCTATTGCAAATAAAACAACTAAATAAACTGCTGATCTGACTCATAAAAGCATTTTAACATTGTTAATGAAGCCTTCATATCAAATTGTGCTATTGTTATGGCTATTTCTTATACAGCTCAAGAAAAGAAATCAAGTATAATAACAACCAAGGCTATAGTTCATTCCAAGGCACTTACTTTAAAGTGAAAATATCATATTCTGAGTCCTAAAATGCACTAAATTCCAGTAATTCATTCAAGTCCAAAATATGTTCCCAGCCCCAATAAACACAAAGAGATTATCTGTTTTCCAACTTAAATGAACATATACTTACATTATTAATAGGAAATATTTTCTTACTAAAATGTTTACTTTATTAAAGAGAAATAAAACAAAAGAGATTTTCTAGATTGTAACAACATGTTTTATTGTAGCAAGGTGTTTTATTTACATTTTTATTCTGAAATAAATGACAAATCTCCATCTCCATTTCAAGACATGTCTCTGCATCATCTCATAAATACCATTTTATGACTATATGCAGCATCATTTTCATTTACGTGTACCTTGGGCTGTCAGGAAGACCCTCAGGTTCTGTATTTTCTCAACCCTTCATTCTATGCTGTTGTTGTTTCATCAGGATGACTATTGACATATCATGGAGGATCCTTTGAATCTCCTGTTTTCATTTTCCTTCATCTCTTACTGCTGCTTTTGTCACTTGTGACAGGCACACCAAGTCACTTAACATTATGTTTCTTCCATATTTCCCGATTACTAGTTTTTTATTTTTGTTAAGTTTTAGTTTAACAAGGAGTGTATTAATACTAGACAGGGTCCGGTCGTAATCGAACCTGTACCTTGCAAAGTTCAAGTCTGCTTTAATCTCTCTATCTAGAACATCAATTTCCTTCAAGAGAACACAAACATGCTGGCTATAATGTTTCACAATTAAATGTAACAGGTCTAAACCTTGTTGTTGAAATAAGTCCTTTAAGTCACAAAGGAAATTACTGTTGCTGATTAAGCCTGAAGGGGAAAAAGTACTTCGCAGGCCTTTTGGAACCAGTTTCTCCTGAATGCACTGGTTGAAATAACTGATCTCAAGCTGAAGTTTTTTCACCTTGAGAATTTTACTGTCAAAGATTTTTAATTTGTTAGACAGTAATTCGTTACTTGGAGTGATAACATGCTGTCCTGCAGTACTTTCTATAGGTTGAGAAATGGGGTTTATAAACCAATCCTGCAATGCCATACACCTCTCGACCTTAGCACTAACGATGCTTTACAGTCACCCCTTGATGGTATCCCCTCACTAGATGACACCTCCTTGACTAACCATGGACGGGATTTTTCCATCAGCTACGTCCACACTTACAGTCTCAATTCTCAGACTACCATTGCACTCATTAAGAAAAATTGGCAATTTATCTTAGGGAACCCAGGGTTCTCTGAGAAATTAGGCCTTTTCCCTAACTTTGTTTTTAAGAGAAATAACAACCTGAAGGAACTTCTACAGAGGGACCTAACTAAAAAAACTTTCAACAAACGTATAGGTATGTACTCATGCGGGTTCTGCAACTGGTGCCATAAAATGAGGGTAGGGCAGTCCTTTACAATAAGGGACAGGAAATATTCAATTCAAGCCCCACTCAATTGTGAAAGCAGATCAGTTGTATACGCGGCCTTCTGTGACTGTTGTCCCTCATTTTATTTGGGGAAGACCGATCGCAGACTAAGGGATCGTGTTTATGAGCATATGTATGCAATCAAGAAGAACTCTGATGTAAACGCCTTGGCTAAACACATTGACAATCATCCTGGACACTCCTTTTCGTTTATGGCCATAGATCAGGTGACTAATAACATTCGGGGAGGTCCTATACCCCTTCTTCTAGAAGTACGTGAACTTGAGTGGCAACTGTGTCTTGACGCATTCAGCTACCCAGGCTTAAATGAAAACTGCAACATCTCAGCAGTACTTAAGCTGAGGAGCTAATTGAGGTAGTGCTCACTTTCGTATCTTCATATCATTAGTTTACGCATACATATTGTTCCTCCATTTCCATATTCACTTCTTACCTTGCTCCTTACATTTCTACGTGTTCTTATGCTGTTGTACCACTTGTGACAGGGTACTGCTAAGTTTTTTACATTGAACTAGTCATATGTATATAATCATACATCTTCTGACATTCAGCTGTGACCTGACTCTAGCAATTAGTATTTTTTTTGGGTGAACTGTACCTTCCCTTTCCTTTCCCCTCCCTCTTCCCCCCCTTCCCCCCCCTCCCCTTTCCCTCCCCCCCCCTTCTTTTCTTATAGTTGCTTTACATGTATTTACTTTCACTTGTTGAGTCACCATTAGATCGACCTTCATGTTGTGTATATATACACTTTTTGTTATTATAATTTTAAATCTTTCAAATACTTTATTTTATTTTCATGCTGATGTTCCGGCAGCATTTCATTATTTTTAAAATTGTTATTATTTACATGAAGAATGACCTGTATATTCTTTTTATTGAATACGTTTGACTTTCAAGTTATTGACTTTTTTAAGTTTTAATTTGTTTTTTAGGACAACAATGAGCTGGTTTGATTTATGTTGTCATTTCCCTTTTGCTTTGTATAAAAGGGGCGTGCGCTTTACCTCATTGTTTGTTATTTTTCTCTGAGGAAGCCACACTGTGGTGTGGCGAAAACGTTCATTATAAATAAAAATCCGTTAAGTTTACGCTTGGTCTGCTTGCTGGTACAAGGTCTCTGTGGCATTTCTGTGTTTTTTCAACAGTTTCTGGTTTTCGTACTTGCTTACTTATATAAAATGTCAGTCTACTTTTTAACCCATCTCAGAGTGCCTGAAGCCTGGATTTAATCTAATGGAGAGGATGAGAGGCCTTTATCACACTGGATCTTCAGTTACCTGTCACTCACTACTCTATTCCCTTTTCTGCGAGGTATGGCAAACCTGGAGTTGGTATATATAAATTTGTGAGGGTGCGGGGTGCAGGCAAAAAGACATTTTAAGGAGAAGAGTGATTTTCGAGATTTGCTCTTCTCCTGTGTTTTTGGTCTTTTTTTGTTGGATTGTCTGCCCTCAGCATTTCACGTGCTGACATTTCATTAGGACGCCATTGACCACATCAGGCACATCTGCTGTGCATGCAGTGCAGTATGCATCATCTTGTTATACACAGTCCAGTTTAGGCGTGGCATGGCTGGAGGTACACATCAACATGATGTTTCACAAGTGGATTATTTTTAACCCCAAGTTTACAGTAAACTGGATATCACACTGTGACATTCCTGCTTATCAAGCATATTCCACCCACATCATGCAGGAAACAGATATAAATGCATTCCATTTGGTGTTTCATCATATATGAGTATTCTAGACCTGCAGTTTGTAGCAGCACTCATCAACACCAGTGTAAGTGTGAGGGTATGGGTACTTAACAATGGCATACTCCTTGACATCTGTGTGCCCATGGCTGACCCTATGTACCCCTAATCATATTCATAAATGATGATGTCTGGACCACTTATTGCCTCCATGTCAGTGTTTTAGTGTAGCAATGTTGGATGCATGTTGATAAAGCAGCATCACTTTTACAGAATCCTGTTTCAGCAAAACTGTTTCACCTAAATCACTTTTAATGATCCTCAAAAGAAATTTATTTGTAGAGTGCAAGCCCCACAGCATCCCATGTGGGGAACACTGCCCTCATCCTTCATACTTAATTATACCTACTCATAAGTCAAACAATCATGGAGAACATTGAATTCTCCACTATAACCAAAAGGGGTTGCAGCAAAACATTTTCACTGGCACGGCATTCAGTGAAAGTGATGTTAATAGAATGACACATTCTCACAATTTCTTATGTGCACTGTATACAGGGCATTCATTGATCAAGGCAGTCTTTTCAGTCATGTCATAGGAACATCCTTATGTGTCATATTCATCAAGTAGCATTCTGCCAATATGATCAGTGACAGGACATGTTGGTGTACTTCGTCCACCTAGATTTACTGTGCTCACCATCATGTGTGGTCTTGATCACATTACTCATTACTGGGCTTATTTATATATTCATCGTCCTTTTCTGCAGATGTCACCAGTAAGCGAACTTACAGATGTCCAGCCACTGAGTCTAGATGTTTAGCATGTTCAGGTATAGTAGGATTGTACAGTATTGAGCACACAGTGAATATCTTTGCTGCCTTTCTTCACAAAGTATACTGAAAAGCTATCCCACAATGTGTATGGTCACCGAAATTAAGACTTAAACAGTCCAAAGACACATTCCATGGCAGAGCAGAACTGATTGTGGGCTCCTTTGTATCATATTTCTGAGAAGGCTCTAGCATTGCGGATTTCTTTCATTAACCAGTAATGAAGAGAGCACCTACATTGACTTGTAGAAGGAAACTGTGAACTGCGGATGTTCTGCATCGATGTGTATGTACCATGCATCATATCTCTTAAGGTTGGTTTGTTTCTCAGCTTATCATAAGATGGCAATGTACAATGTACCCGTCTCTGCCAGTCTAGTATATCTGGCAGATATAACAGATGAGTGCATCATACAGACTCCCAAACAGCTAGCTTCGACATTCCTGGTTAGTCTCTCATTGCTGAAGACTACCTGAAAGTTAAATGAGCACTGTCCCTTCCTTTTATGTAATTGTCATCATCTTCTCCAACTTCATATTTATCATTACATGGGTGCAGTCAAAATCACATATGACTATTGGGAATTAAGCAGAGAGATAGAAGGTGTCCATAGATTCTTGACAATCAGCAGTGGATATGTTCATCACAATGAAAGAAAGTCCACAATCCTGGAGCCATTAGCCTGGTACATGTCAGCTATGTTTCCTTATATGGTACTAGAATGGTTCAAAGGTCAGTACATGAAGAGACACACATTCTTTTCCTTATAGGGATTGTCATTACTTCACACGATGCATGCAGCCAATGGTGGAGTACACATCCTGTCCCTTCAATGGTGGTCAGAGATTTGATTTAAGAGTTGTTCCTGACACAACCAAGGTTGTTGGTAAGACATGGCACTTCCTTCAGCTGTCTGCACATCACTTTTGGAGGTCACCATTTTTATTTTATTTTATTATATTTTATTTACCAGTCAATTAACCTAGAGGGGTGGATTTGTCCTGGGACCTTTTTCAGAAAAAACCTGGGCAGTGAGCCAACTGTGAAAAAATTTTTTTGCATGTGCAAAATCTTTATGCTTATGTGAAAATACAAATCAGTAAAGAAGGAGCATGGTGACTGCATTTTAAGTACACATTTAATACTTTGTCACATATAATGCCGCGGTGGTAATAATGCCTCGGTGGTACGGCAGTAGCATTGTTACCTCACAGCAGGAGGTTCTAACTTTCAGTTCTTGGCTGGGCTTGGGAGCGCCTTCTGTGTGGAGTCTGCATGTCCTCCCCTGGAGTTGGGTAGCATTTGAAAGACATGCGTGCATAAATGGGCGTGCCTTCATTGAAGATTGGGCGTCGAGCTGGCACTTCGGTGTTTTGTAAAAATCTACTGCCGATCATTAATGGACCGGAGTTCTGCTGTGGCGACCCCTTACCGGGAAAAGCCGAAATACAAACATTTAATACTTTGTCACAAAAATATAAAAATATACGATAATGAAAGATTAGAATTGCATTTTACTGATATTACACAAATCTGCTAAGAGTTACAAAGATTTTACAGGGCTAGTTGTGAGTATTGGTAAGAGAGTGTCATACTCATTTGCAAAATGTAATGTTTCTTTATTAAAACTTAGATGAGCTATTATATTCAGTTTTCTAAAAGTATAAATTGTTTGCGTTGAAACTGGATGGGTTGGTGAAAAGTAACTGTGACACCATTGTTTGTCATGAAACATGATTAGAAGTAGGATTTTTGGGATGTAAATTATCTCCTTACTATTTTCTTTGGACAGATTGTTCCAGTTGGTTGAGAGTCATCTGCAGTTTGACATTTGCAGCAGTAAGAAATCTTTTTCGTAGCTTGTGTAAAAATTTTCTGGATTTGTTACAGTTAATGCTTTCCTCCCTCTCTGGCTTTGCATGGCAATTCTTACTTATTTTTAGTATTTTATTGAGCTTCAAATAATAAAATAAATGCAGAAGGATTAGGAGGGTAACAACTTGAATAAGGAAGGAGAAGGGAGCGCAGAGCAGGCATAAAATATTTGGGTCCATAATGGCTCAATGGTTGTTCACTTTTATAAGAACTAGTGAAGAGCAGCTGAACTGTGAGAAACCCAAACAGTAAAAGCCTCTGTAAATTCTGCAAGGCAACACATTTTTTCTTATTTTCATGAAACTGCACTCTTCACTTCCTATTCACTAAATAAACTAACTCTGAGTTCACACAACTTTGAAATGAAAAGTTTTGTTAATGTGATGACTTAAGTTTTCCCTTTTCTTTACACTGCCTGAACTTGTAGTCAGTGCATACAACAATTGAACAGCATTTTTGTCAGAGACCTCACAATATCAGCTGCCTACAGACTACCCATTCACTAAAACATGCTCAGTTCATCCAGTCTCAACAAACGAAATGCAATGAATTATAAGGCACTCTAATATATATAATATAATTTAATACACCACTGTGTACATTTAAAACAGTGGGCAGGATTCACGAAGCCTCCGTGTAAGAGTTATAACTCTTACACGGAGGCTGCAGTTAAACGGAGTGATGTCAGCATGCTCTGCATATTCATGAGAGCATGCTGAATCACACCTAAGGCTAACACGGTCCGTGGAAGACAGTAGGGGGCATGTCCGTAGGCCGAGCCCTGCAAGCGGACACGCCCCCAGAAGAGTAAAATTGCCCAAAGTAAACACCCACGACAGGCCATGGAAATGTGAATAAACACAACACAACATATGCCCCCACAGACTATGAACATAAAATATATAAATGAACATGTTATATATATTTTTTTAATCATAAAGATGTTTGCCCATGAGTGCGCTCGTTTGCGCGGGCGTGCCCATAGCTTAGCTACAGTTAGCAGTCAGTGGAAAAGGATATAAGAACTAAATAAGCAAAGTAAGTCAAGAAGCAATAGCTTAGCGGTAGAGACGTCAGCTGAAGAGCAGGTATTCATGGTTCGAGCCCCCACAGCGCCAATTTTTATTTCTAGTAAAATGAGCACGAAACAAGTCCCTGACAAACATGTACACATATAAAATCATAGTTCATGTATAATGTAATGAAATAGTCCATTTATTTTGAAGAAATGTGAGATAACAAAATAATAAAAGGTGCCAGATGTGCCTATAGCTGAGCTACAGTTTGACAAGGTGAGTGCATCTGCCCGTAGGTGAGCAGTGGTTTAACAGGTGCAAAATGAGTGCTCGTAGGTGAGCAGTGGTTTAACAGGTGCAAAATGAGTGCCCGTAGGGGAGCAGTGGTTTAACACACTGAAACTGTGTGCCCCTAGCTGAGCTGAGCGTAATATGCGTGCTGATAGCCAAATGAGGTGTAAACCAGCGTACCCCGTTTGCGCGGAGCTGCGCACCACGCCAACAAGCTAACCGACGGGCAACGTTGAGCAAGCCGTATCAAAACTGCCTTTACACAGACACACCCCTCAGCCTGTCTAGACAGTCATAAAAAATAAAAGGCAGTGGCTAGGTTCAAACCCAGGATACTATACACCATAGTCAAGGTACTGAACCACTAAGCCATGACGGCAGCACCTGTAAAGGCAGTAATAGCAAATATATAGGAATAAATACAAAGTGGAGCATGACAAAGCAGGTTTTGTGAAGTTGATACAATTCCAAAATGGCCAATCACAGATATGTGCGGGAAAAACGGCCTATATAAGCCCCATAGGCGGGAATACACAGCATAAACGATTGTAGAACTGACTTGCAGCCAGAATGACAGGAGTAGGTGAGGGTAGTTGCTTTTGAGCACAGAGGTGGGGCGTTGAGGAGTCCAGATACATGGTCTGGCTCCTAGTCCACAATCATGAGGCCCAACTCATGCAGGGCCAGGTCCTGTGGGGAGCATATAGGGCTGAGGCGTGGGACCGGTTGGCTCATGATCTCACCAGTGCCACAGGGATTCCAAGGACTGGTGAGCAGGTTCATCACCACCATGCGGATCTGAAGAGATGCAAGCAGGACCAATTGATCCTTTGGATCCAGGAGGCCCGGCAAATGCCCAACGCCCCACTACTGAGTAAGTTACATGTAATTATGTATGTAAGAAATTAAACTAGCTGATATTATGGAGATGTGTATTCCAATATTACTTCATTTATATTACAGCTGCAGGTGTCCGTTCTGCGAACCGCAGAGCCTATGGCAATAGGCTGGTGCAGTTGCGCCACTAGGCAGGTCAGTAATCCTCTCCCAGTAACTGTAAAGAAATATAAAAGTATGACAGCAAGCAAAAGAGTGCAGTGTAGTCACTAAGTAATAGAATGTGCAAGTAACAAGTGTAAGAGTGTTTGCAAATATTGCTTGATTACAAAAGTGTGTTGCAGTCTGTAATCCAAACAGAAAAATGAAAATGTCTGAAATAAAGTCTGAAATAAAGATGCCCCACCTGTAATATAATAGTACACAACCTGCAGCAGGCTGAAAAGTACAGCTGCACAAGATGAGCAAATCACATGTGTGAAATATACCCCTGTTGAAATACTGAAACATGACAGAAGTGAGACTGCTGGAAAGGATTGTAATAACTACAGGTAAAACATGTCAATAAAGCCTAGAAGTAAGTACCATCCTGAATAGTAAAATGAAAACAAGTGAGAGAGTGTGAGAAAGTGTCATGAATCCAGCAATAAAGTAGTAATAACCCCTGAATAAAGTATACTGCAGTCAGTACAGAATGAAATGCATGTGAGAAGCAAAACCAAACAGCGAAATCTGTTCAAAGTGTTGCTGCAGCTGGAATGTGTATCCCAAAATCTGGATATGTTGCTCTCAGTCTGCAATATGCAGATAGTATGATTGTCTGATATACCAAACATCCACAGTTGTCTATAGCTATATAAAGCAAATGTAGCAGGATGATGTAGCTAAACAAAGCTAGATATGAATGTGTATGAAGAACAATAACATGTATATTGATGTAGCAGTAACAGTCCTATCACCAAGTTGAAGTAGTTATCATATAGGAAACTGTAGTTAGAACAGTAGTGTGTATATATGTGCAGCTATAAGAAATGTACAGCATATGTATTGGTATTCGAAGGTGTTAATATTATTTTCTTCACCCCACCCTATAACCACATATAACCCATTCCACGTGAAAATGGTATGTGCAATCACAATTAACACCCCTGGACATTTGTCCTGTTGGGTCATAAATATTTGCATGTCCGTTGATGCATCTGCCCTGTTTATACATCCAAACCTGATGGCCTGCTGCCATCAATCAACCCTGCATGTTGTTGGACTGTGTATTGCTGTTCAAATTATGCATGTGTTATGCTCGCTGTTCAATGGTGTGAATATCTGGGTGTTTGGTTAATGGGAATACTAATGCATGCTGTTACAACTAATTGTGAATGGTATTGTATGTCACTAACCCAAACTGTCATGACATAATGCAAAACATAGGACAACAGGGAAGGCGGGTTCCAGCGGACCCACCTCTCCCACCTCAGCTGGTGTGTGCACCTGGCACTAGTGCCCAGTCTGGACCCTCCTCCGGTGGCCCAGTGCCACCTGTGGGTGGAAGCGCTGCAGGAGATGGGGCTCGTCCCCCCTCTGCAAGTGTGGCTGGAGGATAACCACCACTCACCCTCCGTAGCGTCCGGACTGTGGTGCGTAGGGAGATCCAGGACTCTGTTCTTGGGCCCCTACGCCAGCTTGAGGCACAGGTGGCACAACCTACGGGCATGCCTGTTGCCCAGCCTACACAGCCCCCAGCACAGCCCCGTCCTGGGCAGTGAAGGAACAGTGGCAACTGCCTATGGGTGGGGATATCAGTTCCACTGTTGCCATCTGTGGGCTCATGGGCTCTGGATATCCAAACCTCTGTCCCCGTCAATTGTGTAACCCCCCCACACGTGTCATACACTGCCCCTGTATGCGTCTTGTTTGTCTTGTCTGTTGACCTACCCAACCTACCTCCCCAGCTATACCGACTTCCTTCACCTGACATACCACTCTCACCTGAAAAAAAAAAAAAAAAAAGGGCACTCTGTACCCACAAAAAAATTATGCCCCATACATAGCTGCCCATTCCGCACACATGTCTGCTGGTCATGGAAACTATCAATTACAATTGGCTGTACAACAAGTATTATTGTTGTCCTGACACCTCTTTCAGGAGTGGAAGGTTTCAAATGTCACACCAAATTACATACATATGCACAGCTGTTGCTGATGAAGAAATGGGCAGCTATGGGCCTTACCTACATCCCTCCTGCAAATCCCAAGCTTGTTTCCCTACTGTCTTACCCTCTTTGTGACCCCTTTTTCACCACTTTCCTGTCTCCCCATTTTCATTTCTTTCAAAGAAAATAGCGCGGGTGTGCGCCAGAGTAAGCACTGTTAAGCGGTTGTAAGCGGGTGTGCGCGTGTGTGCGTGGAGCTAAACGCCAGTGCGCCTGCGTGAGCTCCGCACAAACCAGCGCTAACCTGGTTACAACTGTTTAAAAGTGCCTTAGTCACTCTGATTGACAGGTCCTGTAGTCAGTTCAAAAGCAAAATAAAATCCCACTGTCAGTCCCAAACCCAGGACCTTGGAAACAGTAGTCTGTATGACCTACCACTAAGCCATGACTCTTATACAAGAACATTGTGCTAAAATAAATATATCATGTAATAGTAGGACTGAATGTAAAGGGAATATAGGATGTGTAGTACACAAAGCATGTCATTTAGAATTACTGTCAAAACTAGTGGATTTCCATAATAGTAGCGTGTGAACAGAAACAGCCATGCTAGTTGGTAGCTAGTAGGTAATAATGTCAGTTAATGTACATATATAAATGTATGTATATTTACATATATATCTATATCTATATATATATATATATATATATATATATATATATATATATATATATATATATATCGTTGTAGGTGTCATTGTGCATGCACACTTACTACAGGGAACAGGAGAGAGGAATGGAGAAATGTGAATCTACAACACAGCCTGAATAATGAGAGAGATACTAACCTTTACACTCACAGAACAGTGTCCACAGCATACCAGCATGGCCCCCTCCCTTACAATCTGAAAGGGCAATGCCTATCTCACATACCCTTTTATAGCACTGTCCTGAAATCACAGTGAGAACTGCAATCAGTACACAACTGGCTGCATGCAATTAGCAAATGCTGGCTTACAATTGGTGTAGAGGCCATCACATGGACCTATGCAGATACCTACAAAAGCATCCTGTACTAACACTCCACACATGCAATACGTTCATTGCACTGTCTGGAAGCAGACAGAGGGAGAGAGACAGACAGAGACAGAGAGTGAGAGAAAAAAAAAATACACACGCTACACACTGAATCTAAGCTGTCAGCAGTGACAGTAGCAAGCCGTGTCAGCAGCAGCAGGAAGCAGAAGTAGTGGTAACGCAACCAGCTGCGACAAACACAGGTAATGTAAAGTAACAGGTTAATAGTCTGCATACTGTGAACCCTCCAAATGTGTCATAGGTCTGTATCTATAGGTATGTCCATGTGATATGTTGTGTGTATGTATTTCCACCAAAAGGGGATGACTATACATTACATGTCAGTCAGTGTTAGGCCATGATCCTGGCAGCAGTTGTCTGTGCGTTGCCCTCATCAATGGCTGTAGTGACTGTTTTGAAAGGTCAGCCAGGTTCAAAAGGCAGGTCAGCCCATCACAAAGGCAAACTGGCCGGGAACAAGTGTCTGCAGGTACCCAATATCGCTGTATATGCGTCCCATACTGAATAATTCCATAGCTTAGCAGACCAGGCCGGTTATGCTTATGATGTGGTAGTTCCCAGGGTCAGTAGAGGTGCCTCCTTAGTGGTGTGGGACCACTGTTGCTGTATGCCAGTGTCCAGGTACATATCCTGTAGTACGGTTGAGGGTAAATATCAGTCTTCTATGCGGTTGTATGTCCTCTTGGAGTGCACGTAGCACACATCCAGGGATACCATCAGGTCACAGTGATGCTGTGTGTTCTGCTTTGCTGAGGGCCGCCCTCACCTGGACATGTGAGATGATAGGGAGGTTACATTCAGCTGTGATAAGTATTTCAACCTGTGGGGGAGAAGGAGGGGGGATACGTGCACCGAGCCTGTCTGCAAGAATTTTGCCAATATCTGTGTGTTCGGTGAATGTTAAGTAGGTGTGTATTAACTCAGAGCATATCTGAGGCATTTGGTCCATATGTGTAACATAACTGAAGAAGGCCTTGTGGTTATCTATAGTGTTTGTGGCCATTTCCCTCCCAGAGTAGGCCATGGCCATTGTTATGAGAGACCGTAGCGTGTTACCAGTGCTGACCACAGATGCCTTCCCTTAATGTGAATCTGCTCTGTCCTGCAGTAGCCTCCTGCTATTGTTATACAATCTGCCTCTGGCTGGGGTCCACCAGACAGGATGCCTAACCTTTGTGCATAGGGTCTGGGTTAGAAATGTGTGTGCAAGTTCCATGCAATCTGTGGGATGTCCGTGGTAAGCATTCGCAAAGGGGTCAGCAGTGTGGGTTGTGGCTTCCACTGGCCCAGTGGGCTGCATGGATACCATCTCAGTCCTAACAAGTGAATAACTGTCTAATCACATACATATCAAAGTAGTCTACTGTGCTGGTGGTGGTGGTGGGATATGTATATCCAGGCCGAGTAACTTGTGTCCACATCACACTAGTGGATGGCGTTCCACATACAGTACCTTGGTATGAACCCCCAGAGTGAGGTTGTGCATTGGACCTGTTGCAGTGTGCTGACCGATGGGGAATGCTACTATGTTGTATGGAATGTGGCGGGTATTGTTGCACAGGTGTTGGCTGAGCACTGATATCTGGCCATGTACTTGTGTATCCACCATGAGACACACACATGCAACATATGGGAGTAGTAGTATATCACTACACTTGAGTATCATGTATAGTATGTGCGCCATATATTGCTGACATAGTCTGCTGATATCCTGTTTGTGTTCTCTTCCAGGGAGATGGCGCGTCAGCGTAATCCCGCCTACTCTGCAGCGGAAGATGAGGAGATACACCAGAGCCTGGTGCGGGAGTATGACATACTGTTTTCCCACACCAGCCAGAATCAGCAGGAGAGGGCTGCACTGTGGCAAGACCTTGTCCGTAGGGTAAATGACATTGGCACGCATATTAGGACATATGAGCAGGTACGACATCACTGCAGTGATTTAATCAGAAATGTCCATCAGTTTGCATCGGATATCCACAGGCAACAGTTTGCCACAGGAGGTGGGGTGGCCACACATCCCCCCCCTCACCAGACTGGAGGGGCTACTCCTAAGTGTTGTGGCTCCAGCCCTGGAACAGCAACAGCAATACACCTGCATCATGATGGAGGCTGGATCCACACAGCAGCACGACATGGAGCGTGCAGGTAATATGCCATATGTACACTTGACTGTTCTGTACACTGTTAGTTTATGCATG
This sequence comes from Protopterus annectens, assembly GCF_019279795.1. Classification (NCBI taxonomy): domain Eukaryota; kingdom Metazoa; phylum Chordata; order Ceratodontiformes; family Protopteridae; genus Protopterus; species Protopterus annectens. The sequence continues at coordinate 13,212,607 of NC_056738.1, read as the reverse complement.
TGTAAGGTGTGTCCGTGGTATGTAGCTGTCAACATAGTATGTAATTGTGCATGTGTGATATTGGCAATATCAGCAGCTGATGTGTGAAAGGCAACTGGTGTACTACTGCACTGTATCATATGCAGTATCAATGGCACAGTTGTGCCCACTGACATTAATCTCCTCATTTCTGCAGGCCATCCATGCTGGTGAGTGTGTTTAACAATACCTATAATAGTCCTGATAGTGCTAGTAATACTAGTGTAACTCAGTAGTGCTCTGTGTGTATACTGTGGGGTGTGCATGTGTGCATGTGTGCAGGTGTGCCTGTGTCCACGTGTGCATGTGTGCAGGTGTGCATGTGTGCAGGTGTGCCTGTGTCCATGTGTGCATGTGTGCATGTGTGCCTGTGTCCACGTGTGCATGTGTGCATGTGTGCCTGTGTCCACGTGTGCATGTGTGCATGTGTGCATGTGTGCCTGTGTCCACGTGTGCATGTGTCCACGTGCGCATGTGTGCATGTGTGCATGTGTGTATGTGTCCATGTGTCCACGTGTGCATGGGTGCATGTGTGCATGTGTCCACGTGTGCATGTGTGCATGTGTGCCTGTGTGCATGTGTGCATGTGTGCATGTGTCCACGTGTGCATGTGTGCATGTGTGCATGTGTGCCTGTGTGCCTGTGTGCCTGCGTGCATGTGTGCCTGTGTGCCTGTGTGCATGTGTGCATGTGTGCATGTGTGCATGTGTCCACGTGTGCATGTCTGCATGTGTGCCTGTGTCCATGTGTGCATATGTGCATGTGTGCATAAGTGCATCACTGGTAACATTGTGTGGACACTGTAAACTGTGTTTCCTGTCTTCCTCCCAAAGGTTCTGGTGCTGCTCTGGTGTCCTGCAGCAGGGAACCTGAATCTGGTGCCACAGGTACTGGTAATGATGATATCTGTGTAATGGTACAGGAAGGTGTGTCAGGGTCCTCCATTGGTCAGCCAATTGACAGTACACAGCTGTCAACCCCATCATTGCGCACAGTCATCCTGCCAGTACATCCTTCGTCACCATTGTCCCTAGGTGATGGACAGGATACAGTGGGCATTGACCAGGGTAATGTGGTATCTGTGGCACATGCTTCCCCACACAGCAGCCATGGGCAGGGTCCTGCGATGGTACCACACAGACAGTTACCCATGGGTTCTCGTGGGGGCATCCGTGGGCGTACTGCCTCTGGCAGACGTGCCCAAAGAGGTCTGTCAACCTCAGCTATGTTTCGGGCTGTCATGCAGGCACAGTCGTGTATGGAAAGGTACACCAGACAGGGTCTGAGTGAGCTGAGAGCATGTCGCACAGCCATGACTGACAGTATGCGTGACATCGCGGATGCTATTCGTAATTTCACCGATGTCATAGACAGACATTGTGGGGACATATTACAGCAGTTCCACAACCAAATGTCCATGAGCCAGGGCAATGGTGGGCAGTTGCGGCATCGACGTGGCCATATGCCAGCAACAGCAGCAGCTGGCAGTCGGCGCGGATGACAACAGGCCTGCACATGCCCCCATAGTGCCAGCAGCAGCCCCAGCAATGCTGGGTCTGTGCTGTCATTGGAACACCCCAACAGACCACGTGCACATGGCTCTGGACAGTCCCAACAGGGACCTGTGTCCAGTCAACACACTCCCGCTTCTGATGACAGTACCCAGTCTGGCTTAGTACTGGATACGGTCCGTAGCACCCCTGCCAGGCACAGGTACCGTGTCCGTGCCCACAGACACTGATCTGTATGACCTGCCAGGTGCAGTCTGTGGCTGTCCACAAACCCCTGTATATGGCAGCCATGAGGTGGAACTGTGTGCGTGCATACACACATGCGAAATGTTAACACCTAGGGCTACCACATACACACACACACACTGCACCAACAGTGCCCCACCCTGTACTGCTGTCCCTCACCAACACACATACACACACATGTCAATTGGTGGTATCAGTGGCAGACTCAGGCATACCTAATTCACACCCTGTGCATATGATGACACTGTGCCACCTCCTGCAATCTCCAACATCATTGCGGGAACAGGTAAACAATGACTGTGTGTATATCCCAGCATGCCTGATGCAGTAACCGTATGACTGTCCTGAATTGTTATCTGCACCCATAGTATGTACCAAAGTGTAACAGCTGCACATTATTGCATGCCGGTGGTAAGGATGTCAACAGATAGCCACATACATGGGTAGCACAGGGGGGAATCTAATGCAAGTAGTGATATTCAATGATGGACATGTACAGTAATGGTGTCAAGTTGCCCACAACGACTATGCAATGTGAATGTTTGTGCATGTTGATATGTGTGCAGTACCAATGTAATCCAAATCACAATTAACTATGACATAATATCAGTTCTACCATGGGCATCTGCGCTGTGCATTCCTGGGTACATGTTGATAGTGCCTACATATTTGCACTGTTACCTACTGTTAGTGTTACCCCTTCTTTGTTGTACAATGAACTACTTCCAGCCCTGCTTACTGTAGCTTTGTTTGCATGCATGTTCGCTTGGGGCTCCCTGGAACACTGCTTCCACCTGCAATGCAGAGTTACAGTGCTTCTGTGGACTCCTAGTGACATCTGCTTAGCGTACGATACGTATGTCAAGTTTACACATGACAGAACGTCACTGTCCATCCTGTTCGCATGTACATTGCCTGTGACACGTTGCACGTCTTACCTGGCATTTACCCACATGTGCAGTCATATATGCCAGTGCTATGAAACAGTAGCAGTACACCCACACATACACACCTTCAGTATGTTGTTCCCCATTGGCCCTATGTGTTGGTACTCACCATGGCAATCACACTACTAGGGTAGCATGTGCAAAGGTAACCTGTGAATCACCTCTATGGTCCAGTTGTGGTTTATGTGAGTCATGTGGCAATGTCACAGCTGCCACATGTATGCAGTCAACCATCACCCTTGGCCAGGAACGTACAACACATGTGTGGGATGCCACCACATAGCCAATCTGGGGACTGAGCTCTCTGAACCCAGTAATGCCATACCCTGTCAGGTGGCATGTCATACTACAGTGACTACAATACCAGTCAGACATAGACATGCACTGACAGCAAGCTGAACACACTGGGGCATACGTGGGGACTCAGAATAGCATCCTGCCTGAGCATCACACACCTTCGCAGCTGGCACACAGGTATATGTTACGTCGGAACCGAGCACATGCCATACATGGCACACACATCCCGTGTGCCACACACTCACAGCCTGTAGGGCTACACAACACACCTGCTACAGATGTGTCAGGTACCTGTCTTGGGCGCTGCAGTGGGGTCCTGCTCAACAGGCTGTATATGGTGAAGGTCACAGTGATATGCCTCAGGGGCACTATGGTCCACCAAAAAACACATGCATACAGGTCAGTCAGAGGCATGGACACATATGACTCAGTCATTGACCATGCCACTATGGATGACCTGAGACATACCTCCCTGGACTACATGATAGGGAACATAGAAGGGATCTCTCAGCATGTGGCACGGGCCAGTATAAGCCTGATCTTGGTTGCCATCATACCCTCACCAGGTATGCTACCACTATATGTAGGAAGGGTGTTGTATGTCTACATTTTGCTCAGTCTCCAATGTCATTCATAGGGTATCCGCTGGCTGTCAACGTGTGCTTACATGCTAGGGAAGCCACAATGATGTGCAAGGGGCAGCTTGCATGTGACATCCATGGCCCAATGTATATTGGTGAAGCTCCTTGATACACACATACTGCCTTATGCTGCAGGACACGGATTACATAGCCACCTCCACGGGTATCACATAGGTTAGGACACTAACAGTGCTGCTACACAACACCAGCAGTGTACACCACAAGATGCATGCACTGGACACTGTCCTCAGCATGGTGAACTGCAATATCTATGCAGTACCAGAGTCCTGATTCATGGCTCACAGGTGCAACCCATCACTGCCAGGTTATGCCTCATACCATGCCTGTCGTCCCCTACACATGTAACACACATGGACAGGGGGTGGTATCCCAAGGCACCACAGATACACACACCTCCAGGTTGTTGGCACAGCACAAAGCATCAGGGCCTATTCATGTGCAGCTAACAGTGTGTCGGACTGCCGTCTGGTTCATAGCCTGGCACACACAACCCTCCATACACAGGAAAACCACCTATCCTCCATAACAACACTGGCAATATGACAGTCTCAAGAACTGTCTTTATATGGCTGGACTGCATCCAGCCAAACATTGTGCGTGAGCATTACTGTAGCTACAACACACTAGTTGAAGGGTTCCCAACATGTGGTCACTGAATTGCAGTGGAATGACATGTTACCACTCCCACAACAGGTGGGAACATGCAGCACCTGTACATCGACTACATGTAGACTCTATGGCCCAGACCAGATGTGTATCCCCTGCTGTAGGTATTTTACCATATACACCCACACTGTATAGACACATACCGCGTGCGGCCCCTGCACAGTAAGACACAGTCATATTGTTATGCATTGCAAATACCCATTTATCCACTTGAGGCATGTGTCAGACATGGTAACTACTGCAGGTCACAGGTATTTATGTGTATGTGTCACACACATACATCATGTGTGCAATGCCATTGCTGGTTTAGGCAATGGCATGCATTGTTATGCACAAAGACCCACACAAGGTCATAATGTGTGACACAACCACACGTGGCAGTTGTGGGTTACCAAAACATGCCTATCTGTACTTTGACAATGGTAATAGACCCGGTAGCAGAGCGCACTATTGGCATTACTGGCCAACTAGCCCTGTTTGGCTGTGCTGATAGTGTGGTGACATCCCCTGTGTTTACTGGGGGAATATGCAGCATCTGGTGTATTGTAATATTTGCCAAAAGGATCTGTTTTCTCACACTTGCATTTACACACACCCTACTACCCCCACACACACTTGCCATTTGCAGGATTCATACCCCTACCTAACTAAGTCACGACACGTGAAAGAGACACATTAGCAAAGCACACTATTCGGCTTACTAGATAGTTCCTCTTCTCTGGCTGTACTTATAGGGTGCTGACATCATCAGTGTTTTGAAAGGGTAATGTGCATCAGGTAGTGTGATCTCCTGATTGCCAAAACTAACATGTTTTTTCATACAGAATTGCACACACACACAAACTCCCCACATCCAAACACACACACACTTGCCGGTTTCAAACCCCTACCTAATTATGTTATGGTACTTGAGAGTGATGCTGTAGCAGATTGCGCCATTCGGATTATTGGTAGATATCTCTTCTCCAGCTGTATGTATAGGGTGCTGACATCATCACTGTTTGGAAAGGGTAATGTGCATCATGTAGTGTGATCTCCTGATTGCAAAAAAGCACACGTTTTTCATACAGAATTGCACACACACAAAGTCCCCACATCCAAACACACACCCATGCCATTTGCAGGTTTCAAACTCCTACCTAACTATATTACGACACTCGAGAGAGACGCATTAGCAGAGTGCGCTATTCGAACTACTGGGAGGTTTCTTTTCTCCTGCTGTACTTATAGGGTGCTGACATCATCCGTGCTGAGATAGGGGAATGTGCATCCTGTAGAGTGCTTTCACAGTTGCCAAAAGGGTAATTTCCCTCACACACACACTAATCCCCCTCCACACACACTGGGCAGTTGCAGGATTCAAACCCCTACCTAACTATGTTATGACACTCGTGATAGATGCATTAGCAGAGCGCGCTATTCACATTACTGGGAGGTTTCTCTTCTCCTGCTGTACTTATAGGGTGCTGACATTATCAGTGTTTAGAAAGGGGAATGTGCATCCTGTAGTGTGTTCTCCTAGTTGCCAAAAGGGATTTTTCTTTCATACAGACTTGCACACACACTAACACCCTCCACACACACTGAGCATTTGCAGGATTCAAACCCCTACCTAACTATGTTATGACACTCGAGACAGACGCATTAGTGGGGTGCGCTATTCGCATTACTGGGATGTTTTTCCTTCTCCTGCTGTACTTATAGGGTGCTGACATCATCAGTGTTTAGAAAGGGGAATGTGCATCCTGTAGTGTGTTTTCCCAGTTGCCAAAAGGGACACTTCCCTCACACAGACTTTCACACACACAAACCCCACTCACCGACCCACACAGAGCATTTGCAGGATTCAAACCCTTACCTGACTAGATTATGACACTTGAGGGAGACGCATTAGCAGAGCGCACTATCTGAATTACTGGGCATCTGTTCTGCACCTGCAGTATTTATAGGGTGCTGACATCTTTATTTCTACAGAGGTATGTACATGTAGTACTACCTGTCAGGTGGGGGATAGCATATATATGCATTTGCAGCCACCTAGGTCAGGGTCAGATATGCACATCGCACTGGCAGGTTATGTTCTATACCTTGCTTTGTGACCACAGGACCTGTAACACACAACACAACCAGTCCAGAACACCACACCCACATCCAGGACACACACTTAGCTTCCCTGGGAACAGTGCCGGGATATGCATGTGTTCACATACACCATTCCAGTTGTTAACATCAGGTACAGGCATATTGTGTGTGAGAACTACTCAGACCTCTACCACTTTACCCTACAGCCACTACAATTTGTGGGTCCATGTGCTATGGCAGAACCACACACCACAGCCACATGGGGGAATACATATTGCACCTGTCCATCTGCAACATGGGTACTCACTGTTCCACACCAGAGGTAGACCACCATTGTTGATATCTGACCATACCCACCTTTCCTGGACATCCATATCCCATCTCCACTCCCAGGCAAGGTTGTCACTGCACACAAACTGTATTTAGCACAAGCAGACTCTACACTTGTGAAGACTGGGGTGGACGACTTCAGAGGACCCATGCTCGGGGACTATACTGGCCACTCAGCATAATCCTTGACAATTGCATTCTATGAGCATGTGTACGGTTTGCATTGATTATGCTATCCCACATATACCCATGACTGCTCCACAACAAGACACCTGTCAGGTGTACACCAGCCATATATGAGCCGTACAACAGGCAGAGTGAGCTAATACATTGCAGAGCTGTAGCTCACAGAGGGAGGACATCTGTGAACAGTTCCGGCACGGCACTTCATTCACACATAATCATCACAACACAGTGTTGACAGTGGAATTGTCCAGAGAATGCAGATAGGGCTCCCCTCAGTCTGTTATTGACGGCCACTTACTGTTAGAGATCCTCAGCAACCCTCTTCCAGCACACACCGACAACATGGCTGTGGCTTAGCACATTCAAACCCTGGGATCTCCACTGTGCCCCTGCTTGACAGAGGCACAGCTCACTAGCCTCACACGTTGCCTTATGTGACCTACTTTACAGTGGCACAGTAGCCTACTGTACTGGGGATGCAGATGCCAAGCACATTCTGGCTGAGCTGTCATTCCCTAGGGCAACAAGCCTAGTATTGACCTCTACACCCATATGTTCAATTGTCAGATGCACAATATTTGTTGTGCTGTTCTACTGTTTGCAGGTCTTTATTGCCATAGCATTCCCTGTTCCTATGACCAACTTGTGTATCTGTGGAAGATGTTTGCATATGACGGCGATCCACTATATCACTTATGTCTCTGTAGTCATTTACTGTGTGCACTGGGCAGATTGCTGTCTTGTGGTTGGTTCCTGGAATGACACGTACAAATACCAGATATGTGTGGCCAACTGCTAAACGGAGATATGGCCTAAGTGTGTGAGCATGCCCAGTTCAGCCTTTCCATGGCATGTTGTCTGACATATGCCTCATTTATCAAAGTGTACGAGCATGCCCAGTGTGAGCTTTACATATGTTGCACTCTGAAGTCCACCACATATTTGGGTGTGTGTGAACTTCAACAATATCTCACGTTTATGGTTGTGTGTTGGGTGTCATGTTGTGTACTAACTGGCCAACTGCTTAGTGTCTGCCACAACAGGGATTATACTGTGCCTGCAGGGATTGCATGGGATACTTTGCAGACAGTTGTCAACATACTTTCATAATGACCTAACACTGTAGTACCGTATAGTGTACTGGTTCAGTACTTTCACTGTAGTGGACAGTATCCTGGGCTTTAGTCCTATCACTGCTTGACATCTTCATAGTGAGCACAACAGACTGTGTAGGGGCCAGTTGTGCACATATGACCATGTTGCATTATGTTCAGATATGGTCTACCTACACCAGGCTCGTCCAACATTGGTAGTGTATTCCACAACATGGGTGGACATTGGCAAACACTAGCGATGTTCCCTAGGCCATTTCTGATGCTAGTCACAGGGTGTGTTTGTCCTTCGACACACATTGTAACTGGAGTTTGCCACGACATATGTCATGGTTAGTATACTGTGCCTCCGTCTACCTCTGACATAACAGTGATACCCAGGGTTAGCCTACCATCTCCCATCCACTCATCAGGATTCCTCTTGAGGGGTGTCAATAGGTGACTCTCTGGCTGACTTGTACCGGGAGTTTACTGAAGAGTGGGGGTGCCTTCTATGTTATGGATCATTCTGTACAGCTTGTCCTATGTATGTCAGTGCTGGGGTTCAGGTCTCTCATGTGCATAGCTCACTGCCATTCAGATTGTACAAGGTGCAGCATGTTCATTGATTCCAGGTTGGACATGGCTTCATACATCAGGCACAGCTTGCCTGTAGCTGGGCAGTATGGCAGTGTGTGGGGCTGCAGTTTGTTTACTCAGGCAACACATGGCATCTGTTCATGCTCTTTGCTACTCCTGGTGGGGTACTGTTGTGGACTTTACAGTTGATGGAGGTGTCTGCTGAGGTATATCCCACAGGGGTTATTGTAGTCAATTGTGATGCTGATGAAGGATGACTGCAGAGCCACAGTGACCTCCCCTTATCTACATCTTCCAACCTTCATGTTTGGGTGGGTATATAGTATGTTTCTGTGAACACTACAGCCACATGTTTGTCCAGTGCAAGATATCTATCACCTTTTGTCCCCAGGTATCTCATTACATGTTAGGTACGTAATGGGTTAACATCTGTGTGGTAATTTGTGGGCACTTACTGTATATCCACGGTGGTTGTCTATACACAGTTCTGCAATTAGCTTGCTGACATGGCTATGGCTCCAGTTGTCTGTTTGTAGGTGGCCCTTTTGTGGGTTGCTTGTGTCAGCTGGGGGTCGGATATGGTGAGCTGTTTGTACTCCTCTGCATACATGTTCAGTCACAGTCCTTCCATGTTGGCCTATACCTATGGGACATATATACAGAACGGGGGGAGGCCCAGGACCAGGCCTTGTGGGATGCCCCTCATATCTGCTTTGTTGTCTGACATGGATGCAGCATGTCTGACCATGTCAGTTCTGTCCTTGGTCTGGTTTGCAACCCCTCTACTGACATAGGGATATATATTTAAGCTGGTGAACTTATCCATACTGAACTCGTAGGGTATTGTCTAGAAGCATATGCACGGTCCAGCTACGCTGTGTGGACCACATTGCCCTCATCAATGACCTTAATGACTGCTTCAAATGGGTCAAACATGTTTAGGGGCGGGATCTGCAGTTACGACAGCCACACTGTGTAGGGTCCAGTATCAGTAGGTCCACAATAGCTTTCTGTCTGCAGTACATACTGATCCTTTCCATAGCTGTGCAGACCAAGCTTGTCAGGATCCTGGGGTGGTAGTTTGCAGTATCCATTCAGGCAACACCTTTGTTGTGAAGGACCACTGTTGTTGTACACTGCTCTTTGGGTACATATCCAGTGGTAAGGCTGACATTGGGCAGTAGTGTGATTTGGCATTCCATTATTCTTGGAGTCCATGTTGGCCTCAGCCCAGGACACCATCACATACCTTTGCTGCTGTGTGTTTTGCTTTGCAGATGATGGCTGTTATGTCAGCATCTGCAATGTCAGGGGACCAGCAGTCTGCCGGGATAGATATTTTGCATTCTGGGGGGGGGGGGGTTTGCACTGCACCTGCCAGGTTGTATGTTAGCAATATGTGTGTGTGTTTGGTATGTTGTTTGTAATATCTGTGTGATTCGGAGCATATCTGTGGATGCCCAACATGGTTCCTACCATCAGTTAAGTAAGCCTTGTGATTATCCTTAGTGTCCTGTACAATTTGTATCTTCATAGGTTCATGGGTTCATACTAGGCTATCCACCCTAGGGCATTAGTAAGCCTAGCCAGAGTGTGTGTGTCTTTCGCCGCCCCTTGCTATGTGACTATTATGGCCATTTATGAATTTCTTTACTGTGCCTCTGTGTGGTCGTGACACAGTGAAGACCCCCAGTATACATGTACGATCATCCATCCACTTGGCAATATTTCTGTTGAGGGGTGTCAGTGAGGGGCTCTGCCTAACATGGATTGGGATCCTGTTTCTGGGTGTGGGGAGCATCTGGGTTACGTATCTGTCCCTCCAGCACATCCTATTTCATTATGTGTTGAGGCTGACATCTGTCACTCTCACAATGGCTTTGATTTCCTGTGGTGGAGCATGTCCATTACTCCTGTGTTGGACATGGCCTTGTAGAACAGACATACAATGCCTCTGTGTAGGCAGTCTGTGACTGCATTCAGCTGGGGTGTCTACAGCCAGGCAGCATATGACATATATTTCACACCCTTTATCCTCTTGGTGGGGTAACTATGAGGTCTTCCGAACTGCTGCAGGTGTCACGTACGGTACATCCCATATGAGTCATTGTACTAGATTATGGGTCTGATAAGGGAACAGTACAGCGGCACAGTGACCTCTGTTGATGTAGATGTGAATCCTTTCATGATACGGTGTCCAATATCGACAATCTTCCTAGCCACATTGGCATTGTGAGTGTCACATGACAGATTACTGTCGACTTGTGTCCCTAGGTCCCTGATTACTCCTTGCATACATAATGGTTTGCCACCTATGTGGTAATTTGTGTGTACCTTGTCTGGTACTTGGTGAGACATTCATACTGTCCACTGTCTTCAGGATGTCTGGGTGGAGTTCTTGTGTGTGAGAGTGTGGTCTGTCGCATGCTACAGACTGTACAGCAGTTTTGACTACACTTAGGGCACATGGGTGGTCTCCACTGCTTTGTGCATTGTCAGTTACCTGGCCGTATGGGTGTCTGTGCTGCATATGGATACTCCCCCTCCTTTGATGTTTTGGTCCAGGTGTTGGGGCCATAACGCATGATATGTGGTATAACCTGGTAGTGCTGGTGTGCTATCACTAGGCTTGCAGCAGGCTTCTGTCACTGCACAGACATCGATGTTCTCCATAATGGGAAGTGCCTCAGGGGCATGCATATTGCAGTTTACACATCTGGCATTGGTCAGCATTACCCTTATGTTTCTTACCACTTATGTTTTCTAGGGTGGTGGGTAGTCTTTTTGGCCTTGCCTATGGAGGTGGCAAAGGCCTTATCCAGTATCCAGACGCACAGGGGTAACAGGTGCAAGCCATCCCTGGAACAGCAGCATGGCTTGTCATGCTTGACATCTCAAGCAGACAGACATTAGACCCTCTTAGACTGACAGCTGTAACTGTGCCACCTGTTAAACATGATCATTCTGTGTTTGTACTGTGGCATCATTCTTGGTGAGGATTGGATGCTGCACATGGCCAGTGTCATACCGGCCTGGGGTACATACTCAGAGAGCTCATCCATGTCTCTTTTCATGTAGACCAGGGAGGTACATCTCAGGTCATTCACACCAGCATGGACATTGAGTGCATCATATTTCTGCTTGCTTTGGTGTGACCTGCGTACTTGTGTTATGTGGCATATTGTGGCAGCCTACAGGCAGCTTACTCTACCCTTTCCCTTGTTCAGTCTGGTGAGTCGGACAGCAGTGTGTCTGCCTATACAGACACCTATTACAACTGTATCAGGCATGTTGTTTCTCCTTCTGGCCTGTGACTGTTTGGCACACCAGCTTTGTGTACTATGTGTTGCATGTGCTATGTTTGGAGGTTGTGGTTACTTGTGATCTGCTTTGGAGGCTTCTGTTGGTGTGGTGTGTTTGTAATTAGGGCCTCTGGGAATGTTTTTCTGTGTTTATGTGTTTGGTTTACAGTTGTGGTAGGTCTATGTGGGACTGGGTTTGTGGTGTATGTGGTTACCTTCTCCTCCTGACTAGTTTTGACAGTACTGAGTTGGGGGAGCTCAACCTCTGGTTTGGATACATGGTTGCATCTATCACATATATTTGTATTTATTGGGGGGAGTTGTGGTTGTCTGTGTACTTGGGACAGGTGTCACATTGCCTCTGGATTCACAGATTCTACTTGTTGTGGCTGGACTTAGTGGATTGTATGTGTGGACATATGTTATTGCCATACTACTGATCAGTGATTACTTCCCTTTTTATGTTTGCTCTGTCATGTGGTAGCTTCCTCATTCTCTTGCATGGTTTGGTAATGGCTGGAGTCCAGCATGCCAGATGCCTGCGTGTATGGCATTGTGTCTTGTTGTTATTTGTGATTGCATACTCCAAGCATTCCTGTCTGTGTTCATGGAATGCCTGTATAACATGCTCTGCTGTGTGTCCCATATTCTGCACTTGCACAAGGCCTTTCGTGGATTCCACATCGGTTTGGAGGGCTGCAACCTATGCTTTACACATGTTTTTCACTGTGGTATTCTGGCCAGGGACTGGGGTCGGGATGTGTATATCCAGTGTGATTACTCTATGGTCTGGTCTTACCAGTGAAGGATACACTTCTCATCTTGCCATCCAGTACACATGTTGCTGATTATCACATCCAGTATGCTTACCCCTCTTGTGGGAGTGGTACGTTGTTCCTGGGCATTTTGGTTTATGGATTCTGGGAACTTTTCTCCGACTGTGTTGGTGCTAGTATAATGCTCCCGGTGTATGTCTGGGTATTTTCAGTCAAGCAATATAATGTGGTTTGGGGGGCTTGATATATTCATGTATTCCAACATAGGCCAGGTGCAGTTCCTGGTATTAGGACAGTAGTCTGCAGCAGGCTATATACTGGGAGGCAGTTGGTATTTGACCATGGCTAATCCATGCTGCTTCTTGTTGTGATACCAACATGGGGTGTGGTTATCCTTGACATTTATTGCTAGTCACCCTCCTTTTGTAGCTTGTTCCATGTTTTGCGGCTGTACAGCACAGTATGAGGTGTGACCTGGTAGTGTTAGGGTGCTGATGTGAGCCTTGACCCAGTTCTCTATTACAGGACTGATATCTACATTCTCCATACTGTGTGCGTTTACACTGCACACATCTTGCTGTTTAGACTTCTGGCATTGGGTAGCATTACATCTAGGTTCCTATCCCTTGTAGTACCTATGAAGGTGGGTTTGTGTTTTGAGACTTACCTATTCAGGGCATGCTGTGGGTACTGACAGCCTTTGCCAGTATCCATGGGGCATGGACTGATAGGTGCATGCCACCCCTAGCAGGAGGTGCATCTTGTCATGCTCCGCATGTCTTCCCAGCCTGAAACACATTGGCTCCCCTTTGACTAACTGCATTACTTCAGCCAGTTATTGCACTTGATCATCCCATCGTCATTTTGTGGCTTCATGCTTGGTGAGGGTGGATGTTAGTCAGGGTGCTCAGGTGTGCATATAGTACATGGTGTTACATTACTTAACACATGGCATTCATGCCTCAGGTGGTGCTGCAGGGCTGCCTCTGTTGGATGCGCATATTACACTCCCTGTACATGTTTGTGAGCAGGTCATGTCATTTTAGGCATCCCTGTTATTATTTGAGTGAGTCAGAGGGGTATCATTCCCAGAGTTCCTACTGAGCCAGTGTATGTGCTATGCGTTGCCTCTTTGCCAAGGCCAGGGCATACTGGGCACGCCTCCTTCTGCCTACTGGGGCAGGCTCAGGTTGCTCCTCCTCTGAGTCACGCTCTGCCTGTGATGGCCTTGGCAATGGTGGGGGGCTGTTTGGCCCAGCCCTATGCTGGTCCTGCTGCAGCTGTTTTCGCAAGATCATATTATGTAGCATAGCACATACCATGACAATTTGGGTACATGTAGTTGGTGTGTACTGCAAGGCTCCACCAGATGTGTCCAGACACCGGAACCATGACTTGAGCAGCCCAAACACACGCTCTATTACATTACGTGTTTGTGCATGTGCCTCATTATGGCGTTCCTGTTCAGGTGTGTGTGCATTTCTGATGGATGTCATCAGCCACGGCTCCAGTGCATAACCTGCATCCCCCACTAGGTGTATGTGTGGGATGTCCCCATTGGCAAATGTCTGGTACAGCTGAGTCAAATGCCAGATGTGGGAATCATGGTAACTCCCAGGGCAGCCAGCACACACATTCATTATTATGCCCTGGGCATCACACACGACCTGGCAGTTGATGGAGGGGAAGCCCTTGTGGTTAATGTAGGCCCTACCCTGCTCACCGGCTGGTGCTTTGATGCGTATGTGTGTGCAGTCTATTGCACCCACTACCTCAGGGTATTCCGCTATTTGCTGGAAGAGACGCATATTGCTGGCCAATACCTCACGGGCATTGGGGAAATATACATGATCACTGACATGTGCTGACATGGCATCCAGGAACTGGTGCAGTACCCTGGAGGCTGATGCCTGTGATATCCCCATCATATCACCAGTTGGTCTCTGGAAGGTACCTGTTGCTAGTATTCTTAGGCCAACACATACCTTGGTTTCCACTGGGATGGGTTCCCCTCTGATGGTTCTGTGTGTGAGGCGTGGCCTGCACAGCTCAACTATTTGCTGCAGGAGCTCTCTGTCCACTCTATAGCGCTCTACTATCTCCAGCTCATGTAACCCGTGGTAGGTGACCCTGGGCCTGTACACTCTTCTCCATCTCCTCACTGTGGGCTGTCTGGCACCATCTGCATTGTCACCACCCTCAGCAAGTCGCCTATGTCTCATTATGACAGCTATGGCAGCCCCTAACATTTCTGCTCTGAGTGAAGCTTCTTCAGTTTTCACTTCTATTAGCTTACTCCTGTCTTGCAGTGTCTCTTGAGAGAAACATCCTGCACTGCTGTTTGCAGAGTTTTAAGTGCTTGGCTGGGCTACAATTCTGCCTGTGTAATTGCCTGCTTCTAATTGTTTTCACCTGCTAGCTTCAACAGTATTCCCTGCTAGCTTCCTACTAATTCTGTTGCTTCCTTTTCCCTTTCTGTTTCCTCAGGGGGGAGCAACATGCATACCAGCAGAAACACGCTCACAGTGGCTTACACGCGCGCACACGTGCTTACACGGTTCAGAATCTACTTATTCGGGTTAAAACGTGCGCACACCCACACAAACAGTGTTACACATCTGCCAACAGCCTCCCACATGCTCAGTCTGCCTTACACGTGCGCACACTGCCCTACTCGCGCTTCATGGCGCGCACACGTGCGCATGCACGCCCAGAAGAAACTTTAGTGTAAGTAACAGTGTACACCTTCCATTTCTTGACTTTCCCAGACTTATCTTGTGTCACTCCTCTTTCCCTGATCTGTGTCTGTCATCTGTCATGTTACACTGACCTCCAATAAACTGCATTTCTTGCTACCATTCCCCCCTGTGATGTCACCTATCTCCTACTCTATTCCTCCCCCTTATGTATCTCTTACACTACTCAGACTGTGCTCATTTGCTATGTGACTGTGAGATTCAGTATCCTAACCCTCATTTACATGAGATTGCCTACTAATGCTTAGTTACATTTCTTACACTCAGCTTCCCCCCTTAGCAACCACTACACGGTGGCCATGTTGTTTTTGGTCTGCTGGTCCCTGCATTGTCATTCTATGTATTGCATAAAACCCACATTTGTGGGTTTATAACCTTCATTTTTATGTTTTATACAGCGCAGCCCGTTTGCATTTTTATTTTTGCATCGGGTTACCTTGCCAATGGCCACATATTTGGCCATTGGCATGCTGCCTGACACATATGCACCCTTTATTTAGAGCTGACATGGCTCCGTTGTGAAATTTGCAGAAACGTACTCAGTTGTCAACTGAGTACATTTCTGCAGCTAAAACGTCTCTTACACGGGATGGTTTCTGCTTCGTGGATCGCTAATATACCTCATTTGCATACCTTTTGGCTGCAAGTGAGGTATTTAGCATGTCCACGCTCAGTCCGTGTAAGAGACGTTTTAGCTGGTCTCTTACACAGAGTTTAGGGCTGTTCCTGGATCGCGAGGCTTGCATGGAGTGTTACTCTTACACTCCGTGTAAGCCTTCGTGAATCCTGCCCAGTGTCTTGTATAAATTCCTGTAGTAAAGCTCACTGTTTAAAGAAAAAATCCAACCCAAAACGGAAATTTAAATAATTATATAACAATACTGTTCCTTTGCTACTACACTATTAATAAAATAAAACTTTCAGAAAAATTCACTATTCTTGAATTTAATTTATATTTGCCAAATTAATTCTCATGTGCATTATTAACATCTTCAAACCTTCAATAATGACATTCATATGCTAATATAAAAAGGAATTGCATGAACTTGTGTGATTTAAGATCCAAATCCTTATAGTGCATTTTCTTCCTACTAATAAAAGTATCCACAGAAATGAATATTGGGCAGAATTCAATAAATCCTACGTCTCACTAAAACTGTGTGTGTGTGTGTGTGTGTGTGTGTGTGTATGTGTGTGTGTGTGTGTGTGTGTGTGTGTGTGTGTGTGTGTGTGTGTGTGTGTGTGTGTGTGAGATGCCCTGATGCACACACAATAGTGTGCCAATCTGTATTCAATATGCAGCTCTTCATGATGTTTAGAGCCATACAAAAATTGTAAACTTCATCACATGTTAACTGCATAAGCAGCTGAATTGTGTGCTAATTAACAAATTCAAGATGGCAGAGCTCTTCAACAAGCTTTTAAGCAATCGGGTACACTTCTGCCTTCTATTTCAAAACCTATTGGAATACAGCCATGGAAACTACACTGGCAGGAAAGAATGTTAGGGGCTGCTGTTGTTCTTCTGCATGTGTATGTGTAACAAGCACAAGTTAATGCTGCTGATGATAGTGATAGACCACAGGTGTGGAGAAGAAGGGTATTTAGACCCCATTTAACTTTTCATGGACTGCATGAGGTGGAAACAGTAGAGAGCTACAGGGTGGGTAGAGACACACTCCAGGAACTCTGCAACCTTTGTCATCCTCACCCAAGGGCAAGGGCAAACCAAGCAGAACCAATACCTGTGGAGACCAGGATATGTGTAGCACTTAGAATATTAGCTACAGGAACCTTTTAATGACCCACAGGGGACATGTTGGGGGTGTCACAGGCATCAGCATCCAGGATCCTACACCAGTTTCTGAATACTATGCTACAGCATGCCAATGACTATATATTCTTCTCCCTACCCCCGAGGAAGAGTTAGAACTATGCAGGAGTTGTACTCCATAGCATACTTTTCTGAAGTCCTGGGAGCCAAAGACTGTACACACACTGAGATCAAAGCACCACCCAGGGAGCAGGAAAGAGTCTACATACATCAACAGAAAGGGGTTCTAGTCCATTAACTGCCAGGTTGTGTGAAATGTTAGGGGAATCATCCTGAGTGTGTGTGTTGGCAACCCTGGCAGTTACCATGACTCCCCTATTTGGCACACCTTACAGGTGTACCAGAGGTTTTACAGAGGTGATAGCTCACAAGGCCATTTACTGGGGCATGTAGGGTATGCACTGGAACCATGGCTGATGACACCCACCAGAAATGCATACACACTCACAGTGGAATGTTATAATGAAGCACATGGTGAAACAAGAAATATCACTGAATGTGTGTTTGGGCTGTTGAAGTCATGGTTTCAGTGCCCAGATACTTCGGGGTGGGTGCTCTGCAGTACGATCCCAATACTTGTACCTAAATTATCTCAGTCTATGTTATCTTACATAATATCATCCTGTGAAAACAGCTGCAGCATGAATACCAGGGACTAGGAGAAAATGTTACACCACCACTGGCATGGTCACCACCATACCTCTCAACTTCTTAGTGCAAGAAATCTGGACAAAGTCTGACATAATGGGGGCACAAAGGCGCAAAATAGGCACACATTTTAAATATTGCTCTTTTAAACTTAGAAAGTTGCTAAAATAATAGGATTTATGTTAGCATGCATTTTGTGGAGAATAAGAAGTGTGAAACTCAAATGCATGTCATTATTTATTGACTTTAATCCTTAGATCATCCCAGTGACTTGTCAAAAAAAAACAATTTTTATGAGGAGCAGACCAAAAATATGAGTTGAAAATCTGGATATTCTGTGAAAACCTGTACAGTTGAGAGGTATGGTGACCACAACCAAACACAGGAGAGAAGTCAGAGGGAGAACCCCCAGCTGCTGTGAGTGTAGTTAGATATAGGCGTGCACAATATACCCTCACCCCAGCCAAGAAGCAATGGATAGTCCACATGGCAACCTCCTAAGTGGTACACCTTTCATCCTATGCACATACATACAGTAAAATTGATGCCAGCAATATTTACATACATTCCTTCCCCATGTAATGGCTGTGTACTGCTAGCATCAGACAGAATCAGCCCCAAATTACAATAGTTGTAACTGCAGGACTATCAAGGTAAGTGTTGAAACTGTAATAGAAAAATAAATGAATAAATCATGGATGATTGTCAGATAGCTGTCTAACTGGTACTTGTATATATAGCTAAGTAGAATGTGTGTGGCTCAGCAATGCCATTAATATCTGACATCACTGAAATTTGTAACATATAGTTATGCAGTTTACCAAATAAACTGGCCCATGCAACTGAAATACCCACTATAGGAAAAAGCATTCCAAAAAGTGTACTTATCCCAACATACCCACATGTGGAGCAATAAGCATGATTGAAAACAGTCTCCCGCTTCAAATTCTCTAGCTACATGGTTACATTTCAGTGTAGAATCAGCTCTCTGAGCACTATGAAGATGAAAATGAGGTGTGAATGCCTTAGAATTGCAGAATACCAACATTTTGACTTCATGTAGCACAGACGTAAACATAGTGTAACCTCTACACCACTGTTAGATGCTAATAGTTTGCAACTGTGAATGATTACTTAGTCTGAGGCAAAACACATTAATGCACAGACACCCTTCGCTAAAGTGGGGCATGTCTGTGAGGAGACACAAAGTGTGGAATTAACTGCAGTGAGCTTTTTAACTCATTACATCTGAGTGATGCCTCCAGGTGCATCTGCAGTTAACTCCTACTGATGCCTCCAGGCATCAAATATTGCTTGTTCATACTTGCATCAATAATTCCAAGCCCATGCTATGTACAAGGTTTTAAAAGGTTTCATCTTAAAGCTTACACAATGGCAAACTCAACTGCATTAATATGACCTCTGTCTAGTGCAGGTAAATAGATATTAATTGTTGTTTTTAGGACATTAATTTATATAGATAACATTTTCAGACTTTTCTAAATATGTCAACAACAGTAACACAGACAGAACTCTTTAGCCTCATATGAAAGCTCTCAGCTAGATGAACAAAGTGCTGCTGAGAGTACATATGTAACTTAAATGGTTGCTGAGATATTGTAAGTTGTTTACAAACTATTACAAACACATAGTTACTGCATTTACTGTGACATGTACAATTCAGTTTAAGACCAAGAACTTAAAAAATACTACCATTATGAAAATAGTTTGTGCTGAAGTGTTTACTATTTATACTTCTTTCATAACCCATATAGTTCCTGAGATATGAACATTTGTTTGAATTGTGAGGACATAATTTGATTCGGTCAAAAGGCTTAGGATCTGCTCATTGGAAGTTACAGTGCAAACTTCTTGAGCTCCACTGGAGTGAATGGGCTAACAAGCATTATACTTCACATATGTTGCTATATATCATATAACCTAAACAACATTACAAAACTTATTCAATTCCTGCCCTTTTTTAAACAAGAAACATCTTAGTCCTGCATCACAGCTGAGACTGCATAAGACAGGACCTTTCACATATACAGGATTCATTGATGCATAGTACCAGTCACCCTTTAAAATTTATATTGTAATGGTCATGATTGGCAAGTAATTCTTCTGCGTCAATGAGGAATACTCACCTATATGGAAATATAGGCATTCTTTTTTTACATGGGATTGAATCCCACATTGTACTATTACTTTTAGTAGTATGTATGTCCCTACGAAACATGTGCCAAGTTATCCCACTTATCCCTCCAAAGTCATGGCTTAAAAGCCAAATCATCTAGCATTTCAATGTTGACCATTGGACAAAGTGTGACCAGGTATAGCAGCACATATGCCATAAAAAATGACAAGTCTCAGATCACCATTGCTGATTCATAAACTGACTTCCTCTTTGTTTGGTAAGGTTTCTGTTTGTTAACCATCTCACAAATGCAGTTGGGTTTGCAGACATGGCAGGAGATGGGAAGAAATGTACCAAATTCAGGGCACAGAGGTGTGGTGCAGAGGAGGCAAAAATATTTCATGCACTTCTCTTGAAGCACTACAGCCATAGGCTGCTGCAGGAGGACTATAGCAGGACTCAGTATAAGGCTGAGGCTTGGAACAGCCTAGCCAGGCTGCCTCTAGTGCAATTAGCATACCACATACTAGGGAGCAGAGTAGGCACCACTAGAGTGGCCTAAAGAGATGCAAGCAAGCACAACTTGACCAGTAGCTGGATGAGTTTAGAACAGCTGACACTCCCCTAGTTGTATAAGTATATGGAGCAAGCAATTTTAAATGTATGGAATGCTGTAGATAGCCAAGAAGGCATGCATAATGCTTTCATGTCTCATCTTTCATTTTCTATTTTACAGTTGCAGAGGAAATCTTGATGAAAAGGGAGGCACGTGCTGAGAGGTTGGAGTGACTCAGACAGGCAAGGGGTATGTATGCAGCACAACTGACCCTGATTGTAATAAATATATTGTGATTCCATAGATCACTATCACCTTCAGCATGCATATCTTAATTGTAACAACAAGCATGTATGCTTTCTTCTGTAGCTATTAGTAATTCTATTAGGTGATTGTAATAGCATATTCAGTTCCCACAAGTAACCTATAGATTGACTTTCAACAAGTAACATTTCTACATTTGAAATGCAGCAATATTGACTTTAGCCATGTTGTTAAATTAATCTGTAGTATATTTTAAAGCGTATATGGAATATGTGCATATTACATGGATTACTTGTAACAATTCAGTTATTTTTTAGACTGTGAAAGTTCTATAGTGAGTATAATAATAGTAAAAGGATATTAATTGTAATAAAGCATGAATGTGAGATATCATGGTTCTAATCATCTCTTTTCTTTTTTTGTTTCTCCTCACCCCTTATCTCTCTGTCTTTCTCTCTCTCGCTCTATCTTTCTTTCTTTTTTTTCACTTGAGGCTTACTTGGAATCACACTGTTCTGATGTCATTCATTTCTGACAACAAACCAAATATTTTTCAGCAAAAGGAGGTAGATCAACCTCTGCATCTCAGCCTGCCAACCTTCATTTGGCTGCCGCACCAATACCAGAACCTTTGTGATACAACCTAGCAGTACTGCCTCCACAGCCCTTGCCCTACCTGGCCCATCCATATTAGGTAGCATTGCTGCAGTTGCTGGTGCAGTGGTACCCTCCAGAAATATTGTTGGAAGCATCAGTTATATCACCCACCAGGAGCTGTCAGGGACAGTGAGTAATGTAATAGACACTGACCTTCTTGCCTGCATCAGCTGCCTGGAGATGTTGCTCATTAAAACAGAAAAAAGACTCCCATGCCAAGCAGTCTCACAAGGAACTGAGGAAGGGGACAGTGATGACAGTTCTGAGGGTGAGGACTATAGATTCTTACTGTTCCCATGCTTAATTGACATGTGCCTCTGATGCCCCTGAGCTATCCCTAATTATGGTGTCCCCAACTGTTTGCATCCATCACCATACCTGTGTCTGTCTTATTTGTCCTGTTTGTCTGCACCTGCTTCCTCACCTACCCGATCCTCACAGTCCTATGTCCCTTTCTCAACATTCCTCCCCTTTTTGAAATCCAAAAGAAAAAAATGGGCGCATCTCTCCATGTTCCATATATAGCTCTCCACTTCACATATCTGTCTTTTCAACCTTCTTGATTTTGTCCAATAGGCTATACAACATCATTGCATTGTTGTCACTCATCTGTCTTGTGACAGTCCAAATTCATCAAATTTTCTCTACATGTGCACATTACTGTACTGAAGAAGTGGAGATTGATGTTGATGGTTCTTTCCTAGTTCTTTACTGTAAATTCCTTTATTGCTACTGCTTTATTTTTACTCCTGCTTGCCCCCCCATTTCACCATTTTTCTATCTACCTCATTTTCACACCTGTGATCTGGTCAAAAAACAGAATCACACACCACACACATGACCAGAGTTGGCCCATAAAAAAGTCTTAATGTTTTGTCCTCTGCATTTTGTGGAGTTTGGCATTGCACACCAATGCAGAGCAGCAGTGAATGTTTGTTATTCCATATGGCAAAACCTGGTGAGTTTTTCCCATCAGCCCCACTAGTCTGGTTATCTTCAGGAAGTATTACTTGAACTCGCTGGGCTGCAGAAACAGAGTTAAAGCAGAGTAAAGCCACTACTTTGAAACAGTTAGTCTCACTGTACTGTGCACTGCTGGGTGTAATTTTCTATGTGGGCTGTTGATATAAATCAATTGACTGACTTTTTTTGCCCGTAGCATCAAGGGTTCAATTCCAGATGCCTCTCACATCATTTCTTAGTGTGATGTTATATGTCTATGATATGTTTAATTACCCACTTCTTAACATTTGCCCCAGTTATGAGTTCTCGAGGAGATACAAAGGATACTGACCAAAACAAATTATTTGCATTGACATCCATCTCTACAACTATTACATATTTATTCAACCTTGTCCTGTTTATCATAAGCCTGTTGTCCCTCTACTAACCCTTCCTTACCCCTATGTCAGTCACGTCATGCTTCAGAGCATGGTAGTTTAATAATTGAAATAGATCAAAAACATGTCCATGGATGATACATTCCAATGAACATTGTTATGTGTATGATTTTCCCTACTTGTATGGACCCATTCACTCCCACTCTTCTGTACAGATGTGTATCTGTTAGGCTGCTACATGTAAAGGTCATGTCAGAGTGTCTGTATACTGGCATGACTCTGCTGATTGATAATACAAGCCCATTACCTTGACTCTATGCATGATCAGTGTTCCTGTACTGTGCAATGTTTCGAAATCTGCTGTAGGATTCCCTTTGTGTCTTGTTGAGGTGATGATGGATGAAATGTTCATCTAGCATGATGCTGGAACTATCCTTACTGTGAAGAAGCATACTGCACACATTTTTCAGGATATGTGACCCTGAACAAATAGTGAGCAATCTGTTCAGTCATAATCATTTCAAAAGATGTACCACCCATTGTAAGTGGTAGAAAGCTGTACACACAATTAACTTGTGATTTGCAGTGAGGTCCGCAAAACAGCAAAGAGTTGTACAAGTGTATTAAGGTAGGCACTATTGATACAATTTGTGGAAGACACATACTATAGTGATGTCACTGATAGTCACATTTGCAGTCTTGATTACATTTACTTAGCTAATGCCATCCAGACCTTTGTTAAAAAGAGACAAACTATTTTGATTTGAACCCTGGCTTACCTGTGCTATGACCTGGAGCTCACTGCTCTTATACACTGTGCCACAGAGAAAGCAACACAGCAGGTGAATTGTTCACACTCAGTACTGTCCAGAGTGCTGATGCCCACACTTCACCATTGAGCCTGTTTGCACAAAGAAAGGTGAACCAAATTAAGTCTTACACTTTTTTCCTTAAGTAGAGATCCACATTTGTTTGTTGCTTAATGTTGCAAATGAAGAATGCACAGCCAGCAGTTATTTATATGATAAAACTGTGGCCTCAGCATTTCAGAGTACAGCATGCACATCAAAGTATCTGCCAGCAATTTCTGATAACATATCTTGCAAGCCTGACACACGAAACATTAACAACAAACAGATGTATTCTGCAGTTAAATCCAATCAGATCAGTCACTATACATCCCTATTTGCACAGTTTTGCTACTTCACAATTCCTAGTTGAATTCCTACAATTCAAATCATGCATGCGCTAATACTTTGCCACTATCCTCTTAAATCAGCTTCTCAGCAATGCACTTTTTGAGGAAGTTTATAGCATGTTTAACTGGGGTTACTGGGCTGTAATCCTCCAGTACATACACACAAGAGAAGGTCAGTGATGTGTGTGCTTCACTGAACACATACTTGGTGATAATCATGTGTGACCTGCATCAATACACTTCCAAATGATATTTCAGGTCTTAGCCCATTGTCAATGAGAATCCAACATTACAGACCATAACTGCATTGTTACATCTGTTATGGGTTTATAGTGGCACTGGATATTGAACATCCATGATCATATCTCATTGATATTGCCAGTAAACTGTATGAATGTGGACATGCCCTCATCTGAATGTGAAGACACATAATTCCATCAATGAACTACTGCTGTTTCTAAAGTGTGTGCTTGTGTTTGTGTCTCAAGCTGCACAACATCATGAGAAACAGGTATCTCTCTCTCTCATTTCTGCAATATGCATTCATGATAGCTTCTTTCACCTAGGATGCCAGGATGTATTTATATGTACTTTTGCAAACTGAACTCACACAATCATATCACAAGTCCTGCCTTTACAAGCAAGTCTCATAACAGTATATGTAACCTGCAATACTATGATGCTATCATCCCTTATAAAGAGCGCTCTGACATTGCAAAAGTCAGACATCTGTGGTGGCATGCCCATTAAGTACTGTGTTCTCTAGCTTCTGCACTTGGATAGGTAGGGATTCTAATCTCACAGCAGTCGACTTGCGTGAGTGTGTCTGTGTGTGTGTGTGTGTGTGTGTGTGTGTGTGTGTGTGTGTGTGTGTGTGTGTGTGTGTGTGTGTGTGTGTGTGCAGTCAGAAGAGCATTAGTCCAGGTCCTACCTCCCTCACTCAAGTAGCATTCAGATGATACTTTTATACTGCTACATGACACCACAACAATTTCATACAGCTCTTTCACTATCCTGTTATTAGCATATGCTGATGATGTCATCCTACATAAAGTTCACGCTGACACTGTTAAAATCACACTTCTGTGCTGGTGTGAGCATTAAGTACTGTGTTCTGTAGCTTATCTAATTAGATAGGTAGGGTTTATGATCTCACATGAGTCAGCTTGTGTGTGTCTATGTCTGAATGTGTGTATATGTAGTCAGAAGAGCATGAGTCCAGCTCCTGCTGCCTTCACTCAAGTAGCATTCAGAAAAAACTTTACACTGCTACATGACTCCATAGCAATTTCAAACAGCCCTCCCAATATCCACTCCTCATCATACAATGATGACATCATCCTCTATAAGGTGTACTCTGCCACTGTTAAAATCAGACTTCTGCAGTGGGCACGTGTTAAATACTATATTCTCTAGCTTGTGTAATTAGGTAGGGTTCATAATCCCTCAGCAGTCAATGTGTGTGTGTGTGTGTGTGTGTGTGTGTGTGTGTGTGTGTGTGTGTGTGTGGGTAGTTAGAAAAGCATGAGTCCAAGTTTTGCCACCCTTACTCAAGTAGCATTCAGAAGATACTTTTCACTTCTGTAATGACTCCACAGCAATTTCATACAGCCCTCCCAACATCTTCTTTTCAGCATACACTGATGATATCATCCCTTATAAAGTGCACTCAGAGACTGTTTAGACAGACAGATAGTTGTGATGTTATTCTTCTTATGTTGTATGGAATACAGCTTCTATTCCTACACAGGTATGGTGTTCAAGTCTGATCTCAGGTAACTGGTGTGTGTGTGTGTATGTGTGTGTGTGTGTGTGTGTGTGTGTGTGTGTGTGTGTGTGTGTGTGTGTGTGTGTGTGTGTGTGTGTGTGTGTGTGTGTGTGTGTGTGTGTGTGTGTGTGTGTGTGTGTGTGTGTGTGTGTGTGTGTGTGTGTGTGTGTTGGTATATTATGATCATTGTATGATATTTTGAATCTCTTTGCATTTGACTATCACTCAGGAGAACATTTTATATCCCCCTGAATCCAACATCCCTTTTTTGTCTCTGTCTACACATCATCTATTTTGTGGAACACTAAGGATGTCATCATCTCAAAGATGTATACACACATCGTGAAGCAGAGCCTCTCTATGACTCTCTGCAAACCATCTCCAGACCAATGGATGTGTGATTGGTAATTCTGTCATGGGGTCATGCACATCTCACGTATGAACAGAGGCAGTCCATATCAAATCAAACAAATACACACATACTCATACTATCCATCACATAGCTATAGAGATTTGTGTTTAAATGGTATAATAATGGCTAGGAATTTACATGCTCCTGGACAGTAGCGTAATAATGTCTTATGACCCTGTAAACATTGCACATGCCAATGGTGTTGTCATCCACATGTGCTATGTTGAGGTATGGATGTACTGTATTGCTACAACAGTGTATTCCAATCTATGAATTGAGCTACCTTATTGATGACCACTACTGCCATTTGGTTACATGTTCCTTCCATAACATCTGTAGCAATTTGCATCCTGAGGACTGTTGACATTGGATGATGCTATGTATATTGTTGCCTTACTAAGGCATGTGTTTTTGTACTGCAGTATATCAACATTCTACATATTTGCCATGCAA
This sequence comes from Protopterus annectens, assembly GCF_019279795.1. Classification (NCBI taxonomy): domain Eukaryota; kingdom Metazoa; phylum Chordata; order Ceratodontiformes; family Protopteridae; genus Protopterus; species Protopterus annectens. The sequence continues at coordinate 13,185,870 of NC_056738.1, read as the reverse complement.
CCATCACAGTGATAGATGCAGGATGGCACAGGTGTGCATGTATATACCTAGAATATGGAAATGTTATCTGACACACAACAATATTACATCATACTGATTACTTAGGTACATACGCCTGGATTCATCCATGTGTTGTAATGCTGTTTTATACACAAACAGATCTACTTCAGTAGATCGACTTACCTTAACACCGAAGCCCAGATAAATGCTTTATTTTGAGGTGATGTACAGCTTGATGTCCAATTGTAGCATAGGTATAGCTGTAGTGTGACTGTACTACATCACAGATGTACAACTGCATCACATCAGTATTACCACTTGATAGTTTGCATGAACACATATGGATGTATGCCAGATTTCATGTCAGTATAGCATTTTCACTGGCAATGTCAAGGGGTAGTGATCATGTGGCTCATGTGCTGAGTGTTGACATGTAGTTATACAGGGTGCTCCATGTAGTGTTTGGTATGTGTACAATATTACATTGACAGCTTCCATGCTCATTGACAGTAGACTTTGCACTGCAGTACTTTCTATGAACATGGGCATAGTTGATGCATTGTCATCAGTTTCACATACTGCTGTAACATTCATTATAGGAGATCACTTCTTAATTCATTCATCAATTGCAGATGCTTCAGATAATATCCATTGTTATTACATGTGGCTTATGCATGAAATCCACAGCTGTGTGTAGGGAATCCACTCATAATAGTGTTGTTTGTAAGTGCTGTTATCTGTATGGCTGATACTTATGTCAGCCAGAGATGCTTTAGTCAAGTGTATCACATTTGACACTGTGAACTCACACAAATCTGGTAGGCCAAAGAGAACTATTGTTCTTGGTGTATACCCATTAGGATTTGACAGTGCAGGATTCCCTTCAAGGTGATACTAGATGCTTGTGTGATAAACCTTTCTGTGTTGTACCCAGTAAATACACTGGTCAGTGATAACATTGCTGGCATGGGTTTGATTTTTGCAGGTGTGAATTGTGGTTTATGCATCATGCAAACCCTCAACTGGCCAGGATTTCCCCTGATTTTGACTCCATGTTTAGCACAATCCTCTTAACCCCTCCTTAAAGTGGTAATTTCTGGGGAAGATGTGGTGAATTCTCCTTATGGCATATTGACAAATATTACAGTTTTATACGTCTATTCCTGAAGAACATGTAATATAGGTTGCACTCATATAATCGAGCAATGCTGCAGATTAATGGTTGCAATATTTTGAAAGTGTTCCTGATTGTGCCTGTTTCTGTCCATTTATCCACAAGTCTGTTGCTATGTGTCCATGACTGGTTGAGAGGTATGCTGACATGTCAGTCATATTCAAGCAAGTAATTTTGCAGATCTTCACACTGTGCACATACCCCATACTGTATATACCATCCTTGTGAAATGCCCTCTCCAGTGAGCATATCAGTGATGCTTATATCACAACTGTTCAACTCCACTGACATGTAACCTTTTGTAACTGTTAAATATATACTGTGATATCCCCTCTCTGGGCAAGTAATCAAGGAGCCTGAATCCTCATCGCTGACACTGGAGAGGGACATTTACTTGGAACAAAAATGGATACACCCAGTATTTCCAGATGCAGCTCTCTGCATTAAGCACCATTTCCCTTAAGAGCACACAGGGAACACACTCAGTCTGGGGTCTGGATTACTCTATCTGTCTCCTTCCAGTTCACCAGTAAGAATCCCCACTGGTACAGCTATAGGGTTGAGACCTCAGCTGAGTGTCCAAGCCAAGTCCTCCAGTACCCTCTCTGTGAAACTAGTGCTTTGTGTCCCTCCTCCAAGTAGCTGATACACACACTTTGAGATTTGATTTTCACACACAACACACACACACACACACACACACACACACACACACACACACACACACACACACACACACACACGCACACACGCACACACACACACACACACACACACACACACACACACGCGCACACACACACACACACATGTGAAAGGCTGGCGCAGATTTACTATCTATGCCCCCTTCTGTTCAGACTATAAGGTAGATACACTGCCACCAGCAACCCAAAATCAGCTACTCCAAGGCTCTTACAAGAGTACCCAATTATGCTGAACACGCATTTTGAGATTTGATTTTTACACACACACACACACACACACACACACACACACACACACACACACACACACACACACACACACACACACACACATACACACACGTGAAAGGCTGGTGCAGATTTACGATCTATGCCCCCTTCTGTTCAGACTATAAGGTAGATACACTGCCACCAGCAACCCAAAGTCAGCTACTCCAAGGCTCTTACAAGAGTATCCAATTATGCTGAGTGAAATTAATGTTAGAACAAATGGTAATGTTGACCAAACAGCCAGGCTTACAGGAATGGCCACAGTGCCACCAATAGATATAAGTATTCTCAAAGGTTAAAATATTCTCCAAAGGACCAGCCACAATGAAAATTTTAAATATATTTAAAAATAAATAAATAATAAAAGAGCATGAAAATACTAAATATATATTTACAATAAACACCAGTTTCAATCACAGGAAATATTAAAAATAACACAGGTGGACAGGTTCACACAGTCACAGCAAAAACATACTTAACTAACCTCATTATATTTTCATGACTGATCTAAAGAGTTATTATTCCCTAGTTACTTAGTAGAGCAGGGCAAGATGAAGCAGGTGAGAGATCCTTCTTTGTCAGGTTACAAAAACAGAGTGCTTTGAGACTTCAGTCTCACCTAGTATTAAACATCATTTTTAGTGATGGATTACAGAATGACATCATATACATCTGGCCATCTGACTTCTGGTTCCTATGCAACCCCCATTGCTAGAAACTGATAGATTTTAGCAGCTATGTGTCAGCAATACACAAATACACAGAGCCTTGCTAAGATCTCATGCAGTTCCAGGAAGTCATAAAACAATTTCAAATCTCCACCCTTTCAGAGTAGCAATTAGTTCACCCCAACAATTACAGTGCAAAAGCTTCCTAGTACAGACTTTTTGTTTCTGGCTGCATTGAGAACTGTAAGATAACATCTTTATGGCCTATGTCCAATGATTTAATGTCAGAACATTTTCAAAGTTTGAGATTAACCTCTTATCTTCCTGTACCCTCTATTAAAGCATATATATTTAAACAGTTACAATAATGCACCTATATTTATTTTTCTGTCCAGCAGAGCACATTGTTGGTACATTTTAACTCAAGCAGTGTTACAAATACATTTTTCAGCACAAGCATCTGTACAAATCAGTTTAATATACACATGACATATAATTCTTTACAAAATTCCAGCTAGCTGTGCTGTTAATGTTATATATCCACTTCCCTACTTCTCCTGGCATAGCTGGCAATACCTCACATCATCACATATACTATCATGTGTGATGATATAATATATTCACACAAGAGGTATATAGACAGCAGTACATACTATGCTGTCTACATATGTGCTTATTGTAATGATATTGACTTCTTTTGGAACTGTACATATTATAACAGTCTGTCTTGAGGACATTGCCATATTTACCATGCCCTCTTCCTCTTTCCTCATTCCTATCATTCATGTCAGTATCCATTTTCATCAACACAGCTTCCCTACGTAGTGTATGTTTCATTGAATTTGCCCTAGCTTCTCCCCCACTCTATTATTTCATTCTTTAAATAATTGTACTGTACATTGGACTCAGTACACTTTCTTCACTCTGTTAATACTACTGTTATTCTAGTATTTTCACCCCTAGTGTCATTGTGGCTGTCCATGCAATCTCATCAAGCAGGTTTGCTCATAAACAAGTGTGAGCACTTCTTGTTTCTGTGCTGCTTTGCACAGATCCCTAGCATCAGCACTGTTACTGGCCACGAAACCATGCTTGTATATGTATAAGCATGATGAGCAATAAGAATATGAGATTAGCACTGCTGGCCATCACACTAACATGTAAACTCCGTGTAGGCTTTGAGTTTATTGAATTTGTAGTATTGTTCTTTATGGGTCTGGGAATTCTTAAATATAATGAAGAGATATATGGAAACATTCTAAACAGTATGATCAGGATTCAGAGAGATTCTTTAAAATCATGCACTAGTCTACAAGTACTACTTTACCAGTTAGCACAATGAGGAGCATCTCCTATTCAGAGACATGGCAAAGCCACACAGAGAAGCAACTCACTTAAGGTTCATTACCATTTCTCTGAATTGAAGACTATGCTGTCAGACCTGACTGCTCTAGTGTTCCCCCCACCATCTTATGCAATATGACACACACACACACACACACACACACACACACACACACACACACACACACACACACACACACACACACTTTCAGCCATATTTAAACCTTACAGACATGTGCATGTACACACACAGACAGACACACGCACATTGACATAGACACACACACACACACACACACACACACACACGCACACACACGCACACACACGCACACACACACACACACACACACACACACACACACACACACACACACACACACACACACACACACACACACACACACAGTTACAAACACACATCTCCATGGTTTGCTATTCTTATAGGTACCATGCCTATTCGCATATAGTGAATGGATGAACTATGCTAAAACACAACATTCACTTTTTTACTTATCTGAGTTACTTGGGAGCTGATTTCACTTTGGGGATCACACTTGCCTGGACTGTCACATTAGCATGTGGTTTCCCAAGTGATACCACACCCTTAGTTATAGCACTCACCAAATGAAAACTATAGCAGGAGACCAGAGTCTGAATCAGAAAGGTCTACTATGATGCAGAAACCATCTGGGTTAAGGTTTCTGCATTGTAGTAATCCTAAGGTATGTTTAATATATTTGAGTTTGTTATATGATTTGTTACATGGATATTTAAGTAAAGACTTTTTTATGTGGTCTGGTTCTGAAGAAGTTTGTAATTAAACAAAAAGCAATTAACTGAATCAGTTCTGTAGTTTATTGACTCTAGAGACAACGACCGGTGTTAGTTATAATTTATACTCATGGATCACAGTGCCGAGTGCTGCCATACAAACAAATGTATATGTTTGTGAAAGGCATATACAGATACATACCACAAAAATGTGCTATGTACTTCAATGTTACAGGCAATTCAAGTACTGCACTTGAGATATTGAAGTGCAGCACAGATTAGCAGCTAGCAGACTGTTAATAAGGTGTGAGTCAGGCACACTATCTCTTCCCTGAAGCATTGTGTTTTCACCACCATGCCTAACTTCAACATATAAAGAAATGCTATTCAATATGCATGAGAGCTGAGTTCAGTCATTACCATATTCTCATATTAAAATAATGAGCAGATCCTATGCAGTGGGAGCTCAGCAACTTCAACGTGCAAGAGTAAAAAACTTTGAGGCTGTGGTAACAAGGTTTGATTACTTCATGGCGAACTCTACTGTACAGAGTTTTTTACTATCTTGGAAAACAGAATTTTTTTTTTGCTGCGGCACTTATACATTACTCAGCTCTGCATGCTTGGCAGCATATTGGCATGGAAAGGTGATCACTGTACTGTTAAGTGCAGCTCCATCTGATTGTACACAATTGTACTCTGTACATTACTCTGTTTAGGCCAGCTAATACTCGGATGGTGTTCTGTTTTTGAATAAGGTATAATAAGGGAAGGGGCATTTGCATGTGTACTTCATACCTGAAGTACAATGGATACAGAATAAGTAAAACTGTACATAATGTCTCACTTCACTTTATACTCTTGCTTATGAAAGATGTAAGCTTTCAATATTCTCTTCCATACCTATACAATCACATGCATAGCTTATGAATAGTGCCCTAACTCAGTAAAGAATTGAATCACTGAATAAATTTGTCTTGATAAATATAAGTTGGCTGAAAGTAAGGCTTGAATACAGTCCTCTTAGGTTCATAGATTCATGAGTAAGTACTAGGCTAGACTTCCTTTTTTTCTGTGCAAATTAACCTTTCCTGTTTGGTTAGAAATCAGCCTTACCCATCCCATAGTTGATAATGTTATATTACCCCTAATGAGAATAATTGGAATCATAGCATAGATAATCTGAGGTCACCCATGCATAGGACAAAGCATTTAGGCATTGCCTTTTTTCATATGTATTTCAGGGGGGCAGTCTTGGGGTACATTTTCTGTTTCTCATCCATAGATCTAAGCTGCACTTGAATATAGACTGGGATGAACTTTGTTTTATGTGAATAGAAAGTCTGTTCCAGAGCTGTGGTATCCTCTGCAAAATATATATGTCCCTCCAAACTGTTCTGTTGATGTTGCCGAATAGTTTCAGATCCCCAGACCGAGTATTTCTGACAATATTTGACTTACTGATGGGTAGTAAATCCATCAGTACTAGGATGTTGGATGCCTTCACACCAGACACAGGCCACCTCTTAGCAATCTGTAGGATACCAAATATAGTGACAGGGCTTTGAGTCAGTCCATGTAGGACATGTTGCGTGGACCTTGTATCCTTTTAGTGCGGTATCTCTGTGGGCATTCCAGTTATTGCATATATCTAGACAGATACACACCAAAGGGAACATTATATTCAATGATTGTCTTAATGAGGGTTGAGTAAAGGGTGAGAATGGAAAGCCTAGTTCTAGACATAATCCCTTGGTTTATAAACTGAGCAATATTGAAGGACTTTCTTACAAAAATGTATACATGTTTATCAAAAAGTAGGTCACTGTCTGCATAAGTTTGCAAATCCCACATAACTAGGTCAACTCTTAGGGAATATTGTCAGTGTGGTAGTTCCCTGGGTTACATGCCTTTCCAAAGGATGGAATAATGCATTTTTGGCATTTATTTTCAGTCCTTGATTTTGGCATCAGTTATTTATTTATGACAAACCTTCCTGCAGGATGGTTAAATCGTTTGAGGATTCAATGACTGCTCCTAGCTTGCAGCCATCTGCAAACTTAGTCAACCAGAACCATTTGGTATTGGCTTTACTTCAGAAAAGTAGATTATAAAACTGTTTGCATGAGACAAACTAAATATAACAATGATGTTAGATGCTGTGTGCTCAAGATCATTTCCAAAGATCATTCTTTTGTTCTGCTGATGCCTCTTTTATCTTATTTTGGATACAGTTGACTGCAATCAATACTGGCACTTAGCAGATGTAAAGCAAAGAGCTAATGCATGCACATGGGCTCACACACACACACACACACACACACACACACACACACACACACACACACACGCACACAAACACACACACGCATGCACGCATGCACATACACCACACACATGTGCGCACGCACACACACACACACACACACACACACACACACACACACACACACACACACACACACACACACACACACACACACACACACACACACACACACACACACACCACAAACAGGTGCACATCCACTTATGTGAGCACACACACTCAAAAACATGCTATATAGTTTCATAGTTTAGAACAAAAGTGTGTTCAGGCCTAGCAGCCAACGTCAAACATAGTATCTATAACAGCAGTAGAAAATCTAAAGTTAATAATCCAGAGACCAATCTTTTATTTAAAAGCTAACCATTTACTAAGAGCCCTAATAGAAAAAAAGAAGTTTATTAAAGCAGGATGCAACAGCAAAAGAGATCAATCTGCTTCTTTTTGATGTTTTGACAGCTGAAAAGAGAGATAAATAGACTTTATCTGCCACATTTCTGTCACCATCCAAAACAGTCAAGCCTAAAAGATTTACAATGGATTTAAATCCCAATCACAGATGGAGTTTAATATATCCATACCCCAATGAGTATAGATCAAGAGTGTGTAGTCTTTTATCATAGGTTTGTGTCTTTACAGGGAGATATTGTTTGGTGAATCTTTTTTGGACACTTTCACATAAAGATACACAATGAAGTCTTGGTGTATAAGTAAAACAGTGAATTATATGTTATAACTCATATACCACAGGAAACAGATACACCTGTGGACAGTTATGTAAATTGACATTTCACCTAACATGATATCTTTCAGATATGGAAAAAAATCAAGTAGTCAGTAAAAAAAAAAAATCAAACAAAAAAAAAAAACAAATAACATAAAGAAGGTATGCAGAATCCCCAGAGAAGTTGCCCAAGTCATGAATCAGACTGGTTAGCCAAGTACAGTGAGACAGTAATATTGACTGTTTAATACTGTAGGCACAATTTAATAGGCAAGTTATGTAGCCATTGTCACAGTAAGACTACATTTTCAATCAAGATTAAACAAAATCACTGATCAGTTCAAGCACTGCACTATCATCTTAGATGAAGACTTGAATTTTACATTACCCTCAAACTTTGATATGATTACTTCTAATACATTGATCAGTATATCTACAGGAGAATCCTTTGAAGCTGTTCAGCTGCAAGTTGAGGGATCCTTCCAGAACAATTCTCCTACAGTCAAAATAGAGTCATCTTCCAGGTACACAAATCTTGGTATTTAATAGCCAGTGGGTTTCAGAAACATGCCTATTATAATTGTACTGAGGCTATCATGGCTATGTCTTTTAGCACAATGCAGATTGAAGGTATTTATTAGTTCACTATATTGAATTTCATGACTGAAGCTGATACTCATTAAAAATCCCACTGACAGAAAGGGCAGGTTCAGTGATGAGAAACTTTTTCTGCCAGTTGCAGCTAGGAATGATATAAAGAGTAGCAGGCAAGCAGCAGTCAGGCACCTAAGCTCACGTATGTTACACAACAATAATGTCTGGAAGCCATAGTAAATGGACTCTGGGAATGCATGCAATGGACTCTGGAAATATACTGAAATATTTCAGAGACTGACAATAATGCCAGTCTAGTCCATCAATATATTAAAACCGTCATTCCTATAATAAGCATCCAAATTATTTTTAAAATCATCTAAACCACTGCTTACTTTAATATCATTTGTCAGGCTATCCTGTACTAGCTACTGTCTCAGATAACCAATTCATGCATCCTCATTCTATATAATCTTTCACTTTAATTTCTCCAAGTATTTGGGTTTCTAATACCATGATGGAAATGGACTGCATTCCTAGGTCAAAGAACAATTAAATTTCATGAAATTAGTATTGTTTCAGTCTTTGAGGTTAGCCACAGTGCTCTTCGCAGCACCCACATTGTGCCCAGTAATGACTACTTCTGCAATTCATATGGTGTTACATGCATCAATAACATGTCTAAGTATGATTGTAATTTTTTTTTATAAAACCTGTTACTCCTAGTACTATTGGAACTGTCTGGATATCCTTCTTCCTCATTGCCCTTGTTTCTGTATGCAAAGCCTGGCATTTTATGACTTTGGGTCTCTCTGTATGTAAGACATTGCATTCACTGGGTGTAGCAGTTTCACTGATCAATGCTACTTCTGTCTTCTTTTCATGCACTACTATATCTGTTTTTTTTCGCATCTATGTTTTGAACTGTTGGTAATGGGTGATCTCATGTGATACAAAATTCATCATTTTCTATATGCTTTGTGGCTCATGTTTCCAATATTTTTCAGTTACTTCAGTATTATAATGTTTGTACAATCCTCAATGCAATAGTCTTGCCACATTATTATGCCTTTCGGTATACAGTCCTTCTGCCATTAGTGTATCACAACCAACAACAAGATGTGCAATTGTTTCAAATTCTGTTTTATAAAACCTACAAGAATGGACTTTTTAAACCAACATGTATGTAGTCCACTATCTTGGACAATTAATATTAACTTTCTGTGTTTTGGTTTAAATTCACCTCTCCTTAACCATTCCTGTATTCAATCCTGATCAACATGAGGTTGTTCCAAGAGTTTTCTATACTTGCAACTGTATTTATCCATTTTCCAAATTTCTTGCTTTTTCATCTGATCCTTCACCCTATATTCTTTCCTTTGTTTTTTGCCACATTCAGTTGCTGCCTGATTTTTTGCTACTTCTGGTTTGATTTCCATTCCTGCTTGATGTCGATATGCTTTTGCTAGACTAAGCAGGGAAGTCATCTTAGATTTATTCTCCTCATGTTTTTAAACTTTCATTATGTTTTTGTCTTGTGAGGTCAGCAGATATGTATGCAATCCTATGATTGCAGATCTATACATGTAATCAATTTTGAGGAGGCCTATACCTTCTTTAGAATGAGGAATATCTAATCTTGGTATACACTGATGTTTATAAATCATTTGATAAGCATGAAGCATCCTTCTTGTTTTCCTGTCCAGCTGATCTAACACTTTTTGGGGCCAGCCAATCCCTCCAAAATTGCAAGTTAGGACAGGAAGAGCAAATTGGTTTATAGCTTGGACTTTGTTCCTAGATGTAAGTGCTGTTTTCAGTATTACTTTTGATCTTTTAAAATATTCCTAAGTTTTATTCACATTTGTTTATGTTTTATTGTTGATCCTTCACAAATTCCAAACATTTATTCATTCCCTCTTGCTCAAGTTCTTTCTGTCCAAAAATTATATTTTCTTGGTGCTGCAGTTTTCCTGCTTTAAAGGTTGGTTTGCACATTTATCAAGACCAAATGATATTCTTACATTATCGGAAAAAGTTTGGCCTACTTGCAATTGTGTTTTCCATTCCTCATCTGATGAACTATACAGTTTTAAATCATCCACAAAAAGAAGATAAGTCTTTATACTTTGTTGTTTTCTGTGAGCCAAATTGTAGCCATGACCTAATCTATTAAGTAGACAGCTTAATGGTTAAGGGCAAGACAAAAGAGCAGTGGTGACAGGGAGTTACCCTGGAATATCCTCCTTTGAATTTTTATCCCTAAAATAATAATTTGTCCTTTATCATGGCTTAACTGCAAAGTGGTTTGCAACTGTTTCATGGCTGCTGTAATGTAATCTATCAGTGTAGTGTCTATCTTTACTAATATATTAATTATTACTATATGAATCTTCTATATAAGTTGGCTGTTGATTCTCTGCTACTCTCCTATAACCCAAACATTCCTAGAGATAGTTGGTTCTAAATTCCCTGTATACCTGGAAAAGGTCTTCTCTTAAATATATATATGAGATACTGTAAGAGTTCAGATATTTTAATCATTCCTAATAACTTAAATGTTTATACCCATGGAGTACATTGGTATAAATAAATCTACTATATACCTTCCAATTTACTCATGCTTGTTTTCTTACAGGATTTCCATATTAATATTCCATACTCCAGTTTGGGTCTAATACAACTTACAAATGATGATTTCATAATTTCTAATTTTATAGACTTTATAAATAATTTCTGTATAGAATATAGTTTTATAACTATCATTAACCAATTGGTTGATATGATTTGTAAAACTCAAAGTTGGATCTACCCGTATACCTGGGTCCTTAAATAAATCTACAGTTTCAATCACTGTGTGCTGCATTAAATCCATGTCTTCTAAATATCACATGCTTAGTTTTTGATGTATCTATCAGCATATTATTCTCCTGTGCCCAAATGGTCAATGTGTTCAAGGTATTTTGCAGACATGCTCTATTTATAACAAATGTAATCAGTTTACCCATTCTCAGGTTATATGCATATAGAACGTAGAACACCTCAGTTAAAAAAAATAGATCTGAAAAATACAAACAAGTACAGGCCATGGACAGAGCCCAGTGGGACACTCTGACTGTAACCCAGAACTTCGCTTGTCCATTTGCTGTGTGATACTTATCATGTCCTATTTGTTAGCTATGCAGCTATTCATCTTAACAAGATTACACCAATATCTCATTCTTTTCATTTATTGATCAGTGGTTTGTGTATCATCCTATCAGAGGGTGAAATTAAAGCTGTATAAGTTACATCATAAAACACTTTTTTCATTTATAACGCTTATTATATTATTAGTATAGAACTTCATGTTATAGGTTGTTCTAGATCTATTTTCAACATATGCATGCTGATATATGGCTTCATGTATTATATATATTTCATTACTTTAAATCGGGTGGAAATATGGGTAGAGCAATAAGAACATAAACAAGGAGACTTGGGAGGTTAAGAATGGGAGTAGTAAGAGTGAGGAAGGGTATTTTTTGAAGGATGTATGCCCCTTTTTGATAAGGAAAGGCAAAAGTGAAAGGGCAATGCATGTGAAGAAAAGAGTCTAGAGGGTTGAAAGGAAGGGTACACAAACAGGAGAGATGTGACACATGGGTAGCTGAAGTGAGAATTATACACATATAGACAAAGGAAGCAACATGATGGGGAGACGGGGTGGGTATACCAGTCTTGTTTCGGCACTACCTGGGCCAGACCGCAGAGAGGTTGGTCACCACCCTCCCTGCCATTCCCAATGTGACCTGCCTGAGGTGTTTCAGTGAGGGCGATGTCAGACAGAAAGAACAAGGGAAGAGAAAGTCACAGAAATGACATTTTAAGCAGGTAAATGATAAGCAGAATAAAAAATTGTAAGAGCAAAACTGGAGAGTCAACAACTGTAAAAGCAACAAAGCACAAATCATGTAGCAGAAAAAAAAATCTCTCACTGCTGTAATTCTACTACAATTAAAGGCACCAGATAGAATATAAGCTACTTACTTTGGGTCTATATCAGAAGATCGAAGATTCAAAACTTCAAATCTGATATGGTCGACACCATGTGATCGAAGTCTTGAAACTTTGAATCTTTTAACCGAGATCTCCGTACAACACAGAAAAGGAATATTTTCCTTTTCTGCACTGTAGTGCGATCTCAGAGTTGGTATATTTAAGTAGTAGGGGGTGTGAGGGGCGGCCCCCATGTGGGGGTTGCAGGGGGGGGTTGCCTACCTGCTTAGAGCATTTAAATGGTTTGTTTTTGTAGGTTGTTGTATTTTATTACATTTTCGATGTTTCAAGACTTTGATTATATGGTGTCGACCATATCAGATTCAAAGTTTTGAAACCTTGATAATGTAATATAAACCCCTTACTTTTAACTTAGAAAGGGACAATGGGGGTAGCTTAGATAGTGAGAAGCTTCTCTCAATAATAAATGATTCTGAGGGATATGGGTGCTAAAAATGGATGTTAACACCATGTATCTAAGTCATGCATACTTCTAAAAGGATGCCTAAGGCAAAGCACAAGAATATTAAAGGCTTTCAAAGTTATTATAGACTCACCACTGACTGATATCAAATCTAATAGCTGTTCTATATCTGAGTTGTTCCATTTGTGATCTACCAGTGGGGACGCTTCTAGAATAAAATAAGGATTTCTCCACAGTGTTCATGCAGAGACTGCCTGTAGCATGAGCCACCATTCACCCACACAAAACATTTCTTACTTTCAACATGGTGTGGAACATGCCTGTGACTTTATAAGGAGATGACACCCCTAGGGATATGGATGTGCATGATCAGCAGAGATAATTTGTGCTCATTGGGTGCCTGGGACATTTTTACCAGACCCCATCATAATGCTGCATCATCTGCTGAAGCTTTGTCTGAATGTGCAAGTGCACACACACACAGACACACACACACACACACACACACACACACACACACACACACACACACACACACACACACACACACACACAAAACATCTGCAGTGCCCAACACAACACACTCACACTACACTGGAGACAGCATTCCATTCCTGGTCAGTCTCTCCAAATGCCTGCATGTACCTGCACAAAGCAATAATGTTCACCCCCCCCACAAACACATACTGTCTGTTACTGACACATGACACTATTTCTGCACTACATATAACTACATATAATATATATATATATATATATATATATATATATATATAGTTACAGTTCATTACACTGACAGCTCATTATGTTGAGAGTGTTAACTGCTGTATCTGAATATCGACAGTTCATTTTACTGGCAATTCACTTTGTTTACATATGTAAGTGGGTTGGTATTCAAGGTGGGAATGTGTTTGGTTAATATGTTCATAGGTTCATAGGAGGTTACAAGGCTAGCAGCCCTACAGCCTTTATAAGCTTAGCTATGTTAATCCTGGGTTGCCCCAATTGATCTTGGTTAGATAGATGTCCTTTACAGATCAGCATCGACTTCCCCTATCCATGAAGGACATGGGTGTCACCTCAGGTTGAATTTGAAGTCACCCATCCATTTGACCAGGTTTCACTTGAATAGGGTCTTTGAAGAACTCTGCTTCACATAAATTGGAAGTTTATTCTAGAGCAGCAGCAATCTCTGGGAGACAACAGCATGTTATGTTAATGTCACTGACAAGGTTGAGATCCCTAGAGCGAGTGACTCTAGTTCCATTTGATTTGTGGATATGCAGCATTTCTACCAGGTCAGGGTCAGAGACTGCCCTGGAGGGTCTATATTAGAACATCGATATTTCAAAACTTCAAATGTTCTAATATCGACCCCTATTCAGTGAAAGCTGAAAACATCAAACATACAGAACAGTGAATTTTTTCCTAGGGAAAAAATTTGCTATTCCAAAACACATACACACAACACAAGCACACCAAACAAACAGCAATCCACACACATACACCTAAAATCTTACACCTAACCCTGCACTAAACTATACACACACCACTAACTATCCACTTACCTTAACCCAAACCCTTACCCTAAGGTCCATCAGTATTGCACACTCACCTCACTCGCGCCCTAACCCTAACTCATCTACCCCGCCCTAACCCTTACATCCACACAATTGCACACTTACCTGACCCACACCCTAACCCTAACTCACCTAACCCGCCCTAACTCTCACGTCCACACAATCGCACACATACCTAACCTGCGCCCTAACCCTAACTAACCTAACCTGCACTCAATCGCACACTTACCTGAACCCGACCTGTAACTTTCCACCACAGGGCTGAAAATACTGAAGCAACAGAAACGGACAACCAAATTCTTTCCCTAGGAAAAAATTTGGTTTTCTGTTGCTTTGATATTTTCAGCTTTCACTGAATAGGGGTCAATATTAGAACATTTAAAGTTTTGAAACTTTGATGTTCTAATATAGACCCGCCCTGGAGGCCAGGCACAAATCACTTTTTGCTGTGGGTGTCTCATGAGATACATGCAGGAGGGAGCATTGTACTCTATTAATGGCATGATTAGAGCTGAGTAAAGTGGGGTTATAACATCCTTAGACCTGGATGCAATGCCTTTACTTATGAGATACACAATGTAGAAGGCAAAATTCCATTGAAATTCCCTGAACAGGAATTGAACTCAGGCTGTGGCAGTGAGACTGCCAAACCCTAACTACTAGACCACCAGGGATTCCCACAAATTTGTGTTAGTGTTAAATAAGGGGATAGATTTAGTGTTGTGCTTATTTGTGGGTGCAGGTATGTGTGTTTCAGCCTGTCTTGTGTGGTGGTAATGTTAAAGAGAACATTTTCTAAGGTAAAGTGCAGGGTGTAGCTCAGAATAATCTGCAGCTGCGCAGCTCAGACAGTGAAGATTACCTGGAAAAAGTTGCACCTAACAGAGATTATCTTCTCTGCAAATCTATGATACAGTAGCTTTACTTTATAGAGATCATTACCAGGAATATGTGTGAGCATTTGGAAGTTCAGGAACAAGAAGATGTGACTATAAATGACAGCAAAGAAGATGAGAAGCACTTGGCAACACAGATTGAAAAAATGTGTATGTCCATAAATAAGAAGCATAAGCAAGTCAAACTTAAATATTTTCCTACATGAAGGCTACTTAAGTATCAGAAGCAGAAACTAAATAGTCCCTGGGATTCATGAAAGATAAATCCCCATGCAGGAGCCGTGTAGCTGTTCCTGCACTGAGTTCAACTGCTGAGCAATTCAGCAAACAGCTGATTTGATGTGCACGAGCCTGAATACACTGTTCCTGCACAAAAGACCATGCAACATGCTAATCACCTCATTTGCTGTTGAAAACCATGCAAATGAGGTGAATTAGCGATTCAGGAAGCTGCCAGGTCTCTGTGCAGGAACAGTGTCAGTGCAGAAATGTGTTCAGTTACAAACTGAAGACATTTCTGCAAAAAAGGAAATGGAGGCACGACAGCACAAATAAATGCGTGTATTCACATCTGTATGCATGTCAACAGCCAAATATATGGCCATTGGCATGAATAATTGTTTAATTTTTTTTATAAAATAACTTTTTTTTTGGCCAATCTCGGCCATTTAAGCATTGCACAGCATGAGCAAACACAATATAAAAAAATGTGAATACCCAAGTTTAAAGAAAATCTGCATTTTGCCATTATAGTCTATGGCATGCAGAATCAAAACAATACCAGGGGACAGTGGTTGTCAAGGGGAAAGGCTCCATGTCAGTGCAGTATCTATGGGCTAAGGCAGTGGGGTATGCAATTGAAGGGAAATTTACTGAATCACAAAATATTCTAAGTCCAAAACCAGCACCTAACTGTGTAGGTGCTAGAATAGGATCGTGTAGGCAGAAGGAGCAACTAACATGAAAAGGGGTGGTGTTATGCTTAGTCTGAGCACATTGGAGCACTGTTGCCCAGGTTTCTGCTTAGCTAAGCCAAGCTAAGCAAGGGAGTGTGTCTGAGGTTGTAATATCTTACACCATGAAATGAAAAGTATGTTCGCACATGTTTAACTTAGCTAAACGGGTTTGCGTGGTGCGCACTTGGACTTAGACAACAACAAAAAAACACCACAGGAAATGGCACCAGTGTATACATGTAAGCAAGGGCATGTGTCTGAGGCTTTATAGTCTTGTTTACCTTGCCTAAACGAATGTGCATGGCGTGCACCAGGATTTAAAGAACAAAAATAAAAAAAATTACAGGAAATGGCAAGTGGAACAAGAAAAAAAAGGGAAATAGCAGAATAGAGGCACTCAAATACAAGTAATAGAGCTGACAGGTGGAATGTATCATATTAAGCCAATCACACAGGCAGCATCTGCAGCACACCACTATAAACTATGCAAACAACTTTCAGTCTGGTTTTTCCCACAAACTCTACACCACTGGTGTACGCAGATGGGGAAATTTTACCTGACAAAACTAACAAAATGATAGGGGCTGCTGTCGCTCTCATACATCAGTATGTGCAAGAGACTGAGGGTGGTGAAAAGGACAATGCTGACAACTGCCCCAGACTTATGAGGAGGAGGAGAAGAGTGTTCAGGCCCAGGGTAACCTACCAGGGGCTACATGATCTGGAGCTAGAGCCCTACAGGGTGGACAGAGACATACTGCAGCAAATTGTGGAGCTGTGCCGACCTTGCCTCACATCCAGAACAAACAGGCAGGAACCCATCCCAGTGGATACTAAGGTATGTGTAGCTCTAAGAATACTAGCTACAGGTACTTTTCAAAGACCAACTGGGGATATCATGGGGGACTCACAGGCATCTGCGTCCAGGATACTCCACCAGTTCCTGGATGCCATGCGACCACTTGCTGATGAGCACATTAAATTCCCCACCACCCATGAGGAGAGGACCTGCAATATGCGTCTCTTTCACCATGTAGTAGACTACCTGGAGGCACTGTGCACCATAGACTGCACGCACATCCCCATCAAAGCACCACCTGGTGACCGGCATAGGGTCTACATAAACTGCAAGGGGTTCCACTCCATCAACTGCCAGATCATGTGCGATGCCCAGGGCATTATCATGAATGTGTGTGTTAGCTGCCCTGGAAGCTATCATGACTCCCACATCTGGCATTCCTCACAGCTGTATCAGTGGTTTGCCAGGGGGGCCATCCCATATTGCCATTTAGTGGAGGATGGTGGCTACGCATTGGAGCCATGGATGATGACACCCATCAGAAATGCACACACACCCACACAAGAACACCCTTATGAGGAACAGGCACAAACCAGGATCATTTTAGAGCATGTGTTTGGGATGCTCAAGTTACAGTTCCACTGCCTTGACATATCCGGTGGAGCCTTGCAGTACTGTCCAGCCACATGTGCACACATGGTCATAGTATGTGCCATGCTACACAATATGATTCTGCGGAAATATCTGCAGCAGGAACAAAATGTGGAAGGGCCACACAGCCCCCCACCATTGCCAAGGCCTCCACAGGAACAGAGGGACTCAAAGGAGGAACATCCTGAGCCTGCCCCTGTAGGAAAATGGAGGCAAGTCCAGTATGCCCTGGCCTATAGCACATACACTGACACTGCAGGGCCCCAAGGACTGATCTCTCTCTCTCTCTCTCTGTCTGACTCCCACACACAGTAAAATGGATGCCAAACATCACACCGCCTATACTTGACCATGTATAGGCAGTGTATTATGTGCATCCGACATAGTCAGCCCTCAAGCACCACCCTCACAACAGCTGCAGGGTACAAGGTAAGCCAGTCTCTGTAACAAATTAAAATAATGTGGTGGAATATTCTGATAGTATATCTATGGTATTGATCAAGCATGTAAGGGAATGAGATGGCAAACTGGGATAGTAGAAGACAACTGACAGTACTTCCCTACCCGCACCATGCAGTACTACCCTAGTCGACAAATACTACTACAGTATATGTAGTGAGCCAAATAACTGGGGGGTTATAGGTCACATGCATGGATGTCAAAGTGGCGGTCTCATACCCACCACCAACCCCACACAGCAGATCAGCTATAGACAACCATACAGAAATGCCTGACAAAGGCCCCCACATGGCAACATCCATGAAATCCCCACCCACAGACCTTTACACAGTGATATCGCAGCAGGTCTGGCAGTGGCAGTATGGCTTTGAAAGGTATGAAGTCTGAAACTACAAATGTCTATGCCAGAACAATCTGACCTGTTGTTGATACTGTTATGCCTGTAGTCTGAAAGATAGGGCACACCACTATGATACATGGGACCAAAATGTTAAGCAAATATCAGCACAGTCTGTGCAAATGTGTATCATGTACAGTTGTGTCACCCCCCCCCCAAAGTCCCACAGAAATGCAATAACATGTTCCTAGACTTAAGCAGCATCCAGCTGTCACCCAGACTGATGGTGCAATAGTAACAGAAAGTAGTTTTCAGTAACATGCACAGTCAACTTACTGTTGCCATCCCAGGGGTGTCTCCTGCCGGCAGCCTGGGAACATATGATCATCAGAATGCACTGCCCTGCTACAGATGGCCTGCATCTGTCACACCTGGCCTACAGGCCTCTGGCAAAATGCCTATGCCTCACCCACAGTGCCCTTTAGGGAGTGTTATGGGGTCCATAACACCAACATAACACAGTCCACAAAATGCAAAGAAAGGCCATGCTAACCACTGTTAGGAGCAAACCTGCCAGCCTCAGGGAGCTTGAAATTGGAACAAAGCCATGAATAATGGGGTGATGAAGGTCCAAAGAAAAGGACACCTGTGAAATACTGCTCTAATAATGTTATAAAGTTGATGGAATGATTTGTAGTAGCATGGAATGTCTAATGAGTACGAAGTCTGAAACTGCAATGTCAACTGTCAGTAATATCTGACTTCAACCCTGAGTGACTTGAAAAACACTTTTGCCAGAAAACCACATTTGTTTGGGTGACCAACAAGATTTATGAGTCATGGATGTGGACATTCTGTGATACTCCATAAAGTCGACAGGCAGGGCTAGGAGTCTAAACATGGGAATGCATTCACTGCAGGCAGGCCTAACCCTGGAAAATGGTGACATGTCTGCACCCACAGAACCCTAGGCAACAGCCATGGGAAGTAACACACCCCTCCTTGATCACTCATCCTATGCAACATCCTGACCCCAACATGTGGCCATTCAAGCAAAATGAGGTGGGTTATATATATATATATATATATATATATATATATATATATATATATGTGTGTGTGTGTGTGTGTGTGTGTGTGTGAGACAAACACACACCTCCAGGCAGGTCAAACAGTCTGACACACACAAGACCCTCCAAGTTCAGTCAACCATTGAGGAGAGCCCAATGCAAACTATTGGTAGCTATAGGCAAACATATCGGCCCATGACACCCCCCCACATATCCTCTCCCCTACAACTCTCTCTGGAGTCTGCCTGCCACCCTAATCCTGTCTGACTTATATTACCCAACTGTAGACTGGATATCAGACCAGGCAAGAACACAAATGCACAGAGATTCCACCATTGTAATATATCACCAAGGTTCTGGACCATTTCCACAGCACCAGTAGTCAATTGCTTGTAGGCACACCCCTCAACAGGCTGGATAGTGCAAGAATGCATAGCATTTGGCACATAAACTTTGTGTGTGCATCATCTATCCTGTATTCCTCTGGTAAATCACCGTGATGCTCTGAGGAGGTATGTCACCATGTACATGACAGTGTCAAATGGCGTATATGACAGATGTCTGCAAAAAACAGCCCTGCAACTCTTCCAACCCATACATTACTGAGAGAAATTGTCAGAATCATTGTATGGCCCATTTTGATAGGCTATATCCAGATATCCTGCACCAACAGGGTGAGAGATATGGCCATAGCACAGAACAAACTAGATTGGAATACAACAATGCCTTGAATGGAGTCCCACATGTACTATAGAAGGACACACTGGGCATGCTCATACACTTAGAGAAATGTCAGTAGGATCTAGGAATGAACAGACCTTCCCCACCCAGTGTACTTTCCATTGCCCCACCTTAGCAGTCCTGAAGATGTGTGTCACCATAGAAGTCACTTTTGTTAAATCCAGCCTCATAAGCTCTGTGGTGCATGCAATAACTGCATAATGCTATAGTACAAACAACTAGTTAGGTAGGAGTTCTAATTTCAGTCCTAGCAAATGTAAAAATGTGTGTTTGTTTTCCACTAAAAGCTTTTGGGTCCATTTAAAGCCAGTACACTTCCCCTTTCCCTACTTTAGCAGTCCTGCACCATCAGGCCTCATTCTCATAAGCTCTGTGGTGCATGCAATAACTGCATAACATGATAGTACAAATAACTAGTTAGGCAGGAGTTCTAATCTCAGTCCTGGTAAATGCAAAAGTGTGCTGAATCTAGCTTTGTTTGTATGCTTGTTGTTTGTTTGCTTGTTATTTCCCTGAAAAGCTAATTGCACCTAAAATGCGGCTTTTCAGTGCTTCTGTGGATCCCTAGTGATATCTGCATTGCTTACTGTACTTATTTCCTTGTTTCACTTGAAAGAAAGTTACTGTTTGTCGTTTTTGCATTTAAGTTACCTGTAACACATTGCATTTAAGTTACCTGGCACTTGCTCACTAAAGCAATTATATACACTAAAAAAATTAAAAGCACTACACCCTCACAAACTCCCCTTGAGTACCTTGTTCCCCATTGGCCCTTTTTTTCAATTATAAAGGAATTCCCAATACTATTCTAGCATGTCCAAAGGTCAGTTGTCAATCTCCTCTCCGGTCCAGCTGGTGAATCTGGGAATCTTGAGGCAATGTTACAACTGCCTCATGTACACAGACAACCCTCTCCTCCTCCCAACAAATTCCAACACATGTGAGAGATGCAACCATATAGCCAAACTGGAGGCTAAGCTCTCTCAACTCAGTACTGACGTAACCAGCCAGGAGGAGAAGGAAACCACACTCACTACAATTCCAGTCTCACATAGACCTACCACGACAGCAAACCAAACACATAAACACACAAAAACATACTCGGAGGCTCTAAATAAAAATCTGCCTAAGCAGCAGAGACCTCCAAAGCAGACACCCAAGCAACCGCTACCCCAAAACAAAACACATGCAACACATAGCTCACAAAGCCAGTGTGCCGAACAGTCACAGCCCTTAAGGCTAAACAACACACCTGATACACTTGTAATAGGCGACTCTATCGTCAGGCACACTGACATCCCGCTCACCAGACTGAACAAGGAGAAGGTCACGGTGAGCTGCCTGTTGGGCGCTGGGATCTGCCACATAACATGAATGACCTGAGATGTACCTCCCTGGACTACATGAAAAGAGACATAGAGGAGCTCTCTGAGCATGTAGCCCAGGCCGATATGACCCTGACCTTGAGTAGCATCTTACCCTCACCAAGAATGATGCCACAATATGAAGACAAGATGATCAATTTCAACAATTGGCTTAAGTATTGGTGTCATTCAAAGGGGATCCAATGCCTGTCAGCCTGGGATGATATGCTCGACAAGCCACGATGCTTCGCTAGGGACAGCTTGCACCTGTCACCCCTGGGCTTTCGGATATTGGCAAAGGCTCTTGCTACCCCCATAGTGCCTTTTTTAGGCAAGGCTCAAAAGACAAACCCACCTCCATAGGTATCACAAGGGATAAGAAACTAAGACTAATGCTACTCAATGCCAGAAGTCTAAACCTCAAGATGCATGCACTCAAAACTCTCCTTAGCATGGAGAACATCGATATCTGTGCAGTAACTGAAACGTGGTTCAAGGCTCCCTAGAGCACCCCAGCACTACCAGGTTATACCTCATACCACGCTTTTTGGCCCCAAAACTTGGACCAAACCACAAAAGGAGGGGGAGTATCAATATTCGTCAAAGATACCCACACCTCCAGGTTGGTGGCACAGCACAAAGCATCAGAGACTATCCATGTGCAACTAACAGTGGGTAAAACTGCCTTCCAGTTTATAGCCTGCTACAGACCACCCTCCCAAACACAGGAACCCCACTCGGCCTTCCTGAGAACACTGGAAAATATGAAGGTCTCTCTAAACACCATTATATTGGGTGACTTCAACTACCCAAACATAGACTGGGAGCATTACTCTAGCTCCAACACCCTAGCCCAAAGGTTCCTAGAATTTATAAACTCAAATGCTATGGAACAACCTGTTACCACTCCCACAAGAGGGGAAAACATACTGGACCTGATCATCACCAACATGGGGACTTTATGCTCCAGACCAGAAGTGTATCCCTCACTGGTAAGATCAGACCATAAACTAATCTCACTGGATATTCACATCCCAACCCCACCCCCTGCCCAGAAAACCACAGTGAAAAACTTCTCTAAAGCAAATTTCACACTCCTCAAAACTGAGGTGGAATCCTTCAAAGCCCCCGGACCTGTGGAAAATATGGCCCAGACCGCAGAATCCTTTATAAATGCATTCTATGAACACCTTCAGGAATGCATGGATCATGCAATCCCAAATAAAACCAAGACCCAATCCTCCTAAGGCAGACATCCTGTCTGGTGGACCCCAGCCATAAACAAACTATACAATAGAAGGAGGAAGCTACTACATGATAGAGCAAAATCCCAAAAAGGGAAGGCATCTCTGATCAGTTTTAGCAAAAAACTACGGGCACTCATAAAATTGTCTAAGGCCAGCTTCGAGAGAAAAATTGCACAGGGCACTAAGGATAATCACAAGGCTTTCTTTAGTTATGTTAGTAACCTGGGTGGGAATTCCCAGATATGCTCAGAATTAGTCCAAAATGACAAAAAATACACCGAACCCACAGACATTGCCAACATGCTAGCTGACAGGTTCAGCGCAAACTTCTCCCCCCTTCCCCACCAAAAGGGCAAATATCTATCCCAGCAGAGTGCTGCCCCCCTGACATCTCAGATGCTCAGGTAAGAGCCGCCCTCTCCAAAGCAAAAAACACAGCATCAGTGGGACCAGACGGTGTCCCGGGCTGCGTCCTACATGAACTCCAAGAAGAGCTAAACCCAAACATAAAACTACTGTTCAGTTTCAGCCTTACTACAGGATATGTACCCAAAGAGTGGCATACAGCAACAGTGGTCCCTCTCCACAAAGGTGGTGCCTCAACAGATCCTGGAAACTATCGCTCCATAAGCCTGACTAGCTTGGTCTGCAAAGCTATGGAAAGGATCATCATGGACCTCATAAATAAAGATATTGGGGACCTACAGACACTGGATCCTACCCAGTTTGGCTTTGTTAAGGGCAAATCTTGCCTCTTAAACCTGGTCGATTTCTTTGAAACAGTCACCAAGGCCATTGACGAGGGGAAGGTGGTCCACACAGCCTACCTGGACCTCGCAAAAGCCTTCGATACAATACCCCACTCGGGCATTATAGATAAGCTCACCAGCTTAAATAAAAACCCCTATGTCACTAGATGGGTTGCAAACTGGCTCAAGGACAGAACCCACATGGTTAGAATTGCTGGAGCCATGTCAGACTCCAAACCAGTTACAAGTGGCGTCCCACAAGGCTCAGTCCTGGGACCTCTCTTGTTCAGTATATATTTCTCGGAGGTACAGGCCAACACGGAAGGACTGTGGCTGACCAAGTTCGCAGATGACTGCAAACTGGGCGCCATAATCAACTCTCCAGCTGACACAAGCATCCTCCAAAAGGGCCTCATAGAAACAGACAACTGGTGCCAGAGCCATGGCCTCAAGCTAAGCACCAAAAAGTGTATAGTCATCCCCTTTGGCAAAAACGAAGTGCCCACAAATTACCACATAGGTGGTAATCCATTAAGTACAGAAGAAGTAATTAGGGACCTGGGGACCCAAGTTGATTGCAATCTCTCATTTGACAACCACGTGGCCAAAGTGGTTAGAAAAACATTTTATATAGCCCACCTAATCATGAAGGGATTCACATCTAGATCAGGGGAGGTCATTGTGCCTCTTTACTCATCCCTCATCAGGCCCATAATTGAGTACAATGCCTTTTGGGATGTACCTTACCAGACACCTGCAGCAACTGGAAAGACCCCAAAAGTACCTCACCAAGAGGATCAAAGGGCTCAAACAGATGCCATATGCTGCCCGGTTAAAGAAACTCCAGCTCTACTCAGTGGCATACCACCTGCTCAGAGGCGATCTGTGCCTGATGTATAAAGCCATGTCCAACCCGGAATTAATGGACATGCTGCACCTCAGAAAATCCAAATCCCATCAAGCCATGCACTCGAGAGACTTGAACCTCAGCACTGAAATAAATAGGACATGCTGGAGGGACAGATTCATAACCCAGAGGCTCCCTTCACTCTGGAATAAAATCCCAGTCCAGGTTAGGCAGAGTCCCTCATTGACTCTCTTCAAGAGGAATCTTGATGAGTGGATGGGAGATCATAGGTTTACCCCGGGTATCACTTCTTTGTCACTGTTAGACAGAGGCACAGTATACTAACCTCGAAAAAGGGCATAGCAAAATTAATTTAAAATGGGTGGCAAAAGCCAAACACACTCTGGCTAGGCTTATAAAGGCCCTAGGGCAGATAGCCTAGTATGAACCTATTAACCTATGAACCTATGTGTGTGTGTGTGTGTGTGTGTGTGTGTGTGTGTGTGTGTGTGTGTGTGTGTGTAGCAACCGCATAACACTTTGTAACAAATCACTAGTTAGGTAGGGGTTTTACAAATCTGGCAAGTGTATGTGTGTCTGTTTATAGGATACATTTTTTGATAGGTTAAATACCCACTGCACTACTTTATCAGTCCTGCTGATGTCATTTCCTTATAGGTTCACAAGTGTGTAGTAGGTAATGGCCTAGGAGCCTTAACAAGCCTTGCACATATAAGGGCCATGCCATTGCACCACCTGATGTTACGTCCCAGTGCCTGTATCAAGTGTAGCCACTGCAGTGATCCTTTGGTTGAACTGTCTATTACCCGTCTACTCATCAAGATTTCTTTGGAACTGGGTCAGCTAGGTGCTCTGCATGACATGTATGGGAAGTGTATTCCAGGGCATGTGCAGTCTCTTGGTGAGGGACATTCCCACCAGCATGTTGCGGTTATTGTGGTACTGAGGTAGAGGTCTCTAGAGTGTGTGGTGTGGATGGATTTATATGTAGCATTCCTAAACCAGCTGGGTCAGACATGGCTTTGTAAGTCAAGCACAGATATCTGCTAATTAGGTTATATGACACAGAGAATAGCTGGGGTCTGTGTAGGATGTATGTTTAATTCCTAGGAACCCCTTTGTGAGGTGCTTCTGTGGCTTCTCCAGCTGTAGCAGGTGTCTAGTGAGGTACATGGCAAATGGGCCATAATACTTGGAGAGTGGTCTAATGAGGGAATAGTACACAAAGATCATTACCTCTGTCTTCCTGGATGCTAAACCCTTGGTAATGCAATGTGCCATATAGAAGGACTTCCTGACCACAGTGGCAATGTGGTGCTTGAAGGAGAAGTTGCAGTCAAACTGTGTCCCCAGATCTCTTATAATGCCTACAGTGTTCATTGGGCTCCCATTGATGTGGAACTTACTGGGAACTGAGTGTTTTACCAAAGGGGGTGATGATGCATTTTGTGATGTTAAGCTTTTGGCCATGGTTTCCATACCACTCATTGGTCTCAGTGAGGCCTTTCTGTAGGATGTCTACATCACTTGTGGAGTTCACGATAGCTCCCAGCTTGCAGTCCACTGTTAACTTGGTCAGCCAGAGTTCCTCTGTGTTGGGTTGGACTCCTGAGAAGTAGATGCTGGGCAGGACACTATCCAGTACTGATCCCTTTGGGACCCCACTTGTGACTGCTTGCCGGACTGACTTGGAGTTTGCCACTGTCACACTGTGTGTTCTGTGAACCACTTTGCAAACCACCCATTGATATAGGGGTTGATGCCTTGTTTGTTGGGTTTACCAATAATCTCTGACTGAGGAATGGTATCAGAAGCCTTGGCCAGATTGAGGTAGGATGTATGCTGTGCCTTACTGTCATGCACAGCCCTGGTGATTCACTCAAAGATGTCAACCAGGTTGAGCAGGCATGATCTGCCATTCACAAAGCCAAACTGTGTGGAGTCCAGAGTTAGGAGATCACCCATATCTTGGTCAATCAGGCCCCTGATGATGCACCCATACCTGTATATAGTAGACTTATCAGGCTAAGGACCCAATAATCCTCAGGGTCTGTAGATGGTACCTCTTTATGGAGAGGGATGACTGTAGCCCTGTGCCATTTTGGAAGGACAAAGCCTGAGGTGAGGCTGTGACTGACCAGTTCACACAGATGTGTTGCCAGGTCTCCTTGTATGTCATGTAGAACATAGCCATGGATATGTTGAGGTCCCATGGAAGCTGTATCCTTGCCTTTGGACAATGCAGGTCTAACCTGGCCTTCAGTAATGCTGGGTGCCTGGCATTCATCTGCCATTGTTATTGTCCCCTTGGGAGAGGAGAGAGGTACAGCTGGCATTAACTGTGTTGGCAAGACTGTGGCCAATATCTGTTGTGTCAGGATAGGAATCAGCATTGTGCAGTAACTCACAGCACTTGTGGTTATTGCTGTGGAGGTTGTCGATATAACTATCCAAGGCTTTTTTGATTTTCTTCAGTATCTGCTGCAAATCTGCCTTCATAGCTGCCTGTAGGTGATTCCATGAGGGATCCCAAGTTGTGTTTGAGGCTAATAAGGGGGGTTACCACTCTTGGGACACCACCATTCTCTGCAGCACTGTTCTCCTTCTGTTGTACACTTTAGTAATGCCAGGGGACCATCACAATGGTTTCCAGCATTTGGAGGAGAGTGTCTGTGTTCTGTAGGCTCTGGCTAGTACTATGCATCCATATACATGTTTGTGCAGTGCATATGTGTATGATGCAACAGTCATGCAGCTATTTCCCATTGGCATGGGTGCAGTGAAGTCATCCACCCCTGTTGTTATGACTGCAATGTCAGCACTGGAGAGGTTTTGGAAGGTGGTTACTTTTGTGGTGGGTGTGGGTGTGATGTTGGACTCCATGTTGATTACATCATGTTTGGATCTGACCATTTAGGGATTGACTGTGGTCAAGCAACAGTCCCATATGTAAGTAATCAATACAGGTCAACGTTGTTGCAGCCTCTACTGGGGGTCAATATGAGCCAGCCTAGGCCATTGGAACTGATGAATTCCATGAAACGTTGGGCCAGTGTACTTGACTAGTTTCCCCAGGTGATGGAGGGGTAGTTGAAGTCTCCTACTATGTCAGTCTTGGGTTGGACCTTTATAGATGCCAGGGTGTTGATGAATGTGCATTGACAGTCTAGAGACATAGCTGGGGACCAATAGCCGGACTGCACTATTCCCCAAAGTCAGTTTTGCAGGAAGTACCTCCGATATATTATGTATACTAGTCTGGAGCTGTGCATATCCATTATGGATATGGAGACAACACCACCTGTGGAGGTGTGGTCCATGTTTTGGCGCTGACAGCTGTGGAATGCATCATAGCCTTTTATTGCAGGGCTGCTGTCTGCTGCTTTGAACCACCTCTCCGTTGCAGCACAACTGTCAATGTCCTCTAGTCTGTGGAGTGCTTTGAGTGACTGCATCTTGACAGTTAGGTGTCTACTATTGAGCAGCATGACCCTCAGATTGCATAATTGTCTAGCAGTTACGGTAGTAATTTGATTTGGAGAACTGCCTAATAAGGCACTATAGGGGTAGCAAGACACTTATCCTGTACCTGCAATCCCAGGGTTGACAGATTTAGGACCTCTCTGGCAAGGCATTGAGGTCTGTCAATCATGTTATCCCAAGCATAGAGATACTGGATCCCCTGGGAATGACACACAACACGTAAGCCAATATTGCAGTCAATTATCTGTTGATAGTACTGCAGCATCAGTCTGGGTGATGGCAGTATACTGCCCAGGGCTATGTCACACCAGCCTGGACCACATAATCCAAGTGTTCAACCATGTCTCTTGTCATGTAGCCCAGAGAGCTGTGTCTCAGATCATTCACACCCACATGGATGATGACAGAGTGATACTTGTAGCTGTTGTGGAGTGGCCTGATTGGGTGTGTCATGTGTTGGATGCTGGCACATGATAGAGAGTTGGCTGCTACCTCCTCCATAATCAACATAGTGAGTGAGACATCTGTGTGCCACAGAACTGAGTCACCCATGATCACTGTATTGTACAAGGTGGTCAGCCTTGGAGCTTAGGTTGAGGGGCTGGTGAAAAGGTCTCCCACCAGTGATATGACATTGCACCTGGCAGACATTAACAGGGAAACACATCATACAACCCCATGCATTTGGCAACAGTATCTTCAGTACCTGCATATGCACCTTGAATACCAGTAGCCAACACTCACAACCATACCATTAGCCACCACTCACAACCACAACATACCCCTGTAATCTATCAGCACAGTACCAGCTTGCATTGCATTGTCTGGAGCATTTCTCCCCGGGCCTCCGCTGAAAACAGGATCTGTGGAACCTAGTTGGACTTTCCCGGTCAACAAATGTTAAATAAATAAATAAATAAAATAAAATTGCACTCCTGGTCCTGGTGAGTCATATTGCCCGCAGTGAGGGCAAGTCATTTGCATAATCTGTCATTCCTCATTCAGGTCTGTGTAAATGGATGACATTAGCCATCTTCCATGTGGATGGTGCATGGAAGGTGCTGCGGCTTGGTGTGACTACAGTGTGTAATGCAACTGGGAGCACAAGCCTGAGTTCATGTAGGATGCAGACAGGGATAATATGATATCCCATGGATACTTACATTTGTTGCCTTTCAGTAGGCAATATGTACCTGCTCACTGGTGATGAGGGGAGGGGTGTGGGTGCAGTAGATATGATGCTGAGCCAGGGGGGGGATGTTTGCCCTAACCCTATTTGCATCAGGTTGCCTGTAGCTATGTTGTGTGTGTATGTGATCTGATCGGCCACCATTACAGGTTAGATTGTTATGTTGCCTCCGAGATTGCAGACATATTGGATGATAGCTTTGTGATGGTCCCTGGTGGATGTCTCCAATTTGTACTCATAGTTGGCCTTGCAGTAATCCACCTGTGACCCTATATGCCTGTTCAGACAATGGCTGGCATGATGCCAGGTCAGTTCCTGCCCCTACTTTGCCTTGAACAGCCACTATATGGACAAAGTATGTGGTTTGTGTAATGCTGCTGTTCAGCAAAGGGGATTACTCTACGTTGGTGGAGGCAGGTATGACAAGTAAGGTATTGCTGAGTCCATACAGTCATGTATGTGTTCAATCAGTTGTTTGTACTGGGCGTGGCCACAGAGTCATAGCACAGTTGGACACCTCTCCAATTTAGTCATGATAATCATGTTTATTGTACTAACCATGGCTGCTTTCTTTGAAGGTTGGGCGTTGGGCTGGCAACTCAGCACTGTAAAAACCAACTGCCAATCATTAGTGGACTGGAGTTCCGCCGTGGTGACCCCTAACTGGGAAAAGCTGAAAGACATTCAGTTGTACTAACCATGGCTGTCTCAGGGCAATGCAGCAAAATGTAGCTCTTTTGGGTACACAATAACTAAGACTGCACAACTGTACAACATGTACAGCTGTTTTAATTGACATTTTGCATCCCATGTCTGTTTTCATGAGCTGGACACATACACCTAGTCATACTGGCATGTGCATAGCTAACACCTCACATACATGTCTGTTCTATGTCAGTATGGCACACTAAATTCACACTCTTGCTGCAGTCATCCCTTTCAACCTGTTACAGCAGGACATCTGTCAGATGCCATGCATACATGGGTGCAATGGGACAAAATCAGTGACAGTGTCTCAATATTACTGTAACATACTTGAGTCATTCAATAGCACAGTAGCCTTTGCACTGACAGGCATCCTGTGGAGGATGTCCAACAGTCATATGGCAGGAAGAGAGGGGAAAGGCTAGGAGGGTGGTATTGAGGGTAAGAATTGTTAATGTTGGCAGTACGAGTGGCATAGGGACCAGGCTACCTGATTTGATGGCCAGGGGATGGTTGATATATTGTGTGCATGCAAGAGACCACATGGAAGGGGATCATGGCTGGGTGTATGGTAGGCAGGTCACAATTGTGCTATCAAGGTGTGGACTGGAGGTGGAAGGGGTAGGGCTTCTGCTGAAGAAACAGTATGCCAAGAGTGTTTTTGGAGGATGACATAAGTGTCTGTTAGAGTGATGTTTCTGAAACTGTAAACAGATGGTGTAATAATGACTGTTGTTAGCGCATATGCTATGCAAGTTGGTTGTGTGATGGATGGGAAAGAGAAATGTGATGTCAGTTGGATGACATGGTGATGACTGTACCCGAGGGTGACAGACTGGTCATTGCAGCAGATGTCAGTGGGCATGTTGGTGAAGGGAACACAGGGGATGGGGAATTGATGGGTATGTATGGTGTTAAAAAGAGTGGAGATGATGAGATGGTAGTGGATTTTGCAAAAAGGATGAACATGGCTGTGGTGAATACACACTATAACATGAGGGAGGAGCATAGGATGACATGGAAGAGTGGAGTAAGATGCACACAGGTGAAATATATCCAATGTAGGAGGTCCAGTTTGAAAGAGATTGGAGACTGTAAAGTAGTGACAGGGGAAAGTGTATTTAGGCAGCAGAGTATGTTGGTATGTAAGATGATGGTGATCGAGATGAGGAGGAGTGTGGGGGACAGCACCAAGGATCAAATGGTGTGAACTGGAAAAGTGTGCTTGTGAGGTGGAATTCAGGGAAGAGTTGAGACAGGCACTGGGTGGCAGTGACAATCTAACAAATATCTGGTTAAGTACAGCAGAGCTGGTAAGGGAGACAGCTAGATGGGTGTTTGGGGTGACATTTGGATGGAGGAAGCAGTACAAGGACACCTGTTGCTGGACTGAAGAAGTACTAGACAGTATACAGAGAAAGACATTGGGGAAAAAGGAGTGGGATTGTCAGAGAGATGAGGAAAGTAGGCAGAGGTATGAGGAGATGATGTGCATGGCAAAGAGAGAGGTGACAAAGGCTGAGGATGGGCATATGAAGAGTTCTATGACAGGTTGGACACTAAGGAGGAATGACAGGAATGGTACCAATTGGCTGGACAGATGCACTGAGCTAGGAACAATGTGTAACAGATAAGGGTGATAAAGGATAATGAGGTATATGTACTCACAAGTGAGGAGAGTGTGTTGAGAACATGGATCGTGTACTTTGAGATGCTGATGAATGAAGAGAATGAGACAGAGAAGGTTGGGTGATGTGGGTATGGTGAATCAGGAAGTGCAATGGCTTAACAAAGAGGATGTAAGGATAGTTATGGAGAGGATGAATACTGGCAAGCCTGTTGGTCCACAGCACACACCTGTGGAATCATAAGGTTGTTTAGGGAAAAGAGCAATGGTGTGTTAGCCAGACTATTTATTGATATCTTGGGAAGTGTAAGGTTGCATGAGGAGGGGAGAGAAAGTGCTTGGGTATGGTGCTAAGATTGAGGTTGATGTGCAGAGCTGTGATAACTACATTGGGATAACCAGAAGCTAGGTTATGCAGGGAGGTGAGGAGTACTGGTCAGCAGTATGGTTTCTTGCATGGAAAGGGCAGTACAGATGTGATGTTTGCTCTGAGACTGTTACTGGTGGACTACAGAGAAGGTCAGAAGTTGTTCTGTGTCTCTCTGGACTTACAGAAAGCATGTGACAGGGTGCCTAGACAGGAGTTGTGGTATTGTATGATGAAGTCATGAATGGAATGATATATGTAAGAGTACTACAGGATATGTACAAGGGTGGTGTGACAGCATTGAGTTTGCATTGGGATTGATGGATGTGTTTAAGTTGGAGGTGGGAGGACATTGGGGATCAGCTGTGAGCCCTTTCTGATCTGCAATGGTGATGGACAGGTTGACAGAAAAGATCATACAAAGTTGTTGTTTGCAGATGACATTTTGATCTATATTGAGAGTAGGGAACAGCTTTTGGAGACCCTGGAGAGGTGGACACAAGCTCTAGAGAGGAGAGGAATGAAGGTCAGCAGCACTAAGACAGAATATCTGTGTGTGAATGCGAAGGAGGATAGCGGAATGTTGAGGATGCATGGGGTACAGTTGGCAAAGGTGGATGTGTTCAAATGTTTGGGATCAACATTTCAGAGTAATGAGGACTATGGAGGACAGGTGATGAAGAGAGTACAGGCAGGATGGAGCGGATGGAGAAGAGTGTCAGGAGTTATATGTGACAGATGAGTACCAGTAAACGTGATATGTAAGGTCTACCAAAGGGTAGTGAGACCACCTATGTTATATGGGTTGGAGACAGTGGAATTGACAAAAAGGGAGGAGTCAGAGCTGCACATGGCAGAGTTACAGATGTTATGATTTGCACTGGGTGAGACACAGTTGCACAGGTTTAGCCATGTGTATATGACAGGCTCAGGCCATATTAGACGGATATGAGACAAAGTTGGAGAGGCTGCATTACATCAGTTTGGACATGTGCTGAGGAGGGGTGCTGACTATATTGGGAAAAGAATGTTAAGGAGGTAGCTTCCAGGTAAATGGAAGAGAGGAAAGCCTCGGATAAGGTTTCTGGATGTGGTTAGAGAGAACATGCAGGTGTTTGGTGTGAGAGAGCAAGATTCAGAGGACAGGCAGAAATGGCAACAGATGATCCACTGTGGCAATCCCGAAAGAGAAAAGCCAGAAGACAATGAAGGAGATGTTGTAATGTCAGTCTTCACAGATTTGGCAAGGATTTGACAGACATAACTCAACCCTATGGGTAAATGACTACAAATATGATGCACACATATGGTCAGTGTGCAGAACACTGGACAGTTGAATGGTATGAGCTCAGTATATAACATGCAGTTCAACACACACATCTTCAACAGTACTTTACTCTGCACATGTTTTGTATAGTTGTCTTATATTTACAAGACAACATGTGTATCATAGCTATATGCACAAGTAACATATGGATATGTACAACATCCCAGTAGCTGGCCTAGTCACTACAGACAGAGCCACATGCTCTGGCCATCAGTGCTGTTCAGCAGTACATCAGTACAGCAAGTCTTGTTGAGACATATGCTTTCAAACCCCTATGTGCCATTATTACAGACCTCCTACTGCATTCAATTTACATGCTTACTTGTTTCACATACCTTTTTCCTTTTTTTCTGGATTTTTCACAGATATATATATATTTTTCTCACAGTACTTCAGCTTTGCACTGATAGACTGTCTATGACAGAGGTGGTTTGAATAGATGGCAGCTTGTCTTTTGTAGGTAATGCTCATGACCATGTGATGGCCTGAGCACCAATTGGTGTTCCCCAGTTGATGATTGCATGCAGAGTAGCTGTGTAGTTATTCCAATAGCCAATGTCATGGCAACATACTCCTATAACTGAGTACTCTATTTGGGTGTTGGCCCTTTCCCTTACCTGTGAGGAAGACATCCTGGAGGTGTGTGAGCTAATACCTCTTAGAACAAGACCCGTGGAGACAATCCAACTGAATGGTGGAGAAGGTTCAAGACTTAGGGACAGAATGTGAGTATTGCTGTTATATGTTTTGAATACTGCTTGTTTAACAGGGTTTGCCTGAACATGTTACTTCTGAATGGGTTTCAGTCTGACAAAGTTCTGTGTCTGCATAGCTCTCAACTGTAGGGCTATTCACATAATGGCCAGAGGTTTGCCTATTATGTTTGGTCTGTTCCTTGGCAAATCAGTAGCATACTCTGGTGATTGCAGTCAGTAAATGCTAACATCCATTTGTGTTTCAGACTTTATATCCCTCAGAAAAGATATGTTACAACAAACCCTGTAACACCAGCAATTTTCTCAGTGTATGTATAACAACAATATTTCAAGTATGGCCATGTTTTTGGGCCTCTGTCCCAAATTATGTCAGGCTTTGTACAGATGCCATACAGTAGGTGGTCGATAGTTAGGGTATACCATTATTTGTTCTGTCATTCCTGCTGAGGGGAATGGGTAGACAACATGTGGGACTCTGTACATTCAAGAGGTTGGTGTATGGACAATGCTCTTAGATGCCCTTGTAACATACTTTATGTGTGAGAGAGTAACAAGTGTTTTAAAACTAGGCTGTTGGAACATGTGATACATATTACTGATGAGAAAGAAGACAGTTCTATAGCTGTACATTTTAATTCTCACCATGGGGGTAGTAGTCATGAAAGGACATTTATGTACAGAATCAGTTTAAATTCTTAAATGTGATACATTATCCCCTAGGGGGTTACATGAGCAGTATAATCAAAGGCTGTGTAGCTACATGTAATTAAGTGTAGTGGGTTACAAGGCACTGCTTTGGAAAAAGTCTGTTTCTCAGTTTGATTTGTCATAAAAGAACAATTGTTATGTACAGAATCAATTTATGTTTTTAAATGTGATACTTTATCCCCTAGGGGGTTGAATGAAGAGTGTAATGGGAGGCTGTTTATTTAAATGTACTTAAGTGTTAATTGGGTCTTCTAATTAATGCAAGTATTTCTTGTAATGTTACCCCTTGAAGGCTTTGGCAAAGACATCATAGTAAAATGGACTTCTGTGAATTACTGGCTGTTTGAATTTCTGTTTACTATCTTCACTCATTGTAGTTAATATTCTAAGAGGTCACAGTATATGTCTGGACATTGTGTATGGCCTATCATGATTTTGTAGCAGCGTACTGTTCACGTATTATTTGGACAGGGAGGGCAGATGTGAGTGTCATAGGTCCTCTTGTATCCGAGAGAGAAACAGGCTAGCAAGTATGGTTGGTGCACGGACAAACCAAACTCAAAACGCAAAGAAACAATCCAGCACCCTGAATAGTGGTAGCAGTAAATCCTTTATTAATGCAGACTGGTTTAAGCAATATGCTTTCTTCAGTGGTTCAACAATTAGAATGCTGTTACCCACATTTATTGAGACTTTAAGCCAGGAAGTATGACATCATTTCCTGTCTACAATACGACAATTCCAGAAAGAAAAATTAAAACATATACAATTCCATATGTATATGAAGTATATAATAATATATAACTATGTATTTTAATATTTGAGTCAAACAATATATGTTATATTATTTAATTGCATTCTGTTTTATTATGTAGTGACTAAGCCCTGTGATTCATAAAAGCAGAAAAGGAGCAAAAAAGATATGAACTATCTAAATATTATATATTTGTAAGACTCTGAACATTACAGTTTGTCATTTAGACCAGGTGGAAATAAACCACCTAGTTTAACAATCCATTTCTTCTCTTTGTGGTCCAATAATTTGTGCCATCCAGTCTTTAAAAGTTTGTTACCAGAAATTTTGTCAATAACTGTAAAATAAAACTGAGCAGTTTTGTGTATCAAGCTGTGTCTATATAAAGCGTTGGTAGACCTGGCATTCCTTATATCCCCCAAATGTTCATAAATACGAATTCTAAATTGTCTGGATGTTTGTCCAATATAGAAAGCCCTGCATGTACATGTGGCCAAATATATCACCCAATCCGTACTACAGTTTGCAAAGCATTTGATATTATACAACTTGTCTGTATTTTTGCTGGTGAAATCTTTAGTGGTAAATACGTATTTACAAAAAGAACAATGACCACAAGGGTGACAACCAGCTAATTTGTCTCCAAGTAAAGTGGTCTGAGATAAAGAGATGCTAAATGATACAATTCTTTTATAATGAGAAAAATGTGACCCAAGGTTTTTGCCTTTGTGGTATGAGAACAGACATCTATTTTCCAACCAAGTAGCTAAGTGTGTATTGGTTGTTAATATGTTCCAATGATTGTTGACAATATCCATAAACTGACTGGTATTCCTACCAAAAGTGGTTACTAGCCTGGGTGTCTCATGTATAGAACTAATACATTTTGGTTTATAAGTCAGCAAATTGTCCCTAGATAACTTTTTGGTCAATTGTACTGCAGAATGAACATCCAGTTTATTGTAACCCCTCTGCAAAAATCTATTAGAGAGGTCATTCTGACTATTAACAAGACCTGAATTGGATGAGCAAATTCTCTTGATTCTCATAAATTGTGATTTCAGAATGTTTTTGATAATATGTTTAGGGTGCAAACTAGAAGCATGTGATAAACTGTTGTATTGTGGATATTTTCTATGCACTGTAGTGCAAAGGGTATTATCTGGTTCCCTACATAGATGAACATCCAAAAAATCAATCTGCTGCAAATTGTAATTGACCGTAAATTCTACCCCCCATTTGTTACTGTTGAGATATTCAACAAATTCCATAAGGTACTCTGTGCTCCCTTTCCAAACAAGCCAACAATCATCAAGATAACGTCTCCAAATGTCAATTTCTGGCATGTATATATTGTGTAATTCACTATATATGATTTGATCTTCAACATACCCCATGAAAAGATCATCATATATAGGTGCAAAGGAGGCACCCATAGCCGTACCTTGGATCTGCCAGCAACATTGGTTTTGGAAATAAAACACATTCTTAGTTAGAACGTGTTCGGCCATGCAGATTAATAAGGTATTAAATCCTGGACTGTAGATATTAATCTTTTGTAGCCAATATTCCAATGCCATCAGACCAGCCCAATGTGGCATACAAGTATATAGTGATGTAACATCTAGAGTACACATAAGCCAATCTGATTCAAGTTGGGATTCGGAAACAATCTGAAGGAACTCTGTAGTGTCTTGCAATCTAGCATGTATGTATGGTAACAAAGGTTTCAAATATTGTGTGAGAAAGACAGACAGTGGTTCAGTAAGTGAACCCTTGCCTGAAACAATAGGTCTGCCTGGTGGTGTATTATAGGACTTATGAATCTTGGGCAATAAATATAGATATTGCTTTACCGGATCCTGAGTGGTTAGATGAAATCTAGTTTTTGTACTAATAATACCTTCCTCAACTGCAAGCTGTAAGAAATCATCAATTTCTTTTTTGAAATTGGGGGTAGGGTCAATGGACATATGTAAGTAATGCTGAGTGTTCGAGACTTGTCTGATTCCCTCAGCCCAATAATAACTGGAATTCATGACCACTATGGCCCCACCTTTATCTGCAGGAAGAATCATTATATCGGTATTGCCTTTAAGATTCATAAGAGCCTGATGTTCTACAGAATTTAAATTGTTCCTAAGAATGTTCCCTGAACCCAACTGATGATGTAGGTCCTGAATGATAGCATTCTGGAATATGGCTACATGTTTGTCCATAGGTGGACAAAACTTAGATGGTAAAAATCTAAATT
Source organism: Protopterus annectens (assembly GCF_019279795.1). NCBI lineage: Eukaryota > Metazoa > Chordata > Ceratodontiformes > Protopteridae > Protopterus > Protopterus annectens. Next base: position 13,147,983 of record NC_056738.1, on the reverse strand, counting down.
CAGTCGATCTTTGAGTAGATTCCTGTTGATCAAAAAACAGTTTGAGATTTAATTTTCTACAAAAATCCATGACATCTGATACAAAAGTGCTTTCATTTACAAAAAAAACAGGAATAAAACCTATGCCTTTATTTAACAAAAATTCTTCAATAGGTGTTAATACATAATCAGAAATATTGTGCACATTGGAAAAATCTGCATTTATTTGACTATGGACAGAAAGAGGTGTTCTATTGTTCTTATGTTTGCGTCCCCCCCTGTGTCTGTGCCTAAAGAGTGATCCACATTGCGTCCTCTTTTGGAAACTGGAGAATCTGAGATGTTAATGGATTCAGTATCCATTGTGGAAAATTCCTCACCAGAACTCGTACTAACTGGTGTACCCTTTTTAAGTATGGATCTGGGCCCCTTTCTACGTGTATAAGTAAAGTTTTTGGTACCCTCTGCAAACCTGACACTTCTCTGTAAATCGAAGGGTTTGCCCTTCTCATAATCTTCCATGTCCCTGGAAAATTTGTGTAACTTCTTCTCTTTGAATGCCTTCTCCGAGGTTAAGAGTTCTCTAGATAATCTGCTTAGTGATTCCTGAAAATATGGTAAATTCTAATGTGGTTTTAGTTCTTCACACAATTTTTGCACATCACAAATATTGGCCTGTATTGTCCTATCATAATAGGCAGATAGTATGTTAACAAACCTCATAGCCGAATCTTGTTGTGTGGCATTCCATTCTCTGATTAATATATCATCTGGTTTGCCCACCAGTGGTTGCAATTTGGTTCTAAGTCCCCTTGGGGCAATATTTTGATGTTGATAGGCCTTGAATAGCCTGGCATGCCAAATATTAGTACATAATGTTTTGACTTTTTTGCCAAATTGTATAAAAAGCATACTACAACCATCAACTGGATCAGCTATCTTATTAGGAGTGGATCCATTTCTGGACTCAATTCCAAAAATCTGGATATCATCTTTGTCTGCACATAATCCCTGTAACATTTGGTCAAGATCCATGACAATAGGTTATGCGTATGCTTAGGCCAAATGTGATGTGGTAAAAACCCAATTTGTAACCTGATTGTTATGTTCAATACTGCAAATGTGTAAAGCAGAGAACACAAAACCCCAGAAAAGATTAAAGATTAAATTGGTGACGTAATATCTAGTTACTAACCTGTAAGAGGTGCCAGGAACGCAGAGAGACCAAAAAACTGACAAATACAAGATTGATCTGACACTAAAAAATATAAAGAAATAAACATACAAAAATGCCAAATGTATGGAGGAACCAAAGACAAAATTCTGCAGACTTATATCATTAAACCTAATATTGGGACTAAGCTGTATGAAAGCAAATATATTAAGTCAGACGGAAAACCATGTAAAATGGTTCAGTCGACCCAAGCTATGTATAATGATGTCAGCAAAAATTGTTGGAATGATATAAACCACTCAATACCAAAAAACAAAGTTCAAAGGTTCCTATAGCTATATAAACAAGAATAGAGTAAACTATAACTACTGGTCATAATGATGAGAAAAAATTGTATATAAATTATAAATTACTACCTCACATGCTGTTTGTACTATAAGTGTTATGTAATACTATTATGAATAATATATAAACAAAGCCCAATCTTCCTTGAAAAGAACTTAGGTGGAAATGGGAACTGTTCGATACTGAAAAGTGGAACAACAATTGTTCTAAGTACCAGTAACCTCTATTGTGATGCTGTCCTGCCCATAAATAGGAAGTATAGCATGAATGCTATATGTACTAAGTTACCGATCCAAATAAGAAATTGTTATGATATCTGGTCTGTGGAAGGATGCTCAGCATCAAAAATTGTTAGTTATGCAATTAATTGGCTGTTGGTATACGTTATAATTCCTACATGTCCCAATCCATATAATGTAGGACTTAAGCTCCTTATTTCAATGTAGCCAAGTCTTGTTATAACATAAACTAATGATAAAGATATCATTAATAGTGAAATCTCAAAGCCAACATTGCCTAAATGTTGAAAAAAGCTAGAGGTACCAATAAAAAAACTTTCTAATGCCCGAATCCATCCTAATAGTAGTGAAACCAATGACAAAAAAGATTGTTATACATTTGCAATGCGCTCCAGATTATACACTAAATATGTCGAAACATAAAGATGGGCAGTGTCAGACAAAATCTAATGCCTGACCATATACATTATTAATCAAAAAAACAATCCAAACAGATGTGCTAATCACTGAGTCCAAATGTCCAACCATAAAGGAAAGTCATTAGGTTTAATCCAAAAAACTGTTTGTAAAACCAGACAAGAGAAATATAATGTATATTCTGTATCAGAGTAAATTGCAAAACTGTACATGTACAAACATGTAGCCATATTCCAGAATGCTGTCATTCAGGACCTACATCATCAGTTGGGTTCAGGGAACATTCTTAGGAACAATTTAAATTCTATAGAACATCAGGCTCTTATGAATCTTAAAGGCAATACTGATATAACGATTCTTCCTGCAGATAAAGGTGGGGCCATAGTTGTCATGAATTCCAGTTATTATTGGGCTGAGGGAATCAGACAAGTCTCGAACACTCAGCATTACTTACATATGTCCATTGACCCCACCCCCAATTTCAAAAAAGAAATTGATGATTTCGTACAGCTTGCAGTTGAGGAAGGTATTATTAGTACAAAAACTAGATTTCATCTAACCACTCTGGATCCGGTAAAACAATATCTATATTTATTGCCCAAGATTCATAAGTCCTATAATACACCACCAGGCAGACCGATTGTTTCAGGCAAGGGTTCACTTACTGAACCACTGTCTGTCTTTCTCACACAATATTTGAAACCTTTGTTACCATACATACGTGCTAGATTGCAAGACACTACAGAGTTCCTTCAGATTGTTTCCAAATCCCAACTTGAATCAGATTGGCTTATGTGTACTCTAGATGTTACATCACTATATACTAGTATACCACATTGGGCTGGTCTGATGGCATTGGAATATTGGCTACAGAAGATTAATATCTACAGTCCAGGATTTAATACCTTATTAATCTGCATGGCCAAACACGTTCTAATTAAGAATGTGTTTTATTTCCAAAACCAATGTTACTGGCAGATCCAAGGTACAGCTATGGGTGCCTCCTTTGCACCTATATATGATGATCTTTTCATGGGGTATGTTGAAGATCAAATCATATATAGTGAATTACACAATATATACATGCCAGAAATTGACATTTGGAGACGTTATCTTGACAATTGTTGGCTTGTTTGGAAAGGGGGCACAGAGTACCTTATGGAATTTGTTGAATATCTCAACAGTAACAAATGGGGGGTAGAATTTACGGTCAATTACAATTTGCAGCAGATTGATTTTTTGGATGTTCATCTATGCAGGGAACCAGATAATACCCTTCGCACTACAGTGCATAGAAAATATCCACAATATAACAGTTTATTACATGCTTCTAGTTTGCACCCTAAACATATTATCAAAAACATTCTGAAATCACAATTTATGAGAATCAAGAGAATTTGCTTATCCAATTCAGATCTTGTTAATTGTCAGAATGACCTCTCTAATAGATTTTTGCAGAAGGGTTACAATAAACTGGATGTTCATTCTGCAGTACAATTGACCAAAAAGTTATCTAGGGACAATTTGCTGACTTATAAACCAAAATTTATTAGTTCTATACATGAGACACCCAGGCTAGTAACCACTTTTGGTAGGAATACCAATCAATTTATGGATATTGTCAACAATCATTGGAACATATTAACAACCAATACACACTTAGCTACTTGGTTGGAAAATAGATGTCTGTTCTCATACCGCAAAGGCAAAAACCTTGGGTCACATTTTTCTCATTATAAAAGAATTGCATCATTTAGCATCTCTTTATCTCAGACCACTTTACTTGGAGACAAATTAGTTGGTTGTCACCCTTGTGGTCATTGTTCTTTTTGTAAATATGTATTTACCACTAAAGATTTCACCAGCAAAAATACAGGCAAGTTGTATAATATCAAATACTTTGCAAACTGTAGTACGGATTGGGTGATATATTTGGCCACATGTACATGCAGGGCTTTCTATATTGGACAAACATCCAGACAATTTAGAATTCGTATTTATGAACATTTGGGGGATATAAGGAATGCCAGGTCTACCAACGCTTTATATAGACACAGCTTGATACACAAAACTGCTCAGTTTTATTTTACAGTTATTGTCAAAATTTCTGGTAACAAACTTTTAAAGACTGGATGGCACAAATTATTGGACCACAAAGAGAAGAAATGGATTGTTAAACTAGGTGGTTTATTTCCACCTGGTCTAAATGACAAACTGTAATGTTCAGAGTCTTACAAATATATAATATTTAGATAGTTCATATCTTTTTTGCTCCTTTTCTGCTTTTATGAATCACAGGGCTTAGTCACTACATAATAAAACAGAATGCAATTAAATAATATAACATATATTGTTTGACTCAAATATTAAAATACATAGTTATATATTATTATATACTTCATATACATATGGAATTGTATATGTTTTTTATATATTATCAAGTTTAATTTTTCTTTCTGGAATTGTCGTATTGTAAACAGGAAATGATGTCATACTTCCTCGCTTAAAGTCTCAATAAATGTGGGTAACAGCATTCTAATTGTTGAACCACTGAAGAAAGCATATTGCTGAAACCGGCCTGGATTAATAAAGGATTTACTGCTACCACTATTCAGGGTGCTGGATTTTTTCTTTGCGTTTTCCTTTTGTATCCAACTGTGCATGCTGCCCCAGTTATGGGTGGTCTATCAGCAGCATATGTTTGTATGGGCATTTAGAGACATGTATGCACACACACACACACACACACACACATACACACACACACACACACACACATATATCAGTATTTCTTGGTAATATATCTATATATTGTTTTATATATATATATATATATATATATATATATATATATATATATATATATATATATATATATATATGTCTCTACATACATATCTCTCATAGGTTCATAGGTTGGTACTAGGCTATCAGCCCTAGGGCCTATACAAGCCTAGCCATAACAGTTCCCTGGCTATTTCTTCCCACAGTATTTACTTCCATGGACCCCTGTCTAGCAGGCCGACTGACATGATCCCAGGGGTGAATTTCCTATCTCCCATCCAATCATCAAGGTTCCTTTTGAAGAGGGCTAAAGAGCCACCCTGCTTGACATGTCTGGGCAGTCTATTCTAGAGTCTGGGGAGTCTCTGGGTCAGGAACCTATCCCTCCAGCATGTTTTGTTTATTGTGATGCAAGGTTTAGATCCCTGGAGCATGTGCCTCTGAGAGCTTGGGATTTCTTTAAGTGTAACATGTCCAACAGCTTTGGGTTTGACATGGCCTTGTATGTTAAGAAGTGATCGCCTCTGAGTAGACGATATGCGACAGAGTATAGGTGGAGTTTTTTTAGACGGTCAGCATAGGGCATCTGCTTTAGGCCTGTGATTCTTTTAGTGAGGTATTTATGTGGCCTTTCCAGTTGTTACAGATGTCTTGAGATATACATACCAAATGGGGCATTGCATTCTATAATGGGTCTAATGAGGGATGAGTACAGTGGGACAATGACCTTTTTTCTGGATGAAAAGCCCTTAGTGATGAGGTGTGCCACATAGAAGGATATTCTAACTGTTGTGGCGATGTGGTTATCGAAGGTGAGACCACTGTCCACCTGTGTCCCTAAGTCTCTTATCACACTTTCAATGTTTAGTGTTTTCTGCACCTATGTGGTAATTCACGAGTACATGTTTTTTCCCAAAGGGGATAACTATACATTTCTTGGCAGTGAGCTTGAGCCCATGGCTCTGGCACCAAGTATCTCTTTCTGTAAGACCTTTTTGTCAAATATCCACATCATTTGGGGATTCAATAATGGCTCCCAGTTTGTAGTCATCTGTGAACTTTGTTAGCCAGAGTCCCTTAGTGTTGGCCTGTACATCAGAGAAGTAGATGCCAAACAAGAGCGGTCCTACGACTGAACCCTGAGGTACTCCACTTGTCCCTTGTCTGGAGCTGGATTTGGAGTCAGCTACTTTTACAGTGTGGGTTCTGTCAGTAAGTCAGTTGGCAACCCATCAAGTGATGTAAGGATTAAGGCCCAGTTTACGAAGTTTATCTATGATTCCAGAGTGGGGGATGGTGTCGAAGGACTTGGTGAAGTCCAGATAGGCTGTGTGGATCACCTTGCCCTTGTCCATGACTCTGGAGACTGATTCAAAGAAGTCAATAAGGTTCAGGAGACAAGATTGGCGCTTCACAAACCCAAACTGCATGGGGTCCAGTGTCTGAAGGTTGCTAATCTTTGTTTATAAGTTCCATGATAATACGTTCCATGGCTTTGCAGATCAGGCTTGTCAGACTGATGGAACGGTATTTCCTGGGATCCAAGGTGGATCCTCCCTTGTGGAGTTGGATAACTTTAGCTCTGCGCCACTCAGTGGGCACAAAGCCTGAGGTGAGGCTATGATTAAACATGACACTTAGGTGAGGTGCCAGTTAATTTTGTAGTTCATGTACTACACAGCCTGGGATGTTGTCTGGTCCCATGGATACTGTATTCTTTGCAATGGAGAGTGTGTATTTTACCTGTGTGGCTGTTATTACCAGAATTTGGCAATCTTTCAGTATTGAGATGGGCCCTTTAGGGGTTGAGATGGGGGTGAAGTTTGCACTAAATTGATCTGCCAGGATACTGGCAATATCCTTGAGATCAGTATATTTAATGCCATTCTGTTGTAACTCAGAGCAGATATGAGTATTGCCATTTAGATTCTTGACATAGCTGTAGAATGCCTTGTGGCTGTCTTTGGAATCTTTGGCAATTTTATTTTCGTAACTAGCTTTGGAGGATTTTATGAGGGATCTTAGCTTCTTACTGAGGCAAGTAAGGGAGTTTTTTGCATCCTGGGACTTTCCTCTTTTCTGCAACAGTTTCTTCGTTTTGTTGTAAAGTTTGTTTATGGCAAGGGACCACCAGATTGGCTTCCTTTTTTTGGAGGAGAGCATCTTGGTTCTATTGGGGATGGCACGATTCATGCACGAGTAGATGTGCTCGTACAATGCCTTAGTGTAGGATTCAGCAGTCGAACTTTCAGTTCCTGTCTGCATGGGTGTTATGAAGATTGTCACTTCTGACTTGAGTAGCATGAAGTTGGCTTTGGAGAAGTTATTTTACGGAGGTTTCCTTACTGGAGGCTGGGAGTGGGATGTGGATGTCAAGGGTGATTAACTTATAGTCAGACCTGACCAATGAGGAGGTGGCCATAGGTGTGGAGCATCGATTTTCCATGTTGGTAATGATCAGCTCTAGGATATTGGAGCCCCTGGTGGGACTAAGGATTAGTTGATCCAGGGTGTTGGAATTTATGAATTCCAAGAACCATTGGGCAACGGTTTTGGTACATGAGTAGTTTTCCCAGTTAATGGCAGGGTAGTTGAAATCACCCAGTATTAGGGCATTTGGTTGTATCTTAATATTTTCCAGTATGTTTAGAAAGGTGTAGTGAGAATCTTGGGGCATGGTGGGGGATCTGTAGCAAGCTACAATTTGGATTGCAGTCTTACCTAGTGCTAGTTGCACCTGGAGAATTTCAGACACATTGTGTTGGGCGACTAGCCTGGTGTTGTGAATATCCTTGGTGAATATGGACACTCCTCCACCTTTAATGTTTCAGTCCTGGTTTGATGGCCAAAAAGTGTGGTAAGAGTTGTAGCCTAGTATTGCAGGGGTGCTTTCTGGAGCCTTGAACCAGGTATCAGTTACTGCACACATATCTATCCCTCTATATATGTAAATATTTTTTCATGTATATATTTGTAGATAATCATTCCTCATGGGACAGTGTGTCTTTACTATTGTAAACTGACTGTACTGCATGATATGTTGTAAAAATCATCCTAACATCTCAGAGCTAAGATGGCCTAGTGTTAATTGCTGTGACTAGGTTGTATAGCATCCTGGGCTCAAGACTCAGCATGTCTGATTATTTTGTTGCTGGCCAGAAGCTGGGCTGCTGGATACCGAGTGATTAAGCACTTTTAAACAGTTGTAAGTGGGTTTGCGCAGGTTTGCATGGTGCTAAGTGGCGCTAAAACATGGTTAAACCGATAGACACTTAAACTGTGCAGGCTTCGCTTACCGGCACTTACCAGTGTGCAAATATGCTTAGCAGAGCTAACTACTGATTATCATTCACATTTAAGCAATGTGTACTCCTACTAAGCATAGTTCAGCCCTGGTAAGCATTGCTCACATTCCAGTCTCATAAAATAACAGAGTAATGACATCATATAATATGTTTATTTAATGTCCTGTACATAACATGCTTTTATTTGCTCTCATTACAGTAGCAAGGGGTGTGACTTTACTGTACAGGACACCTGGGTATATATGGGTAGTATCACATTTTTTTTTATTTATTATTTTTTTATACATGTGTAGTATCATGTGTTATATGCACTCACACTTGCATGTTACAGCAGCTACAGTACACTGGTTGACAAATATGATTCCACACATATTGTATTATGAAATTAGTACTGTTGACACTGCTTTTCCATGTAAAATAAGATTGCGTATTGTAGTACTCCAAACATGCACCTCTACATGTAGAGCTGGGACTCTGAGTACTATTCTATCTTGTTCTTGGTGTTTCAGCTGTATGTTTTTATGTATCTCCTATTGGATATTAATATGATATTATTATATTAACTGTAGAGTAATATGTTTTCTGCCCAAGTCATTGAGGATGACTGTCATGTAGTAATGGCATACATTTCAGTTTCAGACTTCTATCCTTCAGGACATTCATTCTAATGCACAACATGTTTGCTTTCCATTTCCTGTCTGTCGTTTGTGCAGATGTGCAGATGTTAGGTATTGCTAAGGCCATACAACTATGTAGGTGCCCATATAGTTTTGTGCTGTGGATCTGGGCACTGCTGCTGGCTCCAACAAATGAGACGTCCTTCATTTGGGCCTTGGCCCTATTATTTGCCTGTGGTGGGATACAGATTCACAGACAGAATGTGGGAATACTTCACAGGACAGGACATCTGGAGATAGCACAACAACATGGGGACATATCTCCAGAATTGTGAACAGATTCTCTATATCGTCATCAGTGCTGTTATACACATGGTGGGTCGATAGGTTAACAGGGTTTGTATGGATATGCGTTTAGTGAGTGACTTCATATCTGACAGTGATATGTTCTTGAAATACCTCTCCACTAGCATGCTGTCCACAGACTGCCACATGTTTGCCTATTATGCTTTGTCTGTTTCCCAGACAGTTGTTGTCCTTGGAAAATCAGTCAAGGACTCTGGGGAATGTAGTCATTAAATACTAAACTCCATTGGTTTTACTGCCTTCATATTCCTCATAAAAGGATATGTTACAACAAACCCAGTAACATCAGCAACTGTCTAAATTTCTGACACCAATATGTCCAATCTACACCTGTGTTTGTGCCTCTGTCCCCAAATGATGTCAGGCCTTGTCCAGATGTCATGCACTATGAGGCACAGATGTATTTAATAGCATTATTTCTTTCCTTCATTACTCCTACCATCCCACTGATGTAGTGGACCCACAGGCATGTTACAGGGAAGAGGCCATAGATATCAGTCCTGAGCTTGAACATTCTCAGTTAAACTACATTTGAGTGGTCTGTGCATGTCTGACCATTGTTGACAGACTGTAGGGATTGTGTACACATGTCATGTGTACATGTTATTTAGGCTGTGTATGAAGGGGGTAGGTATAAGTGTTATGGCTCCTTTTTCATCTGACTGTGCATGCTGCTCCAGTGTCTGCTGGTCTATTGGCTGTATGCCTTCATAGCATCAGACTGAGATGTGTCCTTTACCATGGTCAGGAGTCAGATTACACTGAGAATTGGACCACTATATGTAGGGGTAGTGTGTGACTGGAAAACTATTATGTATTTCTTCACACAGTCCGTATACTCTACTATTCACCTGACCTACCGGTATGTGACTGTGACTGTGGTGGAATTGGTTGTGGGTATGCACTTTCCCACTGATGTCTGATTTTTGGTGCTGTAACATCCCTGTAGTGCCTGACATCCCAAAAGGGGACGACAACACATTCATTGACATTGAGCTTAAGGCCTTGGCTCTGACACCAGTCATTGGTCTCAGTGAGGCCTTTCTGCAGGATGTCAACATCACTTAGGTAGTTAATAGCTCCTAACTTGAAATCATCTGCAGACATTGTCAGCCAGAGTCTCTTCATGTTGGCATAGACTTCAGAAAAGTTGATACCAAACAGGAGAGGACCCAGGACCGAACCCTGTGAAACTCCACACATGACTGGTCGGCAGTCTGACATGGGATCATCTACTTTCACAATGTGGGTTCTATCTGTGATACAGTTTGCAACCTACCTACTGTTATAGGGGTTGATGCATAGCTTAGTGAGTTTATCCATGAACCCTGAGTGGGGAATGTTATCAAAGGACTTGGCCAGATTGAGGTAGGCTGTATGAACCACCTTGCCTTCATCCACAGCTTTGGTGACTGACTCAAAGAAGTTGACCAGGTTGATTGAACAGGCATGATCTACCCTTCACAAATGCAAGCTGTGAGGGATCCTGAGTCTGGAGATTCCCATATCCCTGTTTCCTAGGTCCATGTTCCATAGCTTTTCATAACAGTCTTGTCAGGCTAATGGGATGATACTTCTCAGGGTCGGCAGCCACTCCTCCTGTGTGGAGAGGGATAACTGTAGTAGTGCACCAGTCAGTAGGGACAAAGCCTGAGGTGAGGCTGTGATTGAACAGGGCACACAGGTTAGGTGCTAGATCACTCTGTAGTTCATGCAGAAGACAGCCAGAGATATTGCCAAGTCCAATAGAAGCTGTATTCTTGGCCTTGGACAGTGATGTGTTAACCAAAGCAGCAGTATTACTGGGTGCCTGGCAGTGTATTGGTATTGTGATTGATCCTTTGGTGGTGGGGAGAGGGGTACATTTGCTACTGAATCTGTGTTCCAGTATATTTGCAATATCGGCTGGCTCAGTATAGGAGTTAACATTGTGCAGTAGCTCAGAGCACATGTTGGTATTGCCATGGAGATTCTTTACATAACTATAGGAGGCCTTGTGGATTTCTTTACTGTATGCTGCAATTCTGTTTTCCCAGCTAGCTTTAGAGTATTTCATGAGGAATCTCATCTTTTTGTTGAGGCTGAGAAGGGTTTTTTTTCCAGTCTTGAGGCTTCACCTTATTCCATATCAGTTTCCTCCTTCTGTTGTAGAGTAGTTTAGGCAGGGGACCACTGGATTGGTTTCCCTTTTCTGGAGGGGAGTGTCTTGTTTCTATTAGGTATGGTGGAATCCATGCATTTGTGTACGTGTTTGTATTGCATTGGTGTGTGTTTGGAGGTCATGCAACTAGTCTCCATTTGAATGGGTGCTGTGAAGTTAGCCACCTCTGATCTTTGGAGGCCAAAGTTGGCTTTGGAAATGTTTTTCATGGTGGTTACCTTTGCAGGGGGGTGGGAGGGATGTGGATTTCTAAGGTGATGACATTGTGGTCAGATCTAACTATGGCGGAGTTGACTATTGGTGTATAGCAACAGTCGCCCATGTTAGTACTGACTAGATCAGTGATGTTGCTACCTGTAGTGGGTGTAGAAATGAGCTGGTCCAGGCCATTGGAATGGATGTATTCCAGGCAACATTGGGCAAGTGCATTGATAAATGTGCAGCTTTCACAGTTAATGGAGGGGTAGTTGATGTCAGCCAGTATGATAGTGTTAGGTTGGACAGTAATATACTCCAGGGCACTTAGATACGTGGGGTTTGACTCTTGGGACATGGTTGGGAAACTATAGCAGGCTATGATTTGGATTGTTGTCTTACCCTATGTTAGCTACACCTGCAGTATCTGTGATGCATTATGTTGGGCTACCAGTGTGAATGTGTGCGCATCCTTTGTGAATAAGGAGTGCTTTGAGTGAGTGCTTTTTGAGATTTAGACTTCTAGTGTTGAGCAGCATGACCCTCAGATTGCATTTGTTTGTAGCTGTTATATATTTAGGTATATTTATGTCTACATGTATATATATATATATATATATATATATATATATATATATATATATATATGTAGTGTAGGTTTGTTTGTTTTTGTGTTTGTGTATATTTTGTTTGTTGTAGTGTGGGTTGGACGATGTATGTGTTGTGTGGTGTATGGTTTGTATGTGTTCGTGATTGTGTGCTTCGCAATTGTGTGCTGTCGGGATTATGGGTGTTCGACTTTATGATTTCGAAACACTGAAATTCAGTATTTCAGTATTTCGAAATTATAAAGTGAATCCATATATATATATATATATATATATATATATATATATATATATATATACAAAACTTGACTAATTCTACAGAATCTTTTCCGAACTGTTGAATGACTCTACTGAATGATATGTTTGAAAACATCACACATGTTTGTAGCTCAGATGGCTTAGTGGTGGATTTCTGTGGCTATGGTATTGTGTGCAGGGTCCTGGGTTCCAGACTTACAAGGGCTGGTTATTTTGTTGCTGGACAGAACAAGGGCTGTTAGATGCAGAGTGATTAAGGCACTTTTAAGCAGTTGTAAGCAGGTTTGCGTGGAGCTAAGTGAAGCTAAGCTACACTTACATCTGCTTGGCTTCACTTAGGTCCCCTTACGTCCATTTAAACCGCGCCAATTTTAAATAAAGAAAAGAAAAAAAGGGAGACAGGAAAGTGGTGAAATGGGGGCAAGCAGGCAGTAAAACAAGATGAGAGGCAACTAGAGATGTGCAGGACAGGTGTAGGAAAGGAGCATAGCTCTGCATTTCTTTGACAGCAGCAGCTAATATGACTATGGGCAATTTGGAATTTAGAGCCTCATACCCCACAGTGAAGGGTGTGGGTGACGTAAAATGATGATAATTAGAGGGGTAAATTGAGTAAGGGGACCGTGTCTCTGGGCGAAATGCAGAGCTATGTATGGGACATAACTTTTTTTGTGGGACAGATGCCCTTTTTTTTTTAAAGGTGAGAGTGGGATGTTGGGGAAGGAGTGTAGGTAAGTGTGAGTAGGAACGTTTGGTAGGAGACGCTGCATTTGCAGACAGACAAAACACACAAGACAGCAGACAGGGGCAGTGTGTGACACATGGGGGGCCACCTTGGATGGGGACGGTGGTTGGGAATTGGATGCCCATGATCCCCCTAGATGGTAGTAGTGGGACTGATGTCCCCACCAGATGGCAGTCAACAATACTCCTTCACGGCCCCAAAGGTGGCTGTGCTGGAGGCTGAGCTGGAGGGGCCAGCTGCCCCTCAAGCTGCCCAAGTCTGCCCTCCACCTGGTGCAGTCGTTCATCCAGCTCCAACTGGAGGACACTGCACACCATGCCATGGACCTCTTGCCACTTGACAAGATCCTCACCACACCTGCATGCAGGGGGAGGACGAGCCCCATCCCATACAGCGGTTCCACCTGAGGGTGGTGCAGGACCAGTAGATGAGAGAGGTCCGGGTTGGGTCCCAGGCATGCTGGGACCTGGTGCCTCAGCCAGGTGGGGTGGGAGAGGCGGATCCGCTGGGATCGGCCTTCCTGAATGTGTTATGGAGTAAGAATTAACAAGGTGTATTGGTTGGTCATGAACAAAACATTTAAACTTTAGTCAACACAGCATGCATGGGTGTTCCAATTGACCCAGAACAATGGAACTGTAACAGTGGCATGGCAAACAGAACACATACAGAAATGGAATGGCAGTCAGAATTGCAACAGCATGCCAGTTATATTTATGGCAATAGGCCAACAACAATGGTTATTCAACAAGGTATGTTAGTATGCACACAGTTTCAAATATAATAACCAAAATGGAACAAAGGTCCCAACAGTAAGTTTTGGTAACAACATACCCATACTACATTTTGTGCAATTATTGGAGCAGATGAGTGGTGGGGAAGAGAAAATAATTCCATGAACAACTGCATTCAGTGATACATCTCAATACACTACTGTTCAATACTCTACAGTTCTGCCCTCCCTTAACCTCTACCTGGGCCATGCAGCTACTACAGCACATACACACCTGTACATATGTGCACCTGGAGTACTATGGGGCAAGGTATGACAACTCTACGTACATAAGTATAGGGGACTCATACCTGTCATACTTACTGGTACAAGTAACAATGTGCTCCCTGTTCTGCTGTTCTGTAAGTGCGTTTTTGGCATACTTGTATTGTGATGTTATCTGGGTGCAGCTTTCTTGGCAACAGGAGAAACTATCCATGACAACGTGACACTTGAGAGGCTTGTACTGGCCAGACTGCATAGTGTAGATGGCTAGCCTGCCTCTATTTCAAGGACTGGGGCTGCTCAACAGAACAGCTGTACACATTTCATACATATACCCATCATACTGCTTCTGCAAATATTTCTTTACCTGTGGGGAAAATATCTGTTCACAATAAATTAGTGTTTCTACCAATAATCAAGTTTACAGATGTAGAAATAGAAAGACATGTTAGTAGCAGTTCTTGGATTCGAATCATGGTGTGTGTGTGCAAAAGGGAACTACAGACCTAGCCCTTATCAGACTGAGCTACTGGGGAAGTGGAGGCTGTTCTTTGGGTTATTTCTTTCTAGTACATACTTTTCTACACACTTTACTTTTTTATCAAATGTCTTCATATTTGTTTACCATAATACCTACAACAAACATCAGAACAAGAAACTGTTGATGCTACTGTTTACACAATATGAACAGATTATTAAAACAGACATTTGGACATTTTAATAAAACAGACTTCAGTTTTGAATCAAGTCAACACACTCTACTTTTGCAGTCTGCACCTCTTAGTGTCTTACACTTTTCTGTACATTCAGGACTACATACAGCTGATATGCAAAGGTTAGCACAAGGAAATTCTGGCAGAAACACAGTCCAAGACATTACTGAAGGAAATATTTACTTTTGCAAATTTTCAGTTATTTCAGATCCAAATTCTGAACTATGCAGATGGACAGTGCTGCATCACTTCACCTCAGTTATTAAATGCTGCAGCAGCTACACAATTGTACTTTTCAGATACAAGACAAATGAAAGACAAGAGTTTGTGGTAGTCAGCTTTATTATTTTTGACATAACAACACTTTCTATAACTCAGAAATCCACAGTATTACTGCATGATTTGCACAGGTGGAATGCTTCTCATTTGTAACTGTTACAGTAGCCCTGATACCAGTTTCTTAGCAGGTTCTTTCAGACAGCCTAATACATATCCTACTCTTCCTCTCCTCAATTGTACCTTATTTGCTACAAAACTCTGTATTACACAGCAGCTGGCACTACTGAGTTCTAAAACTGGCAGCCTTACACATGCATTTATTCAGTACAGTTAGAGCACAATTATATATACAGACAGTACTACCTTTACTATTTCTGATTTATTACAGCAGATATTACAAATATTTCTGTACTCACCAAACTCTCGGCACAGTCGGACCAGGCACTGTGCATGGGCATCAGTGTTTGCAGCCCTCTCATCGGCAGCTGTATGGGGAAAGAACACACATTAAGCACACTTGTACGGTAACATATACAATTTTTAAATAATTATTTACAAATACACAGACTGGATGCTTACAAACTTCTGGGATGTCCTCCGCTCATTCCTCTTGGATCCACTGGCCCAAGAGCTCACCCCTCCAACGCTTTAGGTCATCATAGTGATGACGCACCTGCTCACCAGTTCAGGGTATGCCAGTGGCACTGGTGAGATCATGTAGCAGACAGTCCCAGGCCTCTGCTTTGTACTGGGAGCCCTGGTACTGGCCCTGCAGCAGTCTAGCTTCACGATCTTTGATAAGGAGTCCAATCATGACCCTGGACTCCTGGATGACTCGGCGTTACGCCCAGAAGGCAACACCCTCTCCTACACCTGCCATTGTTGCTGCCCTGATCAGACTCAAAGAGATATGGCTGAACTCCTGCCTGTGTGGTTTAAATAAGATCATTTTCCTGCACTTTTCCGTGAGTGGCCAATTTTCAAATATGCTAAGCTATGCTTAGCACCACACAAATCTGCTTAGCAAGGCTTAATCCAGCTAAGCAAAGCTTACAGTTGCTAAGGATTGTTTATATTTTTATACTTAAGCAATCCTTAGCTTGTTTCAGCAGAGCTGTGGCAGGCTTAACTGGTCGCAAAAAATTATTTAAAAAAAAAAAATAGAAAAAGCTTTTTACATTTCCCTATGGCATTGCCCCAGCCCTACGCTACTATACATGAGGCATATGACTTACAAATATCATTCCAATTCATAAAAATTAATTTACAACTGATTCCACACATAAGATAAATTAGCTAAAGTTGGGATTTGAACTGTGCATGGCTTGCACACTAAACTGGTGCTATAACCACTAGGCTACATTAGCAACAAGGATTGCTTCTTCAGAATTTTATTTCACTCTCAAACAGCATTTAAGCTGGACTAAGCAAAGCACCACAGTATGCAAACCCACTGTACAGTGCTTAAACTTTCTTTTTAATTGTAAAAAATATATAAAGAAATATTAAATTATTACATATATTTATCAGCAGGTTGCAGCCATGTGGGGCTGGGATCTGGCCATTCTGGAGGCAGTCATGTACTGTACGGGCTACTTCTTGGGGATTGTGTTTTTTTTTCTTATTTCAATGTTCAAGGACACTGACATGCTAGTTTTACATTTCAGCGTCCGCGGACACTGAAATAATCCACAATATTAGAGCCATGCTCTAATATTATGCTACTTCCTTATTTGAAAGTGCCATATGGCACTTACTGAGTGCAGACCGAGTGTCTGTGCAGGACTTATACATGTCCCCTGCACTCCTACATGGATCATGTAGGTGTAGGAATACACCAGCATGCCCTCATTAATATGTAGGGCACGCTGCTGCTGTATTCCTACACGGAACAGTCTGTGCAAGAATAGACTATTCTTGCGCACACTGTTCATGAATCCCGGAGAGTGTTTATTTTCAGCACTGGACCATCACATACCTCTTGCTGTTGTATGTGGTGCACTTTCAGGAGATGAGCTGGTACTAGGCAATCTAGCCAGGTCATACTAGAAAGAAATAAAGTGTTATTGATCAGAGAAGTGTAATGATTTTGTGTGTGTGTGTGTGTGTGTGTGTGTGTGTGTGTGTGTGTGTGTGTGTGTGTGTGTGTGTGTATGTGTGTGTGTGTGCTATTAATGATAGAAGTTTAAATTCTGTTTTCAATGTGATTATGAATCAGTTTCTCTGTACAAATTTAATGTAAATGCTATGTGTGTGCAGGAAATAAAGATCACATAAAAGCATATTAGGGTAATAAGCAAGTTCTGGGTTGTGTAGATAATTGTGATTTTCAAAAATGACCACACCTCTGGAATATGATTCAAGGTAAGGCCAGGTGATCATGGTTGTTAAAGAGTTCTCTACTAGACAAAAATTTTCAATTTCCTTAAGGGTATGATATTGACTAGGTCAGGATATGGGCCAAAACACAACTCCCCTGATTTTTTCACCAGTATTTTGGCACCTGTTTTAAATTCACACAACATTATGTTATGGGATTACAATGCAGCACTGCAGATTTTATTTGGCAAAATTCTGCTCTCTGCAAAGACCCAGTTTAAAAGACAATAAATGGTAAATCAGGCTAAAACAGACCTAAATCTACTGGGTTAATAGAGAATGCAGTTTCCCCATGATACTGCATTTTGATTTGGTAACATTGACTAATGTTGATATGATAGCTCAACTCCATGTACAAATGAGGAAAAAGGGGATAGATAATGTCAATAGCAGCAGTTATATTTACCTCACTACTACAGCGTACACAAATGGTTCCGATTACTGTTTGATCTCAGCCAAAAGTACTAATGCCATTCAACAGTGATAATGTTGGTGTCCCTGACAGATCATGCGGCTGTCTTCTTAATCCTATAAATGGCACCTATGAACATTATGTCAGCACTGTGGTGCTCAGACCCATTACATTTTGATTCCAATGAAGCTCTTGAGCAGGTAGTGTATTGCGTCTTGCATTATGATAAAGTAAATCTACTGGGCAGGTTCACTATAGAACCTAAGCAAACAACACCAACTCTACACATATGGCAAGTGCAACAGCGCAAAATACGACACAGCAAATGTAAAAAACAGCAAGCTGACAAGGGTGGCACTCTAGTGGTCATAGATAGGTCTATGTATGTAGCAGATGCCGACAGACAACTGAAGGATGGTTGGTTCTATAAAGCTATGTCCATGGATCCAACAACTAAGTTCACGGTAGAGATTGATGAATTTTTAAAGTTAGCAATCAGTGAAGGTATAATTTGTGAAAATACTTCATTTCATTTGAGAGTTAAAGATCCATTGTCACTGTACTTATATCTACTTCCTGAAATTCATAAAATGTTAGTCAGCCACCTGGGAGACCAATTGTTTCTGGAAATGGCTCCCTCACAGAACCACTTTCCATTTTTTTGACCACATACTTGAAACCTTTACTGAAAGGTGTCAGGGCCCATATACAAGATACAATTGAGTTTTTTAATATTGTGTCTGATACACAACTGGATCCTGGGTGGTTGATGTGCACCCTGGATGTTACATCTTTGTATAGTAGTATTCCTCATTGGGCTGGTCTTTCAGAATTAGATTACTGGTTGGGTGAAATTCCAATGTATAGTCCAGGATTTATCACCTTTCTTTTGTGTCTGCCAGAATACGTTCTCACTAAAAATGTATTTTATTTTAATGGAAATTGTTATTTACAGCTTAGAGGTACAGCTTTGGGTGCTTCGTTTGCAACCATATATGCTGACCTTTTTATGGGATATTTTGAACAAATGATTATTTATGATGCTAATCATAATCTTTTCCTGGATGAAATAGATATCTGGAAATGATTTTTGGATGACTGCTGGATGGTTTAGAAATCAGATGCTACTTACTTGCAGGAATTTCTTCAATACTTGAATGAAAACAAGTGGGATATTCAATTCATGGTCAGTTTTGATATGGAGTGTTACTTTACAAAGACAGTTTGATGGCACTTTGGCCACCTCTGTATATCGGAAACCTTTTCACTCCAATACATTATTGCATGCATCCAGCTGTCATCCAAAACATATTATTCAAAATATCCCAAAATCTCAATTCATAAGACTCCGCTGTATTTGTTCCACAAATGAGGATTTCTTGCATCAAGACAGGGATTTAATAACTCGATTTAGTGAATGAGGTTATTCTCCAGCGCATGTTTTTCTAACTAATAATGAGGTCCAAAAATGATCAAGAAGTGATTTGTTAACTTACCACACTAAGAAAAGGAACTCAGACCAAAATATTAGATTCACTACCAGTTATGGTAGAAATACTCAGCATTTCATGGATTTGGTGCAACAACACTGGGCTATTTTATTAGCCGATGAACGATTAAGTGTCATTTTAAGTACTAGATGTCAATTTTCTTTCAGAAGGGGCAAAACTTTGGGTGGTCATTTCAGCTATTATAAAAATAATTTATCTGGTTCTAGTATGATTCGGGGTACATTGGATGGTACTAAATTGGTTGTTTGCTTTCCCTGCAGTCATTGCTCATTTTGTAAACACATCTGTCAAACAAAGGAATTTACTAGTAAAAATACACCCCAGATTTTTAATATCAACATTATTGCCAATTGTAGTACTGATTGGGTGGTCTATCTTGCTGTTTGCACATGTTCAGTATTTTATATAGGTCAAACTTTCAGACCCATGAGGCTACGTATATCAGAACACCTGAGTAATATCAGAAATAAACATTCTACAAATGCTTTATACAGGCACACTATTAAAACATGCCACTGCTAAATTTCACTTTATAATCATTGACAAAATACATGGCAATAGGAGTTGTAAGGCTGCATGGCATAATATTTTAAATAAAAAAGAGAAAGCTTGGATTGTAAGACTGGGGGAATTATTTCCACCTGGTTTGAATGATCATTTGTGAATGCAATGTTGATTGGTTGGTTTATGATGACTGTTTGAAATTTACCCATATATATGGGATTTCTAACTATAGTTTTTGTACATTGATAAAGGCTTTTGGGCCTAAACTAGTCTGTGGACTGTGATTTGACTTTAATAAAGTCTTATTTCCTCTCACACCAGTGCTGGCTTTTTTAAGTTCACTGTAGAACCTGACATGATTTACTAAGACTAGAAATACTGCATAATTTCAAGTATGAAGATAATAGTCATGTGCAAATAGGATGAGCACACTTCCTACAGTTAAAACAAGATACTGGAAAGAGAATGGGTTCTGTGGAAACAAAGGAAAATGAAGGTGAGTTGTTCTGAGTAGGTCTTATAATTCTACAAGCTTATACTTAATATACTGAATGCTGTTGATGTAAAAACAGGACATCTGTATCTAGAAAAGACACCCACACTCTCATGACACAAAGATATAAACATGCCTCAAGCATACAGGTTTACATAATGGAGGCTATATAATGTAATTTAGGCAATATTGTTAATTAGCTTATGTAGACACAGCCCTATAGAATGAGGTATATTAAAGATGTTTACTGAAGTTTTTTAGATAATACGTCTTTAATTTCTACATGACACCAAGGTTAGATTAGGTTACTCTAGTCACTTTACTTCCTTCCTTTGAGGAGGTAGTAATAGCAGTCATGCAGGATCCTGTAGGCAAACTCCCAGAAACAAATGGCCTAACTGTAGTAATGTGCCAGTGTTTTTAGCCATCTGTGACCATGGCCTACTGTCAATAAAAAGGCCATTTCAAAATGAGGTGAAGGTGAAATAGCTTTACTTAACTTCAGCTAACATGGCGTTATCTACATCAGAAAATTACACTACAACATTGTGAAATGATACAGATTTAAAAAGCCTTGCGGTTCAAATTGCTCTTGTGGGGTTTATTCTGTAATGTTCAAGTATGGACTACATACAGACTCTGTACACATATAGGCTTTGGAAAATGTCCTCAAATCTGCAGTAACCTTTTTTATAGACATGGAAAAGGCATTAGATCCCAAAACTGATTGCCTGTGGAATGTCACAGAAATTAAAGTTTATAAACACAGCTTTCTTTTTGCAGTCCAAGCTCTATATGAAAGTCTAGCAGTGCTGGTACTCAAAATAATGATCTAGTTCCCATATTTGTGCTCTTTAAGTGCACTATAGGGGTGACATCTGTCTCCATTGTTATTCTTTATGGGCACTGAACCTTTACTTAGGAGCCTCACTGCATGACTAAAAATAAAAGGTTGGTCTACGTATTAATTGGAAGCTAAACCTTTTTTTAATTTCTCCAAGTCTTTTGGGTTTCCAATACCATGACAAGAATGGACTCCATTCCTGACTCAAAGTACGATTAAAGTTCATGAAATTAGTATTGTTTCAATCTTTGATATCAGCCAGAAGTGTTATTTGCAGCATCCGCAATGTGCCCAGCAATGCCTCCTTCTGCAATTCGTATGGGGTTGCATGTATTGGTAACATATGTAAATATGATTGTAAATTATTTTTTGTAAGGCCTGTTGCTCCTACTATTATTTGAACTCTCCGGGGTCTTTTCTTCCACATTGCTCACGTTTCTGCCTGCAAACCCTGATATTTTATGACTTTTTATCTTTTTGTATGAAAGACACTATAGTCATTGTGTGTGGCAGTTTCAATGAGCAATGTTACTTTTGTCTTCTTTTCATGGGCCACTATATCCAGTTTTCTAGCATCTATCTTTTGAACGGTTGGTAATGGGTGATCCCATGTGATGTAAACTTCATCATTTTCTATTATGCTTTGTGGCTCATGTTTACAGTGTTTTTCAGCCACTTAAGTACCATAATGTTTGCACAATCCCCAGTGCAACAGTCTTGCCACATTATTATGCCTTTCAGTATACAGTCCTTCTGCTATTAGTATGTCACAACCAGCAATGAGGTGTGCAACTGTTTTCAATTCTGTTTTACAAAACCTACATTTGTCTGTTTTTCCCACATGTTCAATGGACTTTGAAAACCAGTATGTACATAGTCCACTACCTTAGGCTATCAATATTAACCTTTCATCTCTTGGTTTGAATTTGCCTCACATTAACCATTCCTGTATTTGATCCTGATCAACATGAAGTTCTTCCAGAAGTTTTCTATACTTGCAACTATATTTATGTATTTTCAACATTTCTTACCTTCTCATCTGGTCCTTCAATTTATATTCTTTCTTTTGTTTTTTTGGCACATTCATTTGCTGCCTTATTTTTATCTATTTTTAGTTTGATGTCCATTCCTGCTTGATGCTGATATGCTTCTGCTAGACTAAGCAGAGATATCATCTTAGATTTATTCACCTCATGCTTCAAAACTTTCACTACATTTGGGTCTTGTGAGGTCAACAGATACGTGTGCAGTCCCGTGATTGCAGATCGATACATACAATCAGTTTCAAGGAGGCCCATCCCTCCTTCGGAATGGGGAATGTATAATCTTGGTATACACTGATTTTTACAAATCATTTGATGAGCATGAAGCATCCTTCTCCTGTAGAATATATTCAACATGTTTTGGGGCCAGCCAATCACTCCAAAACTATAAGTTAGGACAGTACATTGGTATATAGCTTGAATTGTTTTCCTAGATGTCAATGCTGTTTTCAGGATTAATTCAAGTCTTCTAAAGTATTCCTTACTAAGTTTTATTCGCATTTGCTCATGTTTTATTGTTGATTCTTCATCAATCCCCAAATATTTATAGACTCTCTTTTGCTCAAGTTCTTTTATACCATCTTCTTGTCCCTAACTGATGTTTCTTGGTGCTGCAGTTTTTCTGCTTTAAAGGTTGCTTTTGCAGATTTATCAAGACCAAATGACATTCTTATATCATCTGAAAAAGTTTTGACAACTTGCAGTCATGCTTTCAGTTCCTCATCTGATGACCTATACAGTTTTAAATCATCAACAAAGGGAAAATGAGAAGTCTTTACACTTTGCTGTTTTCTAGGAACCAAATTATAGCCATGGCTTAAGCTGTTACGTAGACAGCTTAATGGGTTAAGGGCAAGACAGAAAAGCAGTGGTGACAAAGAGTCACCTTGGAATATCTCCCATTGAATTTTTATCCCTGGAGTAATAATTTGCCCTTTATCATGGCTTAATTGCAAAGTGGTCTGCCACTGTTTCTTGGTTACTGTAATGTAGTCAATCAGTGTAGGGTGCATCTTATATATTTTTAAGTACTCTTTTATCCATGAATGTGGGATACTATCAAATGCTTTTCTGTATTCAATCCATGCCATACTTAGATTCTTCCCCTTTTTACAGTTCTCCACTATGACTTAATTTAATAACAAATGCTCCATTGTTCCTTATGACTTTCTTTTATTGTCCTTTTGTTCTATTGCAATAACTGAGTTTTCTTCTAAATGACTATAAACTCTGTTGGCATCAGTTCCAGTGTATAGTTTATACATCATCAGAAGGCAAGTTATTGTCTATAATTTTTAGGGTAGCTTGCAGATTCACTCTTAAGTAGGACCATTGTTTTTCCTGTTGTAAGCCAACTTGGTGTCTGTTCAGGGTGTGCATATAAATAGTTCTTACTTGCGGCTAAATCTTCGTGCAAAAATGTTGATACTTTGAATTAGAAGTCAGGTACTACATCTGTTTGGATTTGATTATGTCATGCTAATACAAGATCCTGAAAATGAAGCTGCTAAAATTATCTTATTACTATGTGATTTTGAAAACACATCAGGCTTAAAAGCCTCTACAAACAAAAGAAAGAGTTCGCCAAGGAAAGCTTTTCTTCTCAGCTCTTTAACAAAATAGGGACTTAATTTGATTTTAAATTGAGTAGAGCAATGCTGAAGTATTTGCATAACCTTAATTTGGTGCTTGACATAAAACTCAGGAAATGTAATCTGAATTCTTTCTCTTTGGGTGCATACATGGGGAAGGTTAATTGTCTTTGTTAGGAAGGATAGCCACTCTCAAAGTATTTATTGTATCATTTTTATTTATGTCTTTCTCCTTCATCTCTAACTGTTCACATTAAGCATGGCTTGTTAAAAATGTTAAATCATGTTTTCAACACATATGAGGTAAGAGACAAAGATGAGCATCTAGACATGCTTTGTATGCACCATTTAACCTTTTAGGATTTGGCATCCCGATCTGGGGAAGGCATGCATACATTTCCCATTTTCACGGAAGGCTTTTTGCAGTCCAGCTTGGGTTAGATTACAGCCTGGGATTCTGAGAACTAGCCTCATATTGGTTGCCAACTAGCATAAGTTTACTTTCTCCCTCCTCCATTATCTAAAGATTTGACATATCATCCCTCAAATCTACACTACACTTACTATGTTATTTTAACATGTAAGTTATCTTCAGGTTTGGGAGTCAGCTATCCTTATGATAGGAATGATCAAATCAAGCTGCATAATGAAAACTCTTACTGGGCAACCTGGAAAAAAAGGCATAGAAGTTTGGAGGACCTAGCCAATGGTATACAAACAGTAAAGGTTTTCACTTGCTTTGACTATCTAAACAGAAATAGCTACTCCTTTCAGGGAAAATGGAAATATTTTCAAATTAAATATGCAGTAAAATTATTAAATTTTAAAAGTAATCTGTGCTACATATTTTCCTCATTAGGACTCTCCCACTGTAAGGGTGCTCTGCACATTCTTTTGAGAATATAAGAGCATTGAATGTGTACCTTACCAAGTTCACAATTGTCATTAAGGGGAGGGAAATTACTTCTCATATACCATGGAAAGTATAACAGCATTTGATTAAAGGATAAACATGGAATGTGTGAGGATGGAAATCAGAATTCTTATCAGTGTCCCTCCGAGTATAATGGGGAACATTATTATTCTTCTACTACATTTGCTGGACTCCACAACATAGTTTAGATCTGCACCCCATTTGGAGGTTTAGATATGACCCTAAATCATGAGAGTGAAAACCCATGAAATAATTCTGTTGTTATTCATTACCCTGAATTAGTAAAACAACTATGGGAACATATACTGCCACCAAATAAAACTCCTTGGAATGATTAACCTCTCGGAATACTATTTACTTTAGAAAAAAAAACAAGCAAAGATATTTGCATTTTTGTAGGTAAGGCTAACCATCATTATCATCATCAGGGTCTGACTATCCCTATTTGTATCACCAATTTGTTATTTCATGAGAACAGTTTGTAAAATTGCTATCATATACCATTTGGTCAGTGATGAAAATCATCATCTGCTCAGCCCAGTCCCTACCCAAACTGCAAAAAGTCACACAGGAAGCCTTTTCCTCTGTTGAAACATGGTTATCCGATGCCCAATTAATACTCAACCCAAACAAAACTAAACTACTCATCTTCCAACCCACCAAACATACTCAAAACAACTCTCACTTTAACATCACAGCAAAAGACAACACCACTATATACCCAACTGAACACACCAAATTGCTAGGAGTGGAAATAGACAATAAACTAAAATTTGACATTCACATATCCATGACCATAAAAACAGTCCACAAAAAACTAGGAGCATTATACAGAAATAAACGATTTCTCACCAAAGCAGCAAAGATTTCAATAGCAAATTCCCACCTTATCTCCACCCTACTTTATGCCTCTCCAGTATATACTAACCTAAGGCAATGTGATCTAAACAAGCTAGAGACCTGCTACAACAAAATCGCCAAATTCACCACAGGGTCATCCTACCGTAGTCACCACTGTCTCTCACTTGCTGAACTGGGCTGGCTTGAACTCCCTCACCTCCTTCAGTGGTATCAACTCTCACTCGCCCACAAACTAGTAAACCATCCACTAAATGTCCCATCCCTCCAGAATCTACTCCAACCCTATCACACCACCAGACCACTAAGATCCAGCAACAAAAATCACTTGCAGATGACTAAAGCCAATAACTCTGCTGGTGAAGCACTATTCTCTTGCGCCATAGCCAAATTATGGAACTCACTCCCACCCACAATTACCTCCGTACCATCTTGCACCAACTTCAAAACTTTATTAAAAGCGCACCTAAAAACATGCTGGCTATGCCCTTGCAACTCCCACTCTAATATCATCCACCCCATCCAACTACTACCTTTCACCTCCACTAACTACCTTGATGATAGCAAGCTCAGATGCTCATAAGCCTAGTACTTATTATACAGCAGGAACTTCTCATTGTTACATTTGTTAATGCCTGTTATGTACTTCACAGATAAAGATTCTAGTTGTCTACTGATGTACTATGTTCTTCATCTGTAAATATGTTGTAAGTAGATTCTATGTTAAATTGTTAATCGCTATGTAATCCAATGTAACTACTGTCTATTTATTTTACTGTGGAGCTTTTTTCCCCGGGCCTCCGCTGAAAATGGACCCACGTCCAGTCGGACACTCCCGGTCAACAAATTTAAATAAATAAATAAAATAAATAAATTAGCCATAGGAGTCAATCAATTTATTTGCAGATATAGATTCATAGGTTCATAAGTATATATTAGGCTAATGACCACCAAGGTCTTTATAAGCCAAGTAGTTCAATCCAAGCCAACAGTGTTCATATTTATCATGTTTGTTTATGGGGTGGGTATGTTAGTTAGGAAGTTTGTAGAGGTTATGTGGGGGGAGGTATGTTAGTTTGAGCATTACTGTATGCCACTGTCTGTCAGAGACATGGCGGCCATACCCAGGGTGAATTTCTGATTTGACAACCATGCTTAATTAGGGTTAAGGATGGACTCTGTGTCACATGGATGAGGAGCTTGTTCCAGTGCATGTGGATCTCTTGAGACACATATCTGTCTTTCCAACATGTATTATTTATGTCATAAACAAAATTTAAATCTTTGGATCTAGTGGTTCTGATGCTGTTTGTTTTGTGAATGTACAAAAGGTCCATCAGAGCTGAATCAGAGGATGCCTTGTATGACAAGCATAGATTGCCTATCAGTAACTTTTAGGAGATGGAGTGTGGAGACAGGACTTTAAGGCATTCTATATGGGACAATTTGTTTCTAACTTGGATACTCATGGTAATGAACATCTGTGGGAGTTCCAACTGTGGAATATGTCTGTTCGGGTACATACCAAAGGGGGCATTATACTCAATGATGTGTCTGATAAGGTCTGAATAAAGTGGCACTATGACTTCCTTGGACCTGGATGCCATGCACTTACTTATAAGATGGGCAACATAGAATGATTTTCTTACTACCTTGGTCACATGTTGGTCAAAGGGCAGATTAGTGTCTACATACATTTTCAGATCCCTGACTACCAGTCAGAACTCTCAACGTTTACCAACAGAATTTGGAACAAAGTAAAAAATAACTAAGGAAAAGATTCCAAATTAGGGATAAATGTTAAATGTCGGCACTATTATCTTAGAAATTCTCAAAATTATTTCCAGTTTTAGGAGGAAAGGAACAAAACTATGAGAAAAATCAGGGGTGTTCCCTAGAAAATGGAGACACTTGAGAAGTCTGCTACTGGGTGAACTCTTAGAGATGTCTTATTGATGGAGCAATTAGCTTGGGTAGTACTTTTCTCAAAAGGCTCTATAATACATTTCTTGGCATTGACTTTGTCACCAGTCATTTGTTGGTGTTAAATCCTGTTGTAAGATGTTTGTACCATGAGAGAATCTATGAGATCTCCCAGTTTGCAGTCATCTGTGAACCTGGTCAGCCATGTGGAGTCTACTTACAGAGCTGCACATGTGACAGTCTAATTACAGCACTACACATGATTGTCTACTTATAATGCTACACATGTGAGAGTCTAAATACTGTGCTATGCATAACAGTCTACTTAAAGCAGTACATGTGAATGTTTGTTTGAATAGAAAACATGCTAATTTGTTCTCCAAAGGTTTAAACTTTATACCTACAAGGAAAGCTAATATAGCTAACCTCATTACTGATTTGAAGTTGTGTTCCAGGAGGTTAAATCTGGCCATGTGATTTAAGAATACCAAAATGTTAAATATGATGGGTTCCAATGTTCTAGCATGTTTAACTCCCTCTTAAACTCACAAATTCAACTATGTGAAAGAATGTGTTAGAGGGATTTTAGAAATTCTTTAGTGGTTAGTAAATGGAAAGTGCATCTTAATTTGTGTAAAGAAAAAGGGAACTATTGACATATTCTATGTATGTACTGACGAAACAATTAGAATTATAAAGCCTGATAAAGTTGGGGGTTTGGTTGCTTGGAATTCTATTGATTTCATTAACAAGATGGATGGCATGTTAAAAAATAATGATACCTATCATGAGGTTTCTCTTAATGAGGTCAACTTCTTTTATGGCAAAATTGATGAGTATTTATATGATACATGTTTGGATAAGTTGATTACTATTGACATATACAAAATGTTACTCAATACCCAATATACAATACCAGAAATTTTTGTTATTCTTAAAATACATAAGGATTTGAAACATCCTCCATTAAGACCAATTGTAAATGCTATAAATTCAAAGACCTACCCTTTGGCTAAGTATCTTGACTTTTTATTGAAAGATATATTAAAATATAGTATGGTTGTGCTAAAGTATTCATGGAATTTTCTTACTCGTATTGTCCCATGTTTATGCCAAGATGACCTGATATTTGCCACTGTTGATGTTAAAGATCTTTTCACAGTTATTCCTCATGATATTGGCATGACATGGGTAGGCAAATATTTGTATAAACACATGACACTATAGAACAAGGTGATTAACAAAATCACCATGTTATTACAATTAGTATTATATAATAACTGCATATATTTTGAATATCACCAAAAAAACTGTTGTAGCAATGGGTGCTACATGTGCCCCCATTCATGCCAATATAGTCATGGCATACTGGGAGGAAGACTTTATTCTCCAATCAAAATATAAGAATATAAGGATAACTGGAATCTTTTTTAACAGATTTTTGGATGATATATTTTTGGATGAGAGACACAGCAAGATTAGAACAATTTGTGAACTATATTAATATAAATTCAGGCTTTTTAACTTTCACATGGCCTTGTCATTCTTGGATGTTAGTTTATCGAGGGATGTGAACAGAAAATATTTTAATTCTAATATTTATAGGGAAGTTACATATTCCAACACTATGTCACATTATAGAAGTTACCATCTTACCATCAAAAAAGAGCTATAGTTAAGGGGCAGATAGTTAGAGCAGCCAGAGTGGGATCTGATTATAGCAACTTCTTGGATGAAATTAGTACATTAAAGAAAATGTTCTCATCTAAAGGGTACCCTTATAGCTTAATTGAGCAAGTCACTAGTGAGGTCACTATTAAAAGGGATGAAGGGATTTATGCACTTTTAATGGCACAAAAGATCACAATTACCAGTGTTTTGAAAAAAGACATTTGTAAAATCCTGGCTACAACATATAATGTCCATGCTATTGATGTGATGATTGTAAATAATAACTGGAATATTATTCAGGTTGATGATGAAATGTGTAGTATTCTTGGATGCCAACCAAAAATCACCTACAGGAGGGATAGAAATTTTAAGAACTTATTGGAAAGGTGTATAAGCAATATACCAGGGGAGATAAAAAAGGTATGTGTAAGTGTGGTAATTGTGCCCAAATGCAAATATACTTTTGAAGGTGTTACGATTATGATAAATGGTAAAGAATGGATTAATTATAAGATGTAGTGTAATTGTATTTCAAAGTGGGTATGTAACAACATGCCAAGTGTGCACTGGTTACTATGTTGGTAAAACAGAAAGAATGGTGAAGGAACATATTTATGAACATTCATATGATATTATTATTATTAATAATAATAATAATAATAATAATAATAATAATAATAATAATAATAATAATAAAAATAAAAAAAGAATTAAGTTAGGTAGACATGTGCAGGAATTCCCTGGTCATTTTTTTTTAAATTTTGGGTTTTGGATTGTATTCACATTGATGTTAAAGGTGGCCCATGGAAACGTAAATTACAGGTTTTAGAGCTAAAATGGCAGCTGACATTGTGTGCTGACAAATATCCACGTTTAAATAATAGAATTTCTACTGATAGTATGCTAAGGTTAAAGCAATTAATTTTTTTAAAGTAATTTTAAATTAATATTAATTTTAAAACTGCATTAAAAAGTTTCATATTTTAAATTTGATGATAAATGCACAATATGTTATGCATTATTTTATGTATTATTTATGTACTGTGTATGCTTTTTATATGTACTGCAATTTAATATGTCTTGTGGCTTTAAGAGGTGTATTATATTGAATCAATTATGTTGTCATCAATTAGCAATGACATTTAAATGAATTAAATTGAGAGTGCAATATTCTGATAGTCTTGGAAGATGTTGGACGAAAGTGCTTAACCTTTGCATTTAATAAATGTGTTCAAGTCTGTTCATGGAAGAGTCTAATTATAGCAAAACACATGTGAATCTGCTCACATTGCTACATACGTGAGAGTCTAAATATAGCACTACACATGACCATATACTTACAGCACCACATGTGAGAGTCTACTTAAATTGCCTCCCTTGAGAGTCTACTTATAGTGCTATACATGCATACCTCTCAAATTGGCAGAGCTAGAAATGTGGACAAAGCCTAAATAATTGGGAGACAAAAGCCCAAAAATAGGGACAAATGTTAAATATTGCTCCTGTACACTTAGATAGTTGATAGAATAATAGGTTTTGCATTAATATGCATTTTCTGATGTATATGAAGTCTAAAACTCAAATGTCTGCTACTATTTATTATTATTTAGTGACTCCAGTCTTAAGTGATTTGCCAGAATACCACAAATTTTATGAGGAACACACCAAAAATATGAGGCAAAAATCTGGACATTCTGAGAAAATCTGGACAGTTGAGAGATATGTACACATGTAAGAGTCTACATACTGTGCTACACATGACAGCCTACAGTCACATGAGAGTCTACTTACAATGCTACACATGACAGTCTACTTATAGTGCTACACATGTAAGAGTCTACAAACTATACTACATGTGACAGTCTACTTACAGTGCCATATATGAGAGTCTCCTTACAGTGTTACATGTGAGAGTCTACTTATAGTGCCACACGTGAGAGTCTACTTATAGTACTACTCATGTGAGAGTCTAATTACAGCACTATGAATGGGACCATCTACTTATAGTGCTTCATGTGACAGTCTAGTTACAGCACCACACATGTGACAGTCTACTTATAGTGCAACACATGTGAAATCTAACTTGTTGCCAATATGAGAGTCTAGTTACAGCATTACACATGTGAGTCTACTTACATTGCTACACACGTGAAAGACTAATTGGTGAGAGGCTACTTACAGCACTACATGTGAATCTGCTCATAGTGGTCTATATATGAGTCTTCATCTAGTGCTACTACACACATGGGAGTCTACAAACTGTGCTACACATGACAGTCTACTTAAAGCATTACATGTGAATCTTCCCATACTGGTCTCTATGTGAGAGTTTAATTACAGTGCTACACATGTGGGAGTTTAATCTCTTGTCCTTCTTTTTCAAAATGGATGTGCAGCCCAATGGGCTGGTGAAGAAGTCAATATGTTAGTCCTGTGCTGGTTCCATAACAAGTATGTATGCAGCCCAGACTATTACACAGGTGAAGCAGAACTAACTAAAGGTAGAAATATTGAACAAGGTAACTAAAAAGGTTGAGAGGGACATGTATGATAAAAGAATGCAGCCTGATCTACAGTGCTGATGAAGCCTGATGGAAGCCGTCTTGTGAACACCAGATAGATTGTACCAGGGGCACTTGATTAGTTGATGCAAATTGTACTGCAAAGAAACTCTTCAAACTGCAGCCAGGGAAAAGTATACTGGGTGCATTCATTCATAAATGCCATTCACAGGAGTCCTTATTTCAGGGCAATAAGCAGCAGGTTGCAATGGGAAGAGATTTTGCAGTTAAATGAAACTGAGCTAAGTGAGCTGCCAGGATGATGATCCTAAGAATGTGAGATATTGTGATCAGCAGATGCAGGGAACAAATTTACCAATAACAAAAATAATGTTCTGGCCACATGATCATCACATTCAGCATGGGATCCTACTGCAACGTATGCATTTATATTTTGATGGTAACATAGCGTCATTTAAGAGGGGAGTATACAACTAAGGATCTTCTGTCAAGTTACAAGCTGATCCAATAATGTTTAACTTGTTTATTATAATGAAGAACTTGTCAAGGCACTTAAATTCTGAACAAGAGTTCAGATTACACAGCATGAATTCCATTCCTGTTCTTTTCTGATCTCCCAAACACTGCCATAATGCAGAGATGAAAGACCTGAAAATGATTTTGAAAAGGAAGCAGTGGCAGAAAAGTCTGAATACTTGACCAGATGTACTTAAATTTATTGAGGATTATTTGCTCTAGTAATGGCATTTCTCAAGTATGAAAGCAGAATTCATGTGTATGGAGATTTCAGCAACATTACACTACAGTCGCATATTTACTCAACCTGGACTACCATTTCACAAAAGTAGAACAACTTTTCACTTAAATAATGTTATAATATTGTCCAGGATGCTTTTAATGACATACTCTCTAACATCTGACTAACAATCCTATCATATCGCCCTTCAGAGCAAAATGGGATATATCATTTATTATGGGAATTGTCTGGAACAGTTATTAGTAATATACTAATATATAACATTCACATTCAGGTTATTCCCTACTTTAGCACTACAGCTCCATAATTTAGAGACCTCTTAATTACACAACTTCAGGTCTTGAGGATGTTTTTGTTACTTGGATTATGTGAATATAAGTAAACAGGGTCTCTTTCCATTTATTCAGTAAGATGGCTGTGTTGGTGCATCTTTGGGTCTCAGCTTTGTAGCAAAGTACCACACCAGATTTAATAACCAAATCTTTTTTTAAATATTGTTGACAAAGTGATGAGGTTGCATCCTGATTGTTTTCCAAAATTGTAATCTGTAGCATTCCTGTGAGTGTCACTCAAAAAACATAAAGATAAATTACAAAGTTTTCTCTTGCACACATTTTAATAATGCCATGTTGCAAGGAATCATGGGAAATGTTCCATTTTAGTCAGCACTGATCTTGTGGGAACACTTAACATGGTGCACTCAGAACTTATTCAGCTTCTTACTTTCTGAATGTCTAACCTTATTTAAATGTTTTCTCTTAGGGAAACCTAAAGGAGTTTGCTGATTCTAGAATTAATTCTTCCAATTCTATCATGCTTTCATTAAAGATGTCGCAGTGCTTAGTCCATGTTTGTTTTTCATGTATTTGTTATTGCAGATAGATACCACGAGGTAATTCTAGCTACTGTATTGGTGACCTGCAAATGCCATTTAGATTCATGTGCTTGTTTTGCCTGAGTGTGATAAATGACTAATAATGTCAATGAGTTTATTTAATGACTTGTTAAGGTTACAATAGCTTCGAGTCTGAACATAGTAGAGATTAAGTCTGTGTAGTGGTCACACTGATCATCTTTGGTTCATCAAATTCTTTCCCAGGTGACTGGAGAAAACATTTATATTTGCTGAAGCAACAGCAGTCACCATATGGTACTTAACAATGAACGGACAAGCATAAACCAAATGTTTGTTACTGGAAAAAACAGAAATTATTTCTGTTCAAATTGCATGCCATAAATAAAGCTTTCAGATTAGCAGTACAGTCTACCAACTTTCACATGCTTCTGTCTTCCCCAGCTAGATTACTGTAATGTTAAGTATCAAAATCATCCTATTTTAACTTCCACAAGATGCAGTAGCCAGGGTTTAGCACACCTGTATGTATCTCCCTAAGTTCACTTCAAGAATGATCAGCTATTAACTGAAACTTTGCCACACTTATACAGTATGACATGGAAATGCCCTGGGTTAAAGAGCTTGTTAAACCTTACTTTCAGTTCATCAACTCAATTGCACCTCCAGAGGATAAAAAGCAATTCACAGGGTATGATTTTAATCATTTGAGTTTCACCACACTGTGTAAATGACTGCCCTCCAGACAGAATGAACACAGCCTCAGTGGGGCCTTTAATTACCACCTTATACCACATTTCTTTAAGTTAGTCATCTGCAATCAACTTTCATCAAATTAATTCTTAATAACTCATTTTGTCTAGTTTTTAAAACTTGTTTTGTGGAAAATCAGCTTTAATTCATTTTATTGTCTATTTCTATAATTCATTGTTTATTTTTTTTGTACTTTTTCCCTACTGCCTCTCAGTCATTAGTCCCCTCTGAGTCAATGGCTCATTTATTCCCTTATCATAGAGGGAAAACATTGGCCAACAAGGTCTATTATTTATGGAGTCATTGCGGTGGTACAGTATTTTTCATTTTGCACCATATCCCCTCATGTCACAGCCAGTAGCAACTGAGGGATGCAACCTGCAACAGACACTGCACTAGCCTTTACCTTCACAGGGGGTAGATATTTGCAGGACTGCCCCACTAACTATCCAGCCACATCACATTTTTGTTTCCCTGGTCTCCACCAGAGAAATCAACCCACACATGTGCGCCAAGCATGTGACCATATTTCTTAGAATGGGCACAACCTTCTTACCTGCCTGCACTGTTAATTCCCCAAGATGCTATTTGAACTCAAGTTGCCTGGGCCATAGCTAGGGCTTTATCCGTCTATGCCAGAGGCACAAACTAATTCATAGTTTAAGTTGCTGTGTTTGCATTGCACTTCTTACATATTTGCTGTGATGTTTTGTCATACTTACAAAAGTGTAATTCAAATGATGATGGGTTTCAGTTTGGAGCACCTTGGCTTATGATAGAAGCATGAGGTAAATCCTCAGATGAAACATGTGGTTTAATAACAAAACTAATGTCATACTGGAGATTTTCACCACGTATACAGCAGCAATCCTCTATATTGGTATATGGGACAGTTTCTCAGATGAGGTAGCTGTGCTAAAAGCAATGTGAGATTCAAGGATACTTGTTATTACTGGTTAATGGAATCAGAGATCAGGTGAATTCCACCTCGAAAACATTTTGTTCACAGTGGAATATAACCAGTCACGGGTCATGTGACAGTAAGTTGTGCTGCCATTTTCATAGAAAGCAGCATATTCATTATTTCAGAAGTGGTATTTTTTCATAGAAAAATTACTGTTGGCACCACCACTATGGAAACAGCATGTAAATGAATCAGGCCTCGCTTCTACCTGCATCTTTCTGCATGTGGCATACAATGAAGACAGAGGGGCCCTAGCTTTTATCATTTCAAATCAATGTGTGTTTTTGTTACCCTAGAACTTGTGAAGCAATTGCTGCACAGCAGGTAAAAAGATATTTAAGTCAAGAATAGTTATTAAATGATTTAAAACAGGAAATCCTCGGTTTACTTCAGAATCTACAAAAAATCGATGAAACTGATATAATTTGCAGTCATCTACTTCGTGGTTTATAAACACTATACTGTTACAGTCAGATCAGGAATCTACTGACATTGCAGTTGTTTTGAACTGGATGCATGAATATTGGCTGAACAATGTTAGGATGGTTTTCATTATATAACACTGCACGTTATCCCAACTAACATAATGTTACCCACTTAAAATGCTGTTTGCTACAGTACTTTTATAGAATGGAAAACTATGTAACCATGTAAGCTCTTATTTGATTGTATTTGAATTATTGCTTTACAATACCAAAATGCCTCAGTGTGGCTAATGCAGTAAATTAGGCCTTATTACAGCAGAAAATGTTTCCTTTACTGACAAATAAAATTCCGATTTCTACATTTGACCAAAGTGTTTCTTTAACAAAGTTAACTTTTAAAAAAATGCATTTTGGAGTGGCACAGAATATGTTTGTCTTTATAGTTACCTAAATATATTCCCACTGGTTTAAACAGATCCATGTCTCTATGGCAACCCTTTGATTCCCATGTGGAGCACTGATAGGTAGGTTTTTAGTTGTTCTAGGTGAAAAATGACTTGGAATGCTCTTAACTGAAAAAAAAAAAACAAAACAAGAAAAGTACAGAATAAACTGAATCGATGAAATCATATATTTTCATAATTTATTTCCTTTCTGTTTGCTATTTAGTAAATATTATGATTATAATGATTAAAAGAACAACCACAAGATTTTAAATCTAATATACAATGCACATTTGGATATCAAACAGGACTGGGTATTAGGCATGTCTGACATTTCATATTGGAAGGGTTACATATTTATTTCCAACAGCTGAAGGAGTTGCTCATTTATATTGTTAGTAATTTATAAAATACCAGTTTACTTGTTCAGTTTTAAAGGTGTTCATCTTTTAGTTTTGTAAGGCAGAATTTTCAGCATTCCCTGTATTGGAAATGATAAATAATGCAGTACAATTTTTGTCTGAGTTGTTTTGTCCAGTTTCATTCATGCTTCATATATTGATAGTTTTAAATAATTTTGTGCAGCTGTCAATGAATGAGGCCCTCTACTCATGCTAAGGTTTGGGTACTTGTTTCTAAATGCTGTTACGGCTGATTATCTGTCTAGTTGTCTGCAGTTTTTATTACTGGTGCAACCAAAATCCACAGTACTTTGATGGCAACCTACATCTTTAGTAACAGAAATTAAGTCTGTATACATAGCAAAATAAGGTCTCATTTAGAAACAGTTCAGGTATTTAACTACAGAGCATTACTCCATTTCTTGTATATGCATGTATACCTGTTTACAGTTAATTCTTTCTTTATTTATATGACATTTTTTAGCAAGGCACACACATTTATGTCTCGTAGGATTTCTCTCTACGATAATTCTGTAGAGAAATGGTCAGCATAAGAAATAATGTATTATAAGTAAAGTGTCAAGTAAAACAAATGGTAAAGCAGGTACAACATTTGCAGAATTCAGAAATGCATTGTCTAAATGTAAACAGTAATTGTCAGGCTGCAGGAAAAATTAACTGCACAATATAATTGTCAAATATTGATATGGGATAAAAACAGCTTGTATTCTTGTGTCTACAGAAAATTAATATCAATTTGTATCTTTCGGCTTTTCCCGGTTAGGGTCACCACAGCGGAACTCCGGTCCGCTAATGATTGGCAGTCGATTTTTACGTACCGGCTTGCCAGGCCTGACGCACAACCTTCAATGAAGGTACGCCCATTCACGCATGTCTCCACGCAAAAGACACTCTAGCTGAGAATACAACCGGACAGTGTCTTGCTGTGAGGTGACAACGCTACCGCAACACCACCATCGCGGAATGCTTCTCGGATATTAAAGAAAAGTCATAGGAATTAAATATTAAAAAAATATCAGCTGAAGGCATGCTGTTACATGCTTATGGTAGTACTGGGGTCAGTTGGAACACAATGAATATGGATATAGCTGACCGAAAACTATGTGAAGGAAGGAAAATGTCAAACTAGTATTACTTGTTAAGCCCAGATGTTTTAGTTATATATGTTTGATGTCCATGTATGAGAAATGCTTTAGTTAGCTGCTAACATACTTATTTTAACATGCCATGTCATTACATGAAAAAATGTGGTATTTATATATGAGTAAGATGCATTTAGCTATCTGGTAATTCAAACTTTATGGCTTATACAACCACTTTTGAGTTCAAAGCACTTTGAAATGTGAGGTTAGTTTAAGCAAAGCAGCAATGCCTCTATTGAGTAGTTGCTAAAATATGAACAATTTGCAGTGTACCTCAAGTGGTTAAATCATTTTGTAGCCTTAGCATTCAACTGAGGATGCCGCAGAACAGAATCAGAGTTGGCTTGCTGTTTTTGTCCAAGAAGTGCATGTGTTGCTTATAGAATGCTGTTCATACAGGGTTATTTTTATGCAGACACCTGGAAGTGGTTTGGTAGTTGCTCTGGCCTGCAGATTGTTTAATGCAGTCAGGTGTAGGAGCAAGTGGTCTGTATTCAGAGCAATTAGAATTCAAACATGGTCTTCTCTAGACACACACTTTCCAGGCTCTGCTGTTCCTACTAATTGCTCTTGCTGAGGACATTGGTGAGAAGCCAATGATTTTGATGGGTAGGGGATTATCATTTTTTACTCAGCTACCTGAGAAAAAATCATTTGCAAAATCCCATGTGTAATTAGCAAGACACATGATTAATTGTCCTTAAAAATTAGCTTCACTGTTGCTTTTATTTTACTGCTACAAATATTAATTAATGTTAACTCATTTTCTTCACTTCCAGCTTTTGAATATTCAACATTGCTTTGAAAAATTGGTTGTGGTTTATGCTTGCATTAGCATGCTAGAGATTTGATATAAAAAAGTATTCAGATTTAAAAGATCACACATGGGTCATAAATAATTTTCAAAGGGGCTCGCAAAGCACCATGGGAAAGTACTCAAACACTAACTGAAAGCAAATTGTTTAAATAATGATTCATTCCTTAATACTCATGAGGAAATCACAGCAAATATGCAAAAACACAGAACAGACTTGCTTGAAATCATTTCTTTCTGATAAGTATTCTTTACGTAGAGCACATTCAATGTTGTTTAATTGTATTTTCAGTTCATGAGAAATTCACCTATAAATAGTCTTATAAAATCTATATTTAGGGATCTGACTTTTTTTTTTTTTGCATTTTAGGTTAAAATTCAGTTTACTTTCAAAATGACACTACAGCCTAATACATAGTTTACAAACATTATAAGGGCTGCATTTCATACAGCTCTACCTGAGTAATAAACTACTGACATATTTACTGTTGGCTGATAGGATGAAGTATGAGGCAAAGTAATCTTTTGTTAATATTTAATATATGCAGTTTTGTTTAATGGTCCTAAAGCAGTTATGAAAACTATTGTCCCCACATAGAAAATGCTCCTGAATATTTAACAATCATGCAATAGAAGCCAGTGGGAGTGTCCAAATATGCTCTGTAACTCAAGCATTAGAATGGGGAACTGAGCTGTCCAGTGGGCCAAGCTGTCTTTGTCTGCCCTTAGACACTGTGCACATATTTAGGTCACAGTAGTCTAGACTGGACATGGTTTCTTGTATTGTACTTACTTATGTCTGCGTCTAGATGTTTTATTTTTCACATTTTGCTAGTGTTTTCTGCTGAAAAGACATCATTTTTCACTCACAATGTAGGTCATACTTGAAGTGTTTTAATGTGATATTGACAACATGAAGGACAGCTGCATTATATATTTACATACAGAACACATGCCCCCCCCCCCCACACTCATCTATATATTTTTTTATTTGATTGATTTGTTAACCAGTCAACCCACTTGACCCAGGTGCCCATTTTCAAGGGTGACGGTAACATTGTCTGATTAACTGGCTTGCTTAGAGTTGCACAATAGTAGCAAAAGAAGGTGAAGGAATCAAAACATATAACTCTGACTCTTCAATAGCCCAGAACCTTCATCTTCTGTGATAAATATATACCATGTGCTACAATCAAGGAATATGCATATTGTCCATTATAGATCTATGAAAGTGAACCACAAAAGGGAAGTCTTGCAAATAAACAAATACTATAATTATGATTTCTTGAAAGTATCCATCCATCCATCCATCCATGTTTGAGAGTTGCATCAAACACACACACACACACACACACACACACACGCACACATGCACACCAATCAAGCCATTCACATACACACACATGCACAGACACTAAACACACCCCTGTGATGAATTTAGAGTTAGCAATCAACCCATGACTTGTTATTGGGAGGTAGGAGGAAACTGGTACCCACAGAAAACCCATGAGAACACATGCAAGATATTCAAACTCTCTAAAGTTGTTAACAATTTAGCCAAAGCAACTAACACAACCTTTAAATATCTTGGCATATACATTCTACATACTACTGTTCTGGTCAAACAGATTTATCACATTTTCTGTCCAAGTCAGTCAAAGTGGTCATAAGCAAAATAATACTGTTATCTCAACTTGAATATGGGCTAGCCATTATAACTGCAGCTTCAAAGAAAAATGCCACCATCTTGCAAACCATCTTCAATAAAATCTGCTGGTTCATTAGTTACTCCCCATTAAAGAGCACCACCGCATACCTCTCACCAGTGCCAGTATATTTGAGAACCAACCTCCTAATAGAAACACTAATTCACAAAGTTCTTTCTCCTGAGACATCTTTGACCCTCACTCATAAACTCTTCAGCACAATCCCCACATATAATCTAAGGGGTGTCTCTCAAACCATCATACTAACTCCAAAAACTGAACTCCATTGCACTGATCATGTATTCTCCATCCTAGCACCTAAACTGTGGGACTCCATTCCTCTCTCAGAGACATTCTAAAGTATTCAAAGTTTGCACAACAGCGCAAGGAATACCTCTTCACCCAAACAAAGTGCAATTGCACTCAGACAGGTGTCATTCCATGAATACTGCTGATTTCTCACATCTCCTTATTCCTATTCCATCCTTCCTTATCTCATCTTGTCATCCCCTCACTTACTGCCTTTCATTCATCCTACTTCCTTCTTCTCCTCACATCTCCCGCACTTCTTCTCCTTTCTACTTCCCTTCCCTCTGCATGTATCTGTTCCTCATGGTATCCTTTTCTGCAACTATTCAGTCACCTTTTCTAAAGTCTTCATCTGTCTCCATATAGTGATATGCTGCCGTCCCTGTAGCATAAGCCATCTCATTCATTAATGCCACAACTTATCCAAAAATTTCTGCTAAGCATAGTTCCATTTTTCAATCTATGCTTTTACATTGTAAACTGCTTCTTTAACTAAATATTGCAGCATATTCTTACATCTGTAAATATGTATGTGTTTAGTATATCCTTGTATCTGTAAACATGTTTTGTTCATTTCCTGTGTGATTATATTTACCTGGACCATGCCTATAAGTTAGCCCATTGATATCAGTGCATGACCTAGGTAAACAAATATAATAAACACACAGCTAAAAATATTTGCTGAGCTCTGTATTAGCTGGTAGTATGTTTAGAGTCTTCTAGAAAAAGGATGAAGAATACTGTCAGGTATTCGTGATACACAGAAAATGTTAATGTCATGACTGAATTAAAGTTGATTACCAATAATATTATGAGATGTAGCAGAAGGAGTATGAGAAAAGAACACGTGAATCCTGAAGGTAAGAAAAGCATTCCTCATGTGCCAGATCCATAGAATAAAGGGAAGGTGCCCTGAGTGTTATCCAGTGGAGTCAGTTTCAATTAGAAAACCCAGACGCTGAAAAATCAGCTATGGGGGATACCATGAAGAAACTTTTTATCCAAATCTCCTATCATGGTAAAGGGGAGGTGTTTATAGCCACAGACTAGCAGTTATTATTAGGGACCAATGTTGCCAGTCTAGAGGCATGTTTATATGTAACTGTGAAATGGGTTGGGTAGTGAGCAGGACATATTAAAAATAGTTCTACAGATGTCTATATGGCACCATAACAAGATGCCCTGATTTCCTCTCACTGTTCTCACTGTCTGATTTTACTTAAAACTCTGAAATTAGAGTCCCTACATGAAGGGGTAAAATGGCAGGATTATGCACAGAACAACTTGATTAACTCTCTCTCTCTCTCTCTCTCTATATATATATATATATATATATATATATATACATATATATATATATATATATATATATATATATACATACATATATATATATATATATATATATATATATATATATATGTGTGTATATATATATATATATATATATATATATATATATATATATATATACACACACATAATGTTCTTCACAGCGGTTTCTTTTGTCTCTCATAACTCACTCAACCACACTGTAACATTTTCATCTCTATATTGCAGTGCATAATGTTGCCTTAGTCATATAACATTTATATTAAAACCCTGGCCTGAGCATGCCTGAAAAAAACTCTGACCACTTCACTTACTAGATACCAAATAAAATACATATTCAACAAAACAGTCATATGCAGGTTAGCAGACTCGGTACTGCAGATGGATTCATCCAGGAGGAGATAGAATTTGGTAAGAAATACTAAGAAGCATGTAAATAGCTAAATACAAGATAAGAGATAGATGATTAAATAACCATAAACCCGAAATGAATCAGTCATTATTACTCATGTGAATTCATTCAAGGAGAACTGGAATTGTATAAGATATGTTGTATAAGATAGAGTCCATTCAAGGAGAACTGGAATTGTATAAGATATGTTGTATAAGATAGTCTAATACAAATGTAAAGCAAAACACGAGATAATAATAACTACATAAAAACACACACACACACACACACACACACACATACACACACACACACACACACACACACACACACACACACACACACACACACACACACACCTAGTTTTTAAATAAGTTAATAAGACAAAACAAGTTTATTCCTGCAAACATACTCATAACTTTATTTGGGAAGAGCTGAAATTTGGTAAAGAATACTATGATCCAAGGATAAGGTGAAACCCAAGGGGAAAACAACAACAGAAAAAATGTACACCCTGTTATACAATTTCACTAATAGCCAACGATTAATGTGAATTTACAAATATGGTTTGGCAAGACACTGGACTTGCTCTCCTGATGACACACTCAGGTTTAGATGTTTTGTCATTAATTCCTAAGCAGCTCTTTTAGGGATGTAGCCAGGATTTTTGAAAGCACATACCAAATATAACAAAATAACTACACTGCCTTCTATTATACAGCTTCCCACCCCAACAGTAGCTCAACACAGAAAACTCGCACTTCTGGACTGCACATTTTTGCATTACTGCTAATTCTGCTGAAGAGTTACCCCAGGATTCAGCAAGCTCTGCACGGTGTGCAGGAATAGTGCAAGAGCTGTTGCAGGTAATATAGCCGCCGTGCAATCCAGGAATGAGCTCCCTGGATGTGCATGAGCGCTCCTGCACTATTCCTGCATGGACACAGCCCCTGTATGCTAATTACCTCATTTGCTGGTGAAAACCAAGCAAATGAGGTGAATTAGCAATCCAGAAAGCAGGCAGGCATCTGTGCAAGTGTAGATTGCAGAAATGTATAATTTCTGCAAACTACAAAATGGAGGCATGACAACTCATAAAAAAGCATGTATTATAAGGATTAGGCATGCCAATGGCCAAATATATGGCCATAGGCACAAAAAATAGTTTCAAAAT
Organism: Protopterus annectens; assembly: GCF_019279795.1. Taxonomy (NCBI): domain Eukaryota; kingdom Metazoa; phylum Chordata; order Ceratodontiformes; family Protopteridae; genus Protopterus; species Protopterus annectens. The sequence continues at coordinate 13,104,630 of NC_056738.1, read as the reverse complement.
TATAAAAAATAACTTTATTTTTTTGGCTGATTTTGGCCGTTTAAGCATAGGGCAGCGGTGCGCAAATGTGATCGGCCCAAAAATAAGAAAAAAGCTGGAAATAAGCTTTTAAACCAAAATCATCATTTTGCCATAATAGTCAATGGCATGCATAACACAACAAGACCATGGAATAGTGGTTGCTAAGGGGGAAGGCTGAGTGTCAGCTTTGTAACCATGCATTAGCAGTCAGTTCTATGCAAATGAGGGGAATGACACTGAATCAAAGATTTCCACTCAGTGCTGGCTTGCACCCAACCATGTAGGTGCAATAACACCATGGTCTAAGCCTAAGAGCTAGATGACCTCATGAGGGGGAGTGTCATGACTGCTGTAAGTTTATTGGAGCACAGTGGTCCGTATTTGCCCTTAGCTAAACACAGCTAAGGAAGGGGGTGTGTCCGAAACTGCCTAGAAGTATTTACATTGCCTAAATGAGGCACTGAGTTTAAAAAAAAAAAACAAGAAATAGCAGCTTCATTCACATCTGAGCACTGGGTTTGCGCGGTGCACCTCGGGGATGAAACACAAAGATGATGGGAATGGAAAACAGCAGTAGGAAGGTAATCAAAGAGAACTAGCATAGCTGACAGGTGAAATGTATCAGAATCAGCCAATTACACAGGCAACATCCCAGCCCAGCACACTACTGTAAACTATGCAAACAACTTTCACTCTGGTTTCTCCCACAAACTCTTCACCACCAGTGTACACAAACGGGAAAATTTTACATAACAAAACCAACAAAATGATAGGGGCTGCTGTCGCTCTCATAAATCAATATGTAGAAGAGGCAGAGGGTGTTGAGGATGAGAATGATGATGACCAACCCACAGTGAGGAGAAGGAGAAGAGTGTACAGACCCAGGGTAACCTACCATGGGCTACATGAGCTGGAGATAGTAGAGGGCTATAAGGTGGACCGGGTCCTCCTACAGGAAATTGTTTAGCTGTTGGTCCACGCCTCACACAACAGAGGGGAACCCATCCCAGTGGATACCAAGATATGTGTAGGCTTAAGAATACTAGCCACAGGTACTTTCCAAAGGCCAACTGGGGATCTCATGGGGATCTCACAGGCATCAGCATCCAGGGTACTCCACCAGTTCCTGGATGACATGCCACTATATGCTGGTGAGCACATATATTTCCACAACACCCATGAGGCGTTGACCAGCAAAATGCATCTCTTCCTCCAAATAGCAGAATACCCTGAGGTAGTAGGTATGATAGACTGAATGCACATACACATCAAAGCACCACCCAGTGAGCAGCGTAGGGTCTACATAAACTGCAAGGGCTTCCTCTCCATCAACTGCCCAGTCAAATGTGATGCCCAGGACATTATAATGAATGTGGTGCTGGCAGCCCTGGAAGCTATCATGACTCCCACATCTGGCATATGACACAGCTGAACCAGAGATTTGCCAGTGAGGACATCCCATATGGCCACCTAGTGGGGGATGCTGGTTATCCACTGGAGCCGTGGCTGATGACACCCATCAGAAATGCACACACAACTGAACAGGAACTCAATAATAAGCCACACGCACAAACCAGAATCATAATAGAGCATGTGTTTGGGATGCTCAAGTTACGGTTCCTGTGCCTGGACATATCTGGTGGAGCCTTGCAGTACTCTCCAGCTACATGTACACAAATTTTCATTTCATGTGCCATGCTACACAATATGATTCTGCAGAAACAGCTGTAGCAGGAACAGTACAGGGCAGGGCCACACAGCTCCCCCCCCATTGCCAAGACCAGCACAGGCACAGACTGACTCAGAGGAGGAACAATCTGAGCCTGCCCCAATAGGCAGCAGGAGGTGTGCCCAGTATGCCCAGGCTTTGACAAAGAGGCAATGCATAGCCCATACAATGACATAGTAGGAACCCAGGGAATGTAACCTCTCTCTGACTCGCACATACAGTAAAAGGGATGCAAAACATGACACTACCTGTGCTATACCATGTATAGGGAATGTGCTATGTGCATCCGACATAGTCAGCCCTCCAGCACCATCCTCAATACTGACACTGCTCCAAGGTTAGTCACTCTCCCTATCAATTGATGAATGGAGTAGTATGTTCTGCTACTTGTATCTATGGTATGGATGTGAGCATGCAAGGGAATTTGGTGGCTGAATGGGATGGCAGCAGATAGTAGACACCTATATGGGCAGCATGAAATCCATAACAAATACTGGTGTCAACAAAGTAGACAGTACTAGACAAGGTGACAAATCCCACTTGAGGACATGTGATGGCCCAAATGTGTGTCTATAGGACACACACATGCATGTCAGTGAGGCTCACATACCCAACAAAAGTCTCAGCAAGCAGGACAGGTGTAGCTGACCACAAAGAAAGGCTGCGCTAAGGCCTCCAATTGATGGCAATGGAGATCAACCCCCCCTCCAGACCTACACAGACAGACTACAACAGGCCAGGCAGTTGGATGTTAGTTCTGAAGGATAAGAAGTCTGAAACTGAAATGTAAATCAATAAAACCTAAGATCTCTACTCCACTGATATGCTTCTAGTCTGCATCATAGGTCAGAATGCAGAATGAAATGGAAGTCAACAGCCTGAAATACCAGTACAGTGATAGCAAATGTTTACAGTTGTCAGGTGTGCCCACCCCCGACAATCCTACACAGAAATGTAGTAACATGTACATGTGGGTTTAAAAACAGTGGAGCACAGATTACCTGAGCTGGCTAAATTAGCAGGATAGATTGTTGCACATGTACAATATGCAGGGCTCTATATGTTAGGTTATGTGTTGTATATTGTGTGGAAGTGGTCAGCATGTAGGCATGGAGGGTTGTGTCCCAGTGGGCTATGGCCAGTACTGTTGATGACAGGGCCATGTTCTGACAACTGCAGTGCCAAACACAATGCATCCCAACAAGACCCAATCCAGCAGTTATCCATACTCATTGTTCACTCATTGAAAGATGGACATGCCATGATTGTGGGTTCAGACATGCACACAGTACACAGGTGGAAGTACCCTAGAAAGAGTATATAAAATGTAACTGTCAAATGCACACACCTTTGGAATTGTACATACAGGTTAACATCACATTAGTTGTCTGTGTGGTATGGAATACTGATGTAGTCTGACCAATCGCAGGCAGACCACAAAAGGCACAGTTATGAAGTAATGAGAAACTGCTGATGTCCCCACACAAGCCAGCATAAGGGGAATGTCCCAGGTATATCTGTGAATCTGTGAGTCAGCTGCAACAAGCTTCCTAGCAGATATGCACTCAGCTCACCCCACCATCAGCCACAGGTTCATCACAGGTCATATCCCTGCTGTTGGGAATAAGTACAGTATGAACCCCACTTCTGTATGGGAATACCCACAAAATGCAGCATGCTGAAGAAGTGTCCCATGCAGGTGTGTCCCTAGCTGTAAGCAGCACCCTGCCAGCATCCACACCAATGGATTAATAAGGACAGGAACTATTGCCATTAACACCTCACACACCTACTCTGTCACCCCAGGGGAATCCAGTAGCTTGCAGCCTGGGACTGTAGGAGTGGCAGAATGCACTGGCCTGCTACAAATGGTCTGCATCTCTACCAAATGCCCTACAGTTCTCTGTCAAAGACCTGTGCCTCGCCCATACTGCCAATGTATGTTATCTCATGGGGCCCCAAATAACAACATAACATAGTCCACAGGACACAAATGCAAGGCCATGTCAACAAATCCCAGTAGCATGCCCACCATGTCCTACTGCATGAACTGTGGACCAACCCTAAATACAGCTGGGA
>NC_056738.1:13078301-13093301 GCF_019279795.1 Protopterus annectens | reverse complement strand
GTATACATATATCTATTTATGTGTGTGTATATATATATATATATATATATATATATATATATATATATATCCATATCGTTGTTATGTGTAAACATGAGTGTTGTATTTACCTTCCTAGATGTATCCCACCATATTTATCCGATATCTGTTTATATAGATATAACAACATACTGATCCAACACTATTTTTACTAACAAGTACTACACAATTTTGGAAGTCAAAGCAATTGTTCGCTACTCTTCAGTATGTGTACTGACAGATATATTGGAAAAAACAACAAACGTCTTCGTAGCTGTGACGGCTTAGTGGTTAACTGCTATGACTATAGTGTACAGGGTCCTGCAAGAGCTTTTGATTGTGTTGTTAAGCAGAACAAGGACTGTTGGATACAGAATGGTTAAGGCAGTTTTGAGTAGCTTTAAGTGGGTTTGTGTGGGTTTGCGTATAGTTAAATGAAAATGCGCTTACACCATGTAGGCTTCGCTTACCAGTGCGCAAATGTGCTTAGCATTTATATTTACACCTGCTAAGAATAGCTCAGCCCTGTGAACCAGTGATTTCATTCCAGTCTAATAAAATAGTAGGGTAATGCCATCTTTAATAAGTGTATTTAATTCCATGTGCATAATATGCTTCTTTGTGCTGTCATTATAGTAGCAAGTGGTGTGAGTCTACTATCTGGGACACCTGAGTATATATGGCTTGTACAACACTCTTTTCCATTTGAATGTGTTTCATACATGGGTGTATCCTAGGTTATATGCAGTCACACTGGCATATAGTGTATCATTACTTTACTACTGTTAACAGTGCTTTCCCAAGTAAGAGTAGATTGCAGATTGTTGTACTGGAACAAAACACCCCTGCATGCAATGACGGACTCTGAGTCCTGACTATCATGTTCTTGGTGTGTGAGCTGTGTGTCATTAAATATTTGCTACTGCTACTGGATATTGATCTGACATGTGGATATTAATTGTAGACTACTGGGTGTATCGGACATGTAATTTAGGGCTGCTGTCATGTAATAATGGCATACCTATCAGTGTCAGATGTCTATCTGTCAAAACATTCACCGTAATGTATAACCAGTTGGCTAGCTGATGTCTGTCTGTCCTCTGTACAGATGTGCAGATGTCAGATATCCATCCTGGCTGCTTACAGGCAATCTATGCTTGACTGACACTGACGTGTCTTCCCAGCTGTGTTATGAATGCCACAGCTAGAAAACCACACCCTGTATGCACCACATGCCATGGATACCTCAATTACACTACCACAGTCAACAGAACATGCTTGGGTACATGTCTCCAAGACAGACACTGACCATGTTATGTAATATATGTTGCTTACATGTCAGTTGGAGCACCTCTCTGGCCCTCTGCAAGAGGCAACCAGATGATTGGATGTTGCATTTAACTCTCACCCTGAGGATCACTCACATGGCATCAGTTGATAGATGGCCTGCTGACAAATGGCAGGTGGCATGATACCACTGTACCCACATTTTATTTTATTTATTTATTTAGTTTATTTTATTTTACATTTGTTGACCAGGCTAGTCCAACTGGATATATGTCCAGTTTCAGTAGAGGCCCCTGGAGATAAGGTCCATTAAGCAGATAATACACTACACAGATAATAGCAATATTAGGTGCAGTACAATTTTAAGACTAGAATGCAATTTTACATAGCAGCTTAGTAATCATATAACTAACATGTTATAAAAAGAAAGAAAAACAAGTATTTATAAAGTAGAAACATGTTCATACAGTATACATCTTGCTATTCATACAGTAGAAATCTTGCTATGCAAGTTCATACTCTGTAGAGGTTCCTAAGAAAGACTAGATTAAAACTGACTTTAGGTAGCTTACAGATCTTACTCACTGAATGAAGACAAGTATATATAAGGTAGAGACACATTCATACAGCAGAAAGCTTGCTATGCAAGTTTATACTCTGAAGTAGTTCCCAAGAGAGATTAAGTTAGATACAGACTTTAGGTATCTTACAGATCCAACTGTCAGAGGTTCATGAGAGAGGTAGATATAGAGCAGCAATAGAGAGATAAGTATACAGTAGACATATCTGGAATGGGATTATTAGTTTGGATTAGTACATGGGCAGAGCCAGTGAGTTTTAAGGTATGCTTTAAGTTGTAAATTATTTTACATTTGTTAATCAGGAAAGTCCGACTGGATATAGGTCCATTTTCAGTGGATGCCCGGGGAGAAAAGTTCCAGACATACATAAATACAGTGAACTGTTACAAAAGGTAATTTGTTCAACAATATATACACACATCTTTAAGATTTTCTAAAATACACACGGGAAATAGTTGGAAATTAGTAACTGAATAGGAAATAGTTGGAGATTACTAACTGATTAGGGAGATCACATACATTTTTAGTGGTTCACATACATGGTTGAGAAAAGATTTCACCCTTACTGTAATACTTTCCAGTAAGTGAGAGACATATACTCAGTTTTCTAAACAGTTAGAGAATCTGAGTTTTTTTTCCTGTAATAAGGTTTTCATTTATAGTTGATGTTTGAGTGGGGGTTAGTCCAGGTTTGTACAGGGACAAAGCCAATTCATTTTTACATGTTTCTTAAGATATATTTTGAATTGGGTTATGAGGGAACTGCAGTAAGTTCTGCAGGAAGTAAGTTCCAGATGAAAGGTTAATATTGGTGGCCCAAGATAGTGGGCTATGTACACACTGGTTTACTAAGTCCATTAAACATTTTATTTTTTATTTTTTATTTATTTTACATTTGTTTACCGGGAAAATCCAGCTGGGCCAGGTCCATTTTCAGTGGATGCCCAGGGAGAAAAGCTCCACAATTAAGAAGACGTTAATACAATGAGAACTATACAGAATGATAATACACAAGATTACTTACAAGCAGAGATATTCAATAATTTGTTCACAATAGTTAACAGGCATTGCAGGACTGAAATACAGTTAGATTAATATTTACAAGGTAGTATAGACAGTTTACATTTTTAGTAGGTGTACAGTGAAAGAAGTACAAAGACCAATGTGGCTTATTCTAAGAGTATGTATTTCTATGTGTCTAGAATAGTGTGAATTCAAGACTGGAGTTGTTTGGAGGAGGAGAAGAGAAGGTATAGAGATTGTCAAGTGATACATGGGCAGATCCAAGTTGTCCTGAGATGAGATTTGAGTAATTTTTTCAAGTTTTTTTTGTTGTTGTGGAGGTTATATTAGTGGGGAGATTGTTTAATTTTTTTGGCTATGATGTGGGAATATAGGGCTTTACCTCCAGTGTTGTTAGCAGTAGTAACACTGAGGAGAGGTCTATTGGATGAGCAGAGAGGGTGACTGGAAGAATGGGAGGTTAATAGCTGCTTGAGGGCTGGAGTAGTTTCTGATGTTAAAGACGCAGGTGAGTTGTTGGTAAGATAGTAAGTTAGGAAATTCAAGCCATTGAATTTCTTTTAGTACTTGGCAGTGGTGAATTCTAAAGGGGGAATTGTTGGCAAATTTGGCAATTTTGTTGTAGCATGACTCTAACTTGTCCAGATCTGATTTTCTAGTATGGGTTAGAATTGGTGCTGCATAAGTAAGTGTTGATTAGAGGTGAGTTTGAGCTAGGGTGATTCTTGCTTTTGGTGTGAGATAGTTTTTGTTCCTGTAAAGGGTTCCCATTTTTCTGTGAAGTTTCTGAATGGTTTGTGCTATGTGTAGCTCTAATGATAGGTTGTTGTCTATTTCAACTCCTAGGAGTTTTGTGTGGGTGGATGGAGAGATGATAGTGCCATTCCTAGATGAGATAGAGAAAGTAGAGGGGGTAGATTTTGTTTTATTAGGGGTGAACAGGAGAAGTTGGTTTTATTGGGATTAAGAATAAGTTGGATGTCAGTGATCCAAGTTTCGATAGCAGAGAATGATTCTTGAGCTAGTTGTTGTAGGGTGTTGACAGATGCGGTTGCACAGATGAGAGTGGAATTATCTGTGTACTGAATTAGTGATGCTTGCTTGGAGGAGGTGTATAGATTGTTTGTAATGATAGAGAAAAGATGTGGGCCTAATATTTAGCCTTGTGGTACTCCTATAGAGTTAGGGAGAGGATGGGATAGTTCATTGTGCCATTGCACAGATTGTTGTCTGTCTGATAAGTAACTTTTGAACCAGGACATAGTAGGGGAAGTAAAGGATAAAGAATGAAGGGTGTCCAATAGTTTAGGGTGTGAGACCATGTTGAATGCTTTAGAGAGGTCTAAAAAGGTAGCAGATACATAGTTGTTGTTGTTTCTATGTTGATTAACCAAATTGTTGAAGGAGAGAAGAGCAGAAGTTGTACTATTGTGAGGGCAGAATCCATGTTGGGTGGAGGAGAGAAGCTTGTTTGTATTCAGAAATTACATAACTTTTGAGTGCATGCATTTCTCTAGGAGCTTAGATAAGGAAGAAAGAATAGCGATAGGCTGATATTTGGAAAAGTCATAAGATTTACCACCTTTGTGAAAAGGTATAATGTAGGATATTTTCCATAGTTGTGGCACATAAGCTTCCTGAATGGACGTGTTTATTAGGATTGATGTTGGGTATGATAGGGAGTCAGCGGCTATTTTTAGGAAGTTAGCAGGTATACCATCTGCTGCTAGTGTGGTAGGTTTTAGTTTGAGGAGGAGGTTTCTAATTTTAGATGTAGGGACAGGTGAGAGAGAGAGAGGGATGTTTGGTTGGTAGAGTTGCTAGGAGATTTCCCAGCAGTTGAGGCTGATGAGTTATTAGCATTTGTTAGTTAGTTGGACAGAGTTTAGATTGATAAAATACAACAAAAAACCAGGCTTAAATAGTGGGAAGTATACTTGCTGTGTTCAATTCAAGTCAGTCACAAAAGGTAACCAAATGTTCCACAAAAAGAAACGAAGCTGTAACCTACAAACCGCTTTACTTTGCGAACTCTTGATCCAATAAAAAAGAGTCAAAATCACCATAGAGTGTTCATTCGAACCTACACATCCACTGGGCAATAGCTTGTAGAAAAAACACGCAGCCAGCATGTAAAAATAAATCCAAGCGTCCAGTAGAAACCACGGTTATTAAAATAATTAGAACACAGGGCTAGCGCTTTCAACGAATCTTCATCAGGCCACTAACAAACAAACATACTAGCATCCCTTTTATAGCAAAATGCTAGAGTCAACTACTGATGTCACATCCTGTTTGGACATACTGAAGTCAACTCTGATGTCACATCCTGTTATACATAAAATATTTAAACTGACATCACTTTTGTAGTAAGACGCTACAAACAACTCTGATGCCACATCCTACTAAATGTAAAATCTTATAAAATGTTTTAAATCATTTAAAATATTTAAAATATTTATATAATATATTAAATATTTATATAATTTATATAATCACTCTATGGTGATTTTGACTCTTTTTTATTGGATCAAGAGTTCGCAAAGTAAAGCGGTTTGAAGGTTACCGCTTCGTTTCTTTTTGTGGAACATTTGGTTACCTTTTGTGACTGACTTGAATTGAACACAGCAAGTATACTTCCCACTATTTAAGCCTGGTTTTTTGTTGTATTTTACAAGTCTTGTTTATTATCAGGCTAACAGAGTGTAGTGAACATTATTCTTTGTTTTTAGAGTTTAGATGGAGTTTATGAAATGACAGTTAAGCTGGGAAGCTATATCTTTGCTGTTAGTATATAGGGAGGTGGGGGCGGGGGTAGCGATTGTTCCAGGTTTTAGTAGGGAGTTGATACTATGCCAAAATTTAGCATCCCCTACTCTTTTCATCTCTCAGTGGACAATATCCTGGTACACACTTCAGAACACCTGCACCTATAGACCCAAATACTGACAAATGTGTCAGTGTGCATTAGTGAGAATAACAGTGTCTGTGTGTTTGTAAACCTGTAGTTGATAATACCCTGAGGGCCTTCTCACCCACTACTCCCCCATTGCCATAGTTAGAAATGGCTGATGCTGTAATGCACATTACATGTACCTTGTTACACTCTTCACCCTATGGGCTACCTGGAGCTTGCAGTACCAGCACAACACTGTTGTACAAATGGGTAGATAAGCATGAGTTACCCTCTGAGTCTTGGCAACTGGGTGTATGTGTGCAAGTGTGTATATTTGTAAGATACAGCATTCTGAGGACACATTCTCCAAATGCAATACACCTTGCCATACAGTATAAGGGATAGTGATGTTGCTGACCGTAGGGCAGCCATGACAAACCATCACCCTACTATCCATGTGGCATGTGCAATAGATGCATATCCTTGTAGTAACACTCTTGAGATAGACAAGGGGTCGTATTGCAGTCCTGGTCAATGTGTGATTGTGGCTATGTCAGAGTATTAGCATGGGTTTCAGTGAGTAAAATATCCAATGTGTGGTGTGGGTGCTGAGTATACTGTCTTTACACCATGGTACCCCCAGTACATGTCCCAAGGTCCACTGTATGGGGACCACTTTCACCATCAACCATACAGGTAACTGATTACACTATCCAGCCTAATGATGCATGTGCTGTGTGAAAATTATCTGTAACAGAATGGACTCACTGACAAGATAGTTAGCACTGATAAACCCAGGACTCTCAGATGTGTCTATGACTTTTATGTGTTTGTTAATGCATATATGACAGTATGTCACACTATGTATTGTTCATAAATAACCAGTATATCCCCCATTACCATACTGTACAAGGCCTGGTGATGTTCTTCACTTAACAAGTAACCTGGGACACACCTCATCTTAAAAGCTGTGTGGTGTGTGCAATTAAGGCCACACACATTAGTAGCAATAAGTACCTTGGTAGGGGTTCTACTCTCAGTGTTGCCAAGTAAACATGTGTGTGAATCTGAAGGGGTCTAGTTTAGTTTGCAGAAAATACATGTCCCAGGAGGTCATCTGTCTGAGAACTGACTGGCAAATGCTAACATTTCAAAGGTATCATCTTGTGGAAATTAATTCATCAAAACTAGTAGTAGATGTGTAAATGCCCTCTTCCCCACTTTATAGCATTACAGCAATACCAAGGTTGGTATATATAGTTGGGTGTGGATCTTGTGGATGCAGCCACCATCATTGGGGTTATTGTTGTGTGTATCCCTCCGGTTAGTTGACTGTAATACTGTACAGTTTATGTTAACAGGTTAAGTAGTTGTCAATCACACTGTCTGCAGTTCTACACCACCTCACACTCTCCAAAGGTTAGGGCTGTGCCACCCACACCAACACACACCTATGTTCACCAAGTCGAGGATTACACTACATTGGGGAAGAGGAAATATATCCTTCCAGTACCATCGTCAATGACATTAAACTAGCAGACTGATTATTTACTGATGTGATGTTGTGCCTATTCTGTCTTGGTGGAATTACATTGGCTAAAATGGGTTCCCTGCAAAGGTACATACATCCAAGTGTACAGTATTCTCTGTGTATCGCAGAAACACCAAAGCCTGTATGTGTGTGTGTGTGTGTGTGTGTGTGTGTGTGTGTGTGTGTGTGTGTTATACACAAACATGTAGTGTGTACCACCCAGTACACTTACCATTGTCCACTATAGAAGGGCTGCTGACACCAGCCACCATGCACTCACCTGTATGCACCCCTCAGACCTATCAGCTATGTGGCACATGCAGTAACTGTTATACAGACCTGTTACTTGTGTTCAGCTGTACCCAGGATATGGCACAGTTAAGGTGTCACCACAGTGCCATACCCCTTGTAGGACACAACAGCAGACCAATATCATGCTGACACATAGACACCTATAACACAAACAGAATACATTATGGAGACCACAATCAGTCAGTGTTAATAACAGCTATAATGCATCATGGCTGGACAGCTACAAATCCTGACATGTAAGCATTAAACTTTAGTACGTTACATAGCATTACATTGGTAAACCTTAGTACAGTCACCCTGTGCATCAGAACCATATTAGCCTGTCCCTGCATCAATGTTATGGATGGCAGGGATGTGGCACAGGCATCATCATGTTACCAGGCCACAGCACATCTGGGACCCACCCCAGGATCTCATCTGCTGGTCATGCACTACCTTCAAGTGGAACCACCTCAGGGGATGGTGCTAATCTCCCCCCCCCCCCCGCCGGGAGCACACACAGACAGGATCCTGTCACCTGAAGTCAGGTTCAGGGTCTGATGCATAGGGAGCTCCAGAGAGAATTGGAGGATCTGCTGCACTACCTTGAGTCCTTGATACACAGTTAAAGGGTCTGCATGCTCCTCCTACTCAGCACCCAGCTCAGCCACCTTCAGGGCTGTGAAGGTGCAGTGGTGACTGCCCATGGATGGGGACCTTGGACCCATTGTTTCCATTTGGGGGCTCATGGGCTTCCACTTTCCAAACAACCTTACCTATCACATGTGTCATATTCCGCCCCTACATGCTGTCGTGTCTGTCTTCCAACCCAATCTACCTCCCCAAATATACATACTATCCTTCCCCAACATCCCATTCTCACCTTCATAAACAAAGGGCAATGTGTTTCCAAAAAGGATTTCACACCAGACATAACTGTCCATTTTGCACCTGCTTACAACTGTATATATATATATATATATATATATATATATATATATATATATATATATATATATATATATATATATATATATATCTATATATACATATATATATATATATATATATATATATATATATGTGTGTGTATGTGTGTGTGTGTGTGTGTATGTGTGTGTGTGTGTGTGTGTGTGTGTGTATGTGTGTGTGTGTGTGTGTGTGTATAGATATGTGGGATGTTTTTTCAAACATATTGGGCAGCACAGTCATTCAACAGTAGGGAAAATGTATTTATATATATATATATATATATATATATATATCACACACACACACACACACACACACATATATATACATATATATATATCTATATATATATATATATATATATATATATATAGAGAGAGAGAGAGAGAGAGAATTCAGACAACAGGTCCACACTCTCTAAATCTCCTTCCTCCAAAGCTGCACTGCTCTGCCTTACTACAAAACAGAAGAGTGTCACATGTGGACACAGCCTAACATTAGGGGGGGGTATATATAGGGACAGATTGTGAGTAACCCTATTACAAACTGATGAAGTTTGTGCATGACACATTTCACGTTAACATGACTGTCCTGAAGGTGGTGGGGTCTGAAACTCATGTGTCTATCATGACTTCATTACTTCTAACTTCAGCTATTTGCCACACTAATATACATGTCTTGAGGTACAGAACAGACACTATGATGGCTTACATCGTGTCATTCAGTGCAGATCTGCACAGTTGGCAGGTATGGCCCTCTGCCCACAGGGCCAGATGCTATGTCCATAACAGCTGTTCAGCAGGACATCATTACAGCAACAAGTCTTGATGGCGCACATAAATCTTTTCACATCATCTATCCCATTATTACAGACCAAGTACTACATTCAATTACATGCATACATGTTTGATATACCTGCTTTAGTATTGTCCTCTCTTCTATGTACACTTGCATATGTCCCTTGTTTTATTTTATTTTTGTTTGTAGTATTTACTCTCTCTTTCTCTCTCCATTACCGGGATTAAGCTGATTTGAATAGGTTGCAACATGGATTTTGTAGGTGATGCTCATGATCAGATGATGGCCTCTGCATCAATCAGTGTTCACCACTTGCTAATTCATGCAGCCAGCTGTGTAGTACTTCCAATTACCAATGTCAAGGCAACCCACTACTATAAATGACTACATCATGTGGGCGTTGTCCCTTTACCTTTCCTGTATGGAAGACACCCTTCCTGTATGTGGGCAGCAGTGTTACAGACAGCAGGTAGCAATACCTCTTACAACAGGACTTGCAGACACAGGCCAACTACATATTTGTATAAGGTTTCAGACCTATGAACAGTGTGAGTATTGCTGTTATATGCATTGAATACCGCTAGTTTTACAGGATTTGTGCATACATGCTAGTTTTGCATGGAATGCAGTCTGTCTAGATAGCTATCAACTGTGTGTCTATCCACATGATGGCCAGAGGATTGGCTGTTAAGTTTTGTCTGTTCACCACACAGGTCTTGTCTCTGACATATCAGCAGCATTTTCTCTGTTGAGTGCTATCAGTACATGGCAACATCCATTTGTGTTTCTGACTTCATGTTCCTGAGTAAGGGTATGTTGCAAGCAATCCTGTAACACCAGCAGCCTTCACAGTGTATAATAGCAATATTGCAAATATGGCTCTGTGTTCCAGCCTCTGCCCTCCACCTATATACCACGCTTTGTCCATATGTCATGCAGTACGAGGTTGTTAAGTAGTGGCCTATCATTATTTAGTTTTTGCATTGCTGCTATCATTCTAATGATGTTGTGGACTATTACACAAGTTGTGGAGAAGGGTCCATATATATGATAGCTACAGCTGGACAATATGTTTGTGACCTTGTACAGTCCAGAGGTCAATGTGTATGTAAAACACTGTTATATACCCTTGTAAAACATTTTATGAGGGAGGGTTATGAATTGCTTTTAACCTAGGCTGTTACAACATGTGAGGGATATCAGTAGTAAGACACATTAAGGAATATGGCTGTACATTTTCATACATTTCACCATGGCAACAGTGGTGGACTAGGGCTTACTGTCTTACAGACAGTTATGTTTCTCAGTGTCATAGTGATGTTTTAAGTTAAACATTGTTATGTAACAGATACATTCTCATTATTTTCCCCCATAGGGTTTGAGTACAGAGTGTAATTGGAGTCTGCTGAACTACATGTGTAATTAATAAGTGTTGATCGGTTCTTATCTTCAAGGCAAGTATTTTTTTTTTACTGTTGTACTATTTGAAGGCCTTAGCTTGGACAGCAACATATGTCTTCAGATTACTGTATCAAATGTTTTGTTTGAGAGTTGCATTACTCAGTTATTATGTATTTCAAACACCTAACTGTTATAAGAAATGGCATATACAACTGAAATAGTGCACAAATAAACATTTAGATGTATGCAAATGTCTGTGGTGTCATGTCCTTTGCATTGTTTGTGGGTATATGTTTCATGCAATAATTGTCTTATGTATGAAAGAAGCAAACACTGGCCAGTTTAAAAGGTGGAAAATATAGGAATACTGGCTGTTCAATATGTTTTGCACCCTCTATTTATATCTTCTTATACATATCTATAAGTAGTAATATATTTATATGTGTATGTATGAGTATATAAATGTATATATATATATATATATATATATATATATATATATATATATATATATATATATGTAAATATGTGTGTGTTTATAGGTATCATTTGAATGTTTACTGCTTCCACATTGTACATTCCCTATGGTAGACAGACTGTTCTGCATGATATGTTAGTGATACCATTGTGACATCTTACAGCTGAGATGGCTTACTGTTAACTTGTTGTGGCTATATTGTGCAGGGTCCTGGGTTTAAGACTGGCAAGTTTTGGTTATTGTGCTGCAAGGCAGATTTGTTCAGCTGTGGAGGATGGAATGATGTCAATAATTACAAGGGGTACTTATTTTGGGCCCCTTCACCCCCATTCACAGTGCCTTTGGTCGGATGTTTTGCAGTGAGAGGTTCAGAGTGTGGATCCAATGTGCAAACGCAATGCACATATATATATATATATATATATATATATATATATATATATATATATATATATGTGTGTGTGTGTGTATATACACACACATATATATATATATATATATTTATTTATATATATATATATAGATATATATATATATATATATATATATATATATATAGATATATATATATTTATATATTATATATACAGACATATCTATATATATATATATATATATATATATATATATATATATATATATATATAGATGCATATCTATATATATATATATATATATATATATATATATATATATATATATATATATATAATATACATACATATACACATACATCTACATATATAAACACATTTTCCCTACTGTTGAATGATTGTGCTGCATGACAAATTTATTTATATGTCAAATGGCTTATTGGTAAATCACTTTGGATATAGTGTGTAGGGTCCTGGGTTTGAGACTTGCAAGGGCTGATAATTTTATTGCTGGGCAGAATAGGGGCTGTTGGAGACAGAGTGATTAAGGCACTTTAAAGCAGTTGTAAGCAGGTTTGCATGGGTTTGCACAGCACTAAGCGAAGCTTATGTGAGCTCGGCTTCACTTACGGCCGCTTAAATCCATGCTAATTTCAAATAATGAAAAGAAAAAAGGAGATAGGAAAATGGTGAAATTGGTGCAAGCTGGGGGACAAACAAGAGAAAAAACAGGTAGGGATATGCAGGACGGATGTAGGAGAAAACCATAGCTCTGCATTTCTTTGGCAGCATCAGCTGCTTTCAATGTGGGAAATTTAGAATTTGGAGCATCACATCCTACAGGGAAGTGTGTGGGCATCATACAAAATGGATGATTGGTAGGGTTAGATTGTGTGATGGGTACATGTTTGTGGGCAAAATGCAGAGCTATGTATGGGATGTGATTTTTTTTTGGGACAGTTACCCTTTTTTTAAGGTCAGAGTGAGATGTTAAGGAAGGATTATAGGTAAGTGTGGTGAGGGAGGTTTGGCAGGAGAGGTTGCATTTGCAGACAGACAAGACAGACACAGCAGACAGGGGTGGTGTATACACATGGGGCTAAATATCTTGATGGGGAGGGTGGTTGGGAACCTGAGCTCATGATCTCCCCAGATGATAGTAGTGGCACTGATGTCCCCACACGATGGTAGTCACCACTACTCCTGCACAGCCCCAAAGGTGGCTGTGCTGGGGGCTGGGATGTAGGGGCCACCTGCCCCTCTAGTTGCACCAGCCTGCCCTCCACCCTTGTGCAGCCAGTCATCCAGCTGCATGTGAAGGACACTGCACACCATGCCACAGAATTCATCCTGGGTAAAAACATCTTCACTGTGCCCATTTGTGGGGGGGGGTTGAGCCCCATCCCCTGCAGCGGCTCCACCCAAGGGTGGTGCAGGACCAGCAGATGAGAGAGGTCTGGGTTTGTCCCAGATGTGTTGGGACCCAATGCCTCAGCCAGTTGGGGTGGGAGAGGTGGATCCGCTGGGGATCTGCCTTCCCATATTTGCTATGGTGTGGAAATTAAAAATGAATATTGGTTAGTCGTGCACAATACATTACAACATTAGTCAAAATAGCATGCATGGGATTCCCATTTACCCCAAACAGTGCAATTATAACAGTGCCATAGCAAACAGAACCCGTGCATATATGGAATGGCATTCATGGTTGCAACAGTACGCCAGTTAGTGGTATGTCAGGCAGGCAATAACAATGATTATTCAAAAGGGAATATTAGTATGCATACAGTTTAAACAATGATAAACCAAATGGAACAATGGACCTAACAGCAGAAGTTTGTCTAGGAACATACCTATGTTGGTTTCGGTGTGATGGCTGGATCAGTTGAGTTGTGGGGGAAGGGAACAGATTCAATTGACAACTGCTATCAAGTATATTTGTCAGTACACTACTATTCACTACTTTACATTCTGATCACACTTACACTCTACCTGGGCCATGGGGCTGCTATAGCACATCAACAGCTGTAAATATCAACAGAGCAATTGTACCCTTATTTTAGTTATACACGTCATACCTGTTTCTATACCAATTTCTGTACCTGTGGGCCCTGTGCAGATGAACTGTGTGCACATTACATTGCTGTTTCTACACATATTTCAGATTCACATTTTAGTTGCAGGCCCTGGAGTGTGTGTTGTGCCTTTGACATACATCTACTGTGACATTCTCTGTGCGCAGGATTCTTGGCAATTGGGGATACTATCCATGACAGCGTGACACTTGAGGGGCTTGTCTGGGCCAGACTGCAGAGTGTGGATGTATAGCTTGCATATTTTTGTAGGACTGGGGCTGATCAACACAGCAATTGTACACATTTCATAGTTATACATATCATACTAGTATTTCTATTCAAATTTCTTTACCTGTGTGCCCTGTATGGAAAATGTATGTGTTGCAGTACATTACTTTTTCTATTCAGATTGCAGTTTACAACTGTAGAACCAGACTGACATGTTAGTGACAGTCCCTGGATTCAAACTGTGGTGTGTGTGCAAAATTGAACTACACACCTACTCCTTATCTGACTGAGCTACTGAGGGGTGTTGTGTGTTGTTTGTGACATTTCTATCTAGTACATATTTTTGTGCACAGTACTTTTATTATAACATGTTGCATTATTTGTTTCCCATTTTTCAGTAGAAATTAAGCATACACAACAGACATTGGTGTCACTGTTTGTGAAATGTGCACATTAGCTGGATTGCACATTTGAATGTTTTACAGCTACATACTGCAATTCAGATTCCTGAGTGCACAGTGTAGGTTTTAAGTCTGCACCTGTTAGCCTTATACATTTTTCAGTACATGCACAGCTACATACAGCTGAAATTGAAAGGTTAACACAGGACAATGCTGGCAGAGAAACAAGTAAAACACATTCTGATGGAAATATGTATGGGTGCTTTTTTCAGTTATTTGACATGCCCTTCCAAAGTATGCAGACAAGCAGTGCTAAATCAGTTCACCTCAGTTAATGCATTCTGCAGAACATACACATTTCTATTTATCAGGTACAAGTGAGATGACACACACCAGTGTTTGGGATCACCTTTATTAGTTTTGATATACATATCTGTGTACAGCTCTGAAATCCACAATTACTATTCCTGCCTGATCTGCACAGGGGAATGCTTTTCATTTCTATGTTTTACAGTAGCCCTGGCATGGCACTTTCTTGGCAGGTTCACTCAAACACACTCATGCATATTCTAATATTCCTCTTCTGCATATTGTACCTTGTGTGCTACTGAGATCTGTATTACACAGCAGCTGGGAATACTCCATT
>NC_056738.1:12850801-13073301 GCF_019279795.1 Protopterus annectens | reverse complement strand
GAGAAGCATCATGACTATTTCCCTAAACAGTTATTCACACTTAATAAAATCAGTATCAGCAGTGGCCTCTTGGTATTACAATCAGTGCATAGGCTCATTTATTTATTTAACACTGAATGAAAATCAGTAAGCGTCATAAGACAACTGTATTAAAGAAATAGAACAGCAGCCCCAATCTTGAGTTTGCACTTCACAAAGATGCACAAGTGGCAATTTAAATAGCTGTCAATATTCTTAGTCTATAGTAGTGGTTAACAAATTCTAAAATAATTCCAGAATAGGTGCTGCTGCTTACTGGAGTCCATGACACAATATAGTTTAACTCTCCAGGCTCTAGCTCATATATGAGCCAAAATGCATGTTGTCTCAGCTGTAGTGATGTGCAGTGGGCTGATAACATGTCTGGCCAAATTATAATTTCAGGAGATACCCAAGCTGGTAATTATACTACTAGGGAAAATTTGGCTAGGGCATTGGGGAACTTCCCCTACTCATCATTGTTGGGAGTGGGACACATTTTGCAGTAGCACTTCCTGTTTCCATTCCTGATGCAGAGGCAGTCTGGAGAAATAGGGAGGCATATGAAGAAAGAAGGAGGTGATAGAGTGGTGAGAGAAATGAAGGAGAAAGTAAATATTGAGACCAGAGAATTTGTGCAAGAATTAGAGGAAATGTTTCATAGAAATCTGTTTTTTTTTTTGGAGATGAGTAATGGATGTATAATTACAACCCTCCAAATGGAAGGGCCAGAAAATGAAGGAAATGTTTCCCAGGGAACATTATTTATAAAATACAAAATGGGGGATGCAGAGACAATACTGAACAATAGTAGTGAGATGAAAAAAAAACACGTGCAGATAAAGTAAAAGAAGGCAAAAGGGGAGTAGCAGAAAAGAAAGCAGAAGTAAATAAAAACTAAGTAAATGGTAAGGATTCAAAGTAAGGAAGACATAGAAATAGACACTTATGATGTGCGGGACAATATAATAGCTCTGTTGGGTGTAAAAGCAAATGAGGTAAGCACATCTATTCTTATTAACAAAGGGACGTTTTGTGACATTATATTTAAGACTGTTTTTTCAAAGGAAAATTTTCTTGTAGAATATGAAAAAAAGGAAGACTGCAATCTATGGAATCTTTATGTGATAAATGTATTTAACAGGGAAACAAAAAAGAAAATTCATGTACAATTTTGAACAGAGATAGAAAGACTTTGAAGGGACATTTGAAAACTGTTTGTAAAGAAGTATTTGACATTATGGACTGGTGGCTGGGATTACAATATTGTGCCAGGAATAGCTAGAGAAAAATATATACATATACCAAACAGGATAAATGTGGAGGGGAATAGAGACATCATAAAATACTTGGGACAACCCAAAACATTTTTGCAAAAAGAAGGATATTTGGTAAGCAACTGTGACAAAAAATGTTATATCAGTGGGGAAATGGGACATGATGCAAATATGTGAACTGAAATGTTTTAAATGTTACAAAATTGGACATTTATGGATGCATTTTAAAAATGAAAATAAGAGTAAGGAGAAAAAATAAGAAAGAGAAGTAAATAAACAAAAAGAAGAAATTTTAAAAGTAGCAGAAATAGAAGAAAAATTAGATGAGGAAAACATAATAAAGAGGACATAAAAGACGGTTCTGAAATAAGTGATGAAGAAGGCATAAATTGGGAGATAGTAAAATAAAAAGAATTCTATTGGTAGAAGATAGAAAAAAGAACATTTTAAAGGAGAAGTGCAAAACAAAAAAAAAGCAATGGTTGAAAAAGATTATATACAGCTAATTATCGGTGTTGGTATAATGGTTAAGGTGTTTGACTTACAAACACAAGGTACAGTATTTATACCCCACCTTTGCAAGGGAAATTAGCTAAGTGTAAAATGGCCTATTAAGAAAGCTAGCCTAGTAATTAGCTATGAACTAATGTATCAAGAGAAACTAAAAAAATTAGAGTGCTTTCTGTAAATGTGAATAGTATTAAGACTATATTAAGAAGAATAGGAATGTAATACATGTAATGTAGCTGTAATTATATTAGAAGACAAAAGATTTTTAACAAATGAAGAATGATTACAAACAGTGAAAATATGGAGAGGGAAGAAAATCTGAAGTTTGGGAAATGAGAGATTTTCTGGAATAGCCATATTCTGTAGAAATACAGCAAAGATTTTAGATGGTACTTTAGCAAAAATGGGAAGCTTAACCATTGCAAATTTAAAATGGAAAGAATGAGTACACAGAATTATAACATTATGCTTATACCAATTATAAAGAAAAGGAAAGCTTATTTCTTCAGATTTTAAAGTATGTAATTATAAATATGAATATTATAATAACATGATACTTTAATTGTGATTTAAGAGTCAAGTGTAAAAAGAAAGGAAATGATATAAGACAAATGTTAAAAGTTTTAATATGTGGTACGTTTAAACTTTGGGACAAAAACTTCATGGAATTATGAAAGTGGTATATATAGAACTGAAATAGATTATTTTATAGTATCAGAAGGTTTAGTTATAGGAGAAGGGATGGTAGTTCAAAAAAAGGATTTTCCAGTCATCTTGCAAAATGGATAGAGATAAAGGAAAACAAGTAATATATAAACATAAGGAAAGGAATAAAAGGATGTCAGAAAGCATGGAGTAAAGAAGGAAAGAGATTAGCAATACAGTTATGGAAAGATCATTTTACTAGGAAAACATTTTATAAAAATTGGTCTGAATGTTGGATGATATTTTAGAAAAAATATAAAAAAAATTTTTATAGTGGTCATATGTTGTGAGAAAAGTGGAGAAAGAAACATATAAAAGAACATATAACAGTGCATTAGATGATTTTAAACATAATGATAGAAAGTACTTTGACAAAGAGAAAAGAATTATATGAAAGAAATCAATAAAAATTACAAGAATTGTTATATGAGCAAAGATGGTTGTACAAGGGAAAAGTGAAGTATCAAGCAGATAAGTAAAGAAAGGTGACCATGTAACGAAAGAAATAAAAACTGCAAAAAGAGAAATATAAAGAATTCAGGAAAAGATTATGATAGTGTAGTACAATATGTATAAGAACTGTTTAATGAAAAAAGAAGGCAGTAAAAATATGGAAAGTAAAAAATGTTAACAGAAAAAAAGAATAAAGAGTTGGAAAAGGAGATTTATTTAAATATATAAAGTATTAGGACAAGTAAATATATATTCAGCTTCTGAATCAGGTGGAGTAGGGTATGAAGTATATAAAAATGTAAAGGATTGGCAAAAATTTTAAAGATATTGAATGAATGGTTAAATGAAGGTTTTATGTATAAAGAATTATGTAGCGGAATATTTAAATTCATATGGAAGATAGAAGACAGCTAAAAACTGGAGATCAATAGTATTGAATATTAATGATTCTAAAATCTTTATGAAAATAATGCAAAAGAGAATTGAAACTAAAATGGCAAATATTATGGAAGATAGTATATATATATGTAGATATATATATATATATATATAAAGGGGAAGGGTTGTCAAGAACTGTTAATAATAGAGAAATTGTGGATGATATTATGAATAGAAAAGAAGAAGTTAAAATTATAAGACACCTTAATAAGGCATTTGATACAACTAGACATAACAGCTTATGTGTAATAATGAATGACTATAATGTAAGTGAGAAAGTTAAGAAATTATGTATGTGAGTGTTTAGTACTAATAAAGTAAAAATACTTGTAAATGGCTGTTTAGGCCAATAGGTACATATGAAGAGTGGTATAAGACAGGGATGTCCAATAAGCTGTATACTGTTTGCATTAGTTATGAGTGTGATAGTGTGTGAAATAAATTGCAAAATGAAGGAGGTCAGGTATATAAGACCTGAAGGGTTAAGAATTCAGTACTATTAGCATATGCATACAGCATTATAATGATTGCAAAAAAATTTTATGGATAAAAGAAGTAATAATTTGCAGAAATTAGTTTCTAGAGGTGATAGGGATGGTTTTAAATAAAGAGAAAAGTAAAGGTTTAGATGATGCATTAAAGATATGGGGCATATATTTTGAAAGGAATACAATTTCTGTGTTAGGTATAAAATTTAGTAATAAAGATACAAGTAGAACTCAATGGAAAAAACAATAAAAGAAAATAAATCAAACCTGTCTTTTCTGAAGAACTTATAAATTATTGTATAGAAAAAAGCTTATTTGATAAATGCAGTACTGATGGGAAAGTAGCATAGTTAGCATGTATATTTACATTGCCAACAGTATTTGAAAAAGGAATTATTGCAGATATTTTCATTTATATGGAGTTCTAGATTAAACCCAGTAAAAAGGGAAGTTTTGTATGTAAATAAAGGCAAGGAGGTTTAGGGTTAATTAACCCGGTGGTATATGCTATGCTTCATTACATTTGTAAAAAGTGTTAAAATTTATAAATGAAAAAGATGAGAGATTAGTTGTAAAATTGTACACTTATAAATGTGATAAATTTTGGGGTAAGGTAAAAAGAGTATAAGAGAAAAAGAGTGTATAAATGAAGAAATGCAATGTTATCAAGAAAAAAATATTTTTGTGGAAAATAAAAAAAATGATATATGAAAAGATAGAATAGTATGATATAAGAATGTAATGATAAAACAATGCTATGTAAATCATGGGAAAATCTAACAGATGAAAAATGAAATCTATAAAGATAAGAAACAAATCAGAATGTAGAATGTCAAGATTTTTTGTGGAGACTGGTAATAGATAAATTGCCAGCAAAAGGAAATGTACCATATAAAAAGAAAAGTGATAGAATATGTTTACATTGTCAAGAAGAACAAACTACAGAACGTGTGTATTTGAAATATAAAAGAGTAAAAAAAATATGCTAAAAACTATGTAAAGAAGATTTTTTCAAAGATGTAAACGAAGTGGATAAAATAAACATAGATGTGGTTAAATATGCATATTATAAGAATACATGTAAAGAATATTTTAAAAGAATAGATAAAAATTTACTTTATGTTATATGGGTTATATGGAATGAAAGAATAAATGAAATTCTTTTTAATAGTAAATGGATTTTAACAACAAAATTAAGTAAAATCAGATGGTGGTTATGGAAAAATGATTGTGTGTCTAATAGGGATGAAAACCGAGTATGATTATAAGGAAAATTATGAATATGTGTAAATACATTTGTTTATATATGTACAGTATATATTTATACATTGGTAAATATTTGTAAATATGCAAATATGTTGTAAATAAGAGTTATTTTTGTATATAAATAAAGGACCCCTACTCTGTCAACAGGTGCTGTGAGATCTTTTTCATCTACCTGAGATACATCCAGCTCAAGCAGATGGGGACTTGATTTAACATCTCATGCAAAGGATGGTACACTCAGCAGTGCTGTCCCCCACCCCATGCTGCTCTGCAGTATCATGGTCAATTTACCTGGTGTGAGAATTTTAATTGCAGTAAAACAGTGAAAAAACACGGCTCAGTATTTTGGAAAAGGAATTCCATTCACTCTGATTGGAAGCTCTTCCCCCTGAAACCTCACCACACTTATTGGGGTCAGGGAAAGAAAAAAACTCTGACTTAGATTTGACTTTTACAACTGATATTAATGGCATTGTTTCCAACCACAGGGGTATTTTACTAACACTGGATAATTTTAACATTTTTAATTATAGTTCCATTCAAACTACCCCATGCACTTTCAACTTTTTAGGATGGATTTCACTTTTATTCTTAGCAAATAAATGAATACAATGGAGCTTTTAATAGAGCTTAAGATTTTACTAGAAAATTAAATTTGGCCCTCCAGTATGATGTAAAACCTACCATGACTGTTCAGAATTTTAAGAAGAAGAGTATATATAATCCCCCACCACATCCACTTATAGCAGCTTTTGAACAAGCTTGTGAAATGGATATTCGTAAAGAGTGGGTCCCTATAGTAGCTTCCAAAATGTGAATCAGGAAGAAAAAACTTTTGGATTCCCTCATGTCCATCAGAGAAATACGTATTATGGAATGTGACAAGGGAGGTGGGATAGTTTTGCTTGATACCATCGACTACATGGGATGAATGTATTATATCTTACAAAATGATGAAGTTTATTGTGTGGTTTACCTTAGTGAAATTAATATTACTTATCAGGGAATTGATTTGTTACTGAAGGGTTGTTTATTACAGGAAATCATTTCAAAATCAGAATATGAATTTTTGAGCAAAAAAACACCTTTTATACCTTCCATATTCAAGATCCCCAAGGTACATAAGGACATACATACCCCCCTATTTAAGACTAATATGGTCTACTCAGGGTTCAAAGTCTTATCTGTTGGGATGTATATTGACAGATTATTAAAATCTTTTATTCAATAGATCAAGCATATTGTAAAAGACTCATGTGACATTTTGAGTCGTTTCAGTTTAGAAGTGGGAGGAAAATCTTTCTTCTTACAAACTATGTGGAACACCTATTTACTTGTACTGCCAAAGGCCAAGGTTTGGAATTATTTAATGTGCTGCTATTAAATTTTCTGCCCTAAATGGGGACCAAATTTCTTTACTGCCTTATTAATTAATTTAATGGATTTAATTTTATCTCTAATAATTGTATATATTTTGAAGGCAAAACTAATAAACAAGTTCAAGGTTTTGCTATGGGTGCCTCTTGTCCACCATTTTATGCCAATTTGGTTATGTGGTCTTGGGAGATAAACTTTATATTTTCTTCTAAATATTTTTCTGTTTGTGAGCTGTAAGGCTTCTTGATGATATTTGTATTCAGTGGTCCTTGTATATGAATTAATTGAATACATTAATAGTATTATTGATTTTTTAAGATTTACTTATACTTATGCTGATAAGATTAATTATTTGGATACAACTATCTATACTGATAATGGGAAATTTGAATCTGTAATCTACTTTCTATAATGCTTATCTTCACTCTGATAGTTTTCATCTTCCACATTATAAGAGAATTCCTGTGAGGGGCCAATTCATTAGAGTGGCAAGAATGACCTCTAAGAGCAACAATTTATTAAGGAGGCAAATGTTTTAAAGAAGATGTTTCTTGATAGAGGTTACTCTGTATCCTTTTGAGGTGATCAAAACAGAGGTGGTTCAAGGATGGGGTGAAATTAATACTTCTTTTAGGATGTTTCATCGATACAGAGACGTTGAATGTGGATCTCAGCACCTCATTGTGAAAGAGCACTTGTTCTCCCATATAGTGCTGGCAAGGAAAAGGTTAGAAATGTGATTGAAAAAAAAATGGACTTTTTTAGGACTAATGATGACCTTATGAAATTATTTGCTGACAAACCCTATTCCATGTACAAAACACTGTATAATTGTAAAGCTATTTTGGAAAGGGAATGGAATAGTTACCCTTACAATGAAAAGAAAGGCACACAGAAATGTGGATTATGTGGGCAATGCAAGTTTCTATTGCAAGAACCAGAAATACAACTAAATGATATAGCGGGACACAATTTAGTTCTAAAATATGGCAATTGTAATAGTAGTGGTCTCATTTATATAGCAACATGTACTAAATGTCCTGCTTTTTATGTTAGGAAGACAGAATGTCCACTTAAGAAATGGGCTTATGAACATCTTAATGATATAAAACACAAGAATACTAAAATGCCTGTGCAAACATTCTATTTCTTATAATGGTTTTGCATAATTATTGTTTGGTATTTAACATTATTCCTTGGAATCCCAGTGATAGAATTTGGGAAACCCATATTGAGTAAAGGGAGCTACAGTGGCAACTGAAGCTAAATGCTACTCTATCCCCTGGGATCAATGATAGTACCTCAATTGTAATGGTTTTGGAATTAAGGTCCTCAAAGCTATTTTTAATATATTTTTTACATTTCTTGCTATTCAGCTTAATCAGACTGGAGAAATATTTTATTGTCAGCAGTACTTACTTGTATTTAAATATGTATTTTAAGTATTTTAAACATTTTTAAGTCATTATGTCATTCATTTCATATTATTTTATTGATGGCTTAAACTTTCACAAATATATGTAGTGATATACATTTTCTCTCCATTTGCCTTTGTTGTTTGTTACTATGGTGTTAATTTGTAATTTGTTTGATTGTAGTCTTGTGATTTAAACATCATGTGATTCAAGTAATTTTGCTATAAAAGGTTGCCATTTGTAATGTAATTTATGTTCTGATGAAGCCCCTTTTCGATTGGGGATGAAAGTGCATTTACCTTTTTAATTATGTGTGCTTAACTACATTTATTTTCATTTCTGTGCCTTGGTAGTGGTGAATAAACTTTATTTAACCTTTGTTGGTAGAATTTTATTTTTTTAGAGTGGACTGGCTTTGGAATCCTTTGCTGTGTGATTAAACAACTGGTCACACTTTGCATATATCTGCAAAGCTGGTTAGATAAAGTATGTGTAAGTTTGTCTTGACTTATGAAACTTAAATACTGATCAGAAAAGGGCCTTGTACAGAACCCTGAGTTATGGACCTGGTGACTGGAATGGAGCTAGGGTTGACTTCACATACTTTGACATTACGTGTCCTGTATGTGATTGATTTGTCTACTCACTTGGTGATGTAGGTATCGATGCCCACTTAAGAAGTTTCTCTGTAATACCTGAGTGTAGATTTGTGTGAAATGTCTTGGAAAAGTCAAGTTATACAGGATGAGAGTCTTTTCATCATGCATGCTCTTAATGACTACCTTGAAGCATCAAACAGATTTAACAGACATAATATAGCCTTAACAAATCAAACGTGTTTAGTACACAGTTGAGACTGTGTCCTTTTTGATAATGTCTATGATGAGTCATTGGTCTGTCTCACAGATGAGGAGAGTAAGGATTATGTGTCTATAAGACCCTGCATTGGGTAATGGCTTCCCCTTGTTCAGATGGGTGACTGTTTATGTACACCTTTCTGCAAGAACAGGCTGTTTAAGGCTCTGTTTAAGTAGGGATCCAACTGCATCTGCTAGGTCAGCTTTTAAGTCACTGTATAGGCAACATGGGATGTTGTCAGGGTTCATTGATTCTGTATTTTTACCCTTAGAGAGCGCACAGTTGAGCTGCTCTCATGAGAAGATAAACTGAGTAAAGTCTGCATGTGTAATTTGGCTGATGACCAGGGTGACGGGGTGGGGGGGTGATGTGTGAGACAAACTGCCAGCTAACAGATTGTCTACTTTCTCCAGTTGAGAATGGCTAGTGGCATTCATAAGCAACTCTATGCTTAGTTGTGTATTCCCCTTAACATTTCACATTTATTATATCCATAAAGTAGCAGAAAGTGTTCTAAGAATTAATTCAAAACAGGGAATGGAGAAAGAAGATTCTGCCAAGAGGGATGACTGCAATTAGGGGATATAGACAATAGACAAGAGGGGGCTAGAACGTATTGAAGAAAATTGGCAAAGGAACCAAGGTATTGGGAGCAAATAACTAGAGAGGGAAAGGTAATAGAATGGGAAGAGGCCACTAATTTATTTGGAGGGCAGGTTAGAGATTGCTTTCCCTATCAAGGACTGATATCAGAGTATATTCAAAGAGAAAGAAATGGGGGGGGGGGTCCTAAATGAAAGACCAGCAATGGTAGAATTTTTAATATAATCTGGAACAGAAGCTGCCATTAAAAAAGGAATAATTAGGAGCGCGTATAAAATATTGCATAACTATAAGAATTAATCAGAAGAGGTTCGAAAGGATTGGGAAGAGAAATTGGATAAGCAATTTACAAAGAAACAATGGGAGGATATATGTACGTCTCCCAGATATGCAACAAAACCTAGAAGATTTAGGATTTTTGCTTGGAAATGTTTACATAGATGTTTTCATACCCCAAGTAGACTACACAGAATTTTTTTTTCCGGTAGACAGCAAATGTTGGAGGTGTGATGGGTAAGAAAGAAGTACTTGGCAACATATTTTCTGGGAGTGCAGTGGGTTGGTGGACTTTAAGGTAGGGGTGGGAGGTTTGCATAATGGTTAAGGTGCTTACCTTAGAAACACAAGGTGCAGGGTTTGATTCTGACATGGGGTAATTGGCTAGGCCTAAAATGGCTCATAAGGGCAGTTAGCCTAGTACTAACCTATGAACCTATAAGGATACCCTGCGGGATGTACTCTTGGCGATGCTGGGTAGGTGGATTAGTGTGACGAGGGAGATTATTTTTCTGAGCCATGATACAGAATTGGAATTACCTAGACATGGTAAGGCCTTGCTGTGTCTAATTATGGTGGCTGCCAAAAAAGCAATTACTAGAAAATGGAAATCAACATTGAAATCAGCTAGTAGTGAATATAGTAACAGAGATAAAACAACTTGAATTGAGATCTTTAGAAAAGGGTAGGAGCAAAGTACATAGAAAGAAAATGGGAATTGTGGGAACAATACATACAGGGAAGGAATGAGGTTTAAAATAACACAAGACTTAAATGAGATATGTAATGTTTGACTGAAATTGATTGGGTAGATCATAAGTGATGTATAATGTTTGCAACTGGGACTGTGTCAGTATGGTTTGTGATGTAAAATACTTGCAACTAGGATGGTGTTGGTATGGTTTATTTTCATTAATATAAATGTATACTTCCTTATGTTGTAAATGATGGTTTAATAAAGATGTTTCTTGTTTAAAAAGGGGGCAGGAATTGAATAATTTATGTAATGTTGCTAAGATTATATGATATAAAGCAACATATGTGAAGTATAATAGACAGAGACAGATGCCTGATGTCAAAGCCATGACCTGAAGCTCAATGCCAAAAAGTGCATTGACATCCTCTTTGTAAAAACTCTGTACCCAAGAACTACCACATAGGTGGTAGTCTACTTAACACTGAAAGTGCGATAAGAGATCTTGGGACACAGGTGGACAGTAGTCTCTCCTTTGATAATCACATCGCCACAATGGTCAGGAAAACCTTTTACATGGCACAGCTCATCACAAAAGGTTTCTCATCCAGAAAAAAAGAGGTCATTGTTCCCGTCTACTCATCACTCATTAGACCCATTATAGAGTACAGCGCCCCTTTTGGTATGTACCTCCCAAGACATCTACAACAATTGGAGAGGCCACAGAAATACCTCACAAAGAAGATTACTGGCCTCAGTCAGATACCCTCCGCAGACCATCTAAAACAACTCCAGCTTTACTACATTGTATAGCGCCTTCTCAGAGGCGATCTCTGCTTAACATACAAAGCTATGTCAAACCCAGAGCTGTTGGACATGCTCCACTTAACGAAATCCCAATCCCTCTGAGCTACACGCTGTAGGGACCTAAACCTTGTCACCACAATAAACAGAACATGCTGGAGATATAGATTCCTGTCCCAGAGACTTCCCATACTCTGGAACAGACTATCTATTCATGTCAAACAGAGCTCCTCATTAGCACTCTTCAAGAAAAATCTTGATGATTGGATGGGAAATAGGAAATTCATCCCGGGGATCACTTCTGTGGCTCTGCTCGACAGGGGCACAGGAAAATAATTTTCTTGGGTGGCGAAAGCTAGGGTACCTTTTTGGCTAGGCTTACATAGGCCCGATAGCCTAGAACCTACCTATGAAGCTATGAACCTGTAATGTTTGTTAACTCATTCACTCCAATGGAGCTTAGGAAGTTTGCGCTGTAACTTCCAATGGGCGGAGCCTAAGCTTTTTCACAGAATCAAATGATGTCCTCACATTTCAAACAAATGTTCATATCTCTGGAACCATAATATTATGAAAGAAGTATAAATGGCATACTCTTCAGCACAAACTATTTTATAGTGGTAGTATTCTTTAGGTTCTAGGTTTTAAACCAAATTTTATAAATTCACAGTAAACACTTGCAATATTTTGTAAACAACTTAGAATATCTCAGCAACTACTCAAGTTACACACATACTATCAGCAGCATTTTATTCATCTAGCTGAGAGTGGAGTTCTATCTGTGTTACTTGGTTGTTGAGATATTTAGCAAAATGTGATAATTATATCTATATAAATTAATATCATTAAAACAATAGTTAATATGTATTTACCTGCACTAGACAGTGGTCAAATATTAATGCAGTTGAGTTTGCTATTCTGCAAGCTTTGAGATGAAATATTTTAAAACCTTGTACATAGCATGGTTTTGGAATTATTGATGCAAATATGAACAAGTAATATTTGATGCCTTGAGGCATCAGTAGCAGTTAACTGCAGATGTACCTGGAGGCATCACTTGGATGTAACGAGTTAATGTTAATTTGTTAATACAATTTGATTACATTTGTATAAATGTAAATCTGCCTCTGCCACAAGTGATAATTCAATAAAGGCGTTAAAATCATTTCTCATTTATTGGAATAAATGATTTGTGACCAAAGCTCCAAATACAACCTTGGTTATGCATCACATGCCATACGGTGGTACTGTTTGCAACAGTTGTACCAATGTCATGTAATTACATTGATTGCACAACAGTACCTGTATGTTTTTCATTGGAAAGCTGTGTTTGAGTGGCCTAATACCATATAAGGACACATAACAAATGAGCTGGTTGTGGCTCATGCAGAACATTTACTGACACAAATGCTGATAGTCACACAGTGGTGCTGGTGACCACCTCAACAATCCTTGAGAATAGCAACACAGTTGAGCAAACACTGAATCCCACAAGGTTGCAACTGAATAAAAGCGTGTGATATTTTTGTGTATATCACAGCATTCGATTCAAAAAGAGGACCAGCACAAAGTGTGGAAAAAATAAAAGTTTATTACTTTATAGGCTCAAAAGCACAGAAATAAAAAACAGCAGCACATAAAGGGTAGGGGTAAATAAAAAAATCCCAAGATCCAAAAATCAAACCGGTTTCAGCTTTATCAGCCTTCCTCAGTGTGTCCACAGAGCCAATACACTTAATTGCATGAAGCCGCATCTATATACCCAACTTAATCAACATAAATACATCCCCATTGGTTAATTACAAATGCTCATTTAAGCCGGCACAGGTTTAACAAAGTGCCTCCATGGGGTTTGTGGATGCTCTGACATCATACTTTGAATGAACAGTGAACCAGTATATCACGGAGGTAGAATCCTCTTGTGAGGACATTAAGATTTATGAAACATTGCGCTGTTACATGCTCTGTCTGAACCATCTTAGCACTGAGCTACTAAATTGTGAACAATCATTAAAAGAGAAAAAGATGAAGAAATTCAACTGGGACATGGGGGACTATGAAAAGGGTAAACCATTCGAGTCTCACAAAAATGATAAATTTAGCATTAGTGGTATGAGACCATTTACCCAAAAAGAAAGAGGCCCAAGTCCATTTTGAAGAAACCTAGGGGGTCTTTTAGTGGCACATTGAGGGAGGATTCATCCTCAACTACTGATGTGGATGGTAACCACACTTTGGATTCACCCAACCCCAAAAGATGCAACCTGGACCACCCTTTAGGGTTAGAACAAGGAGATGGGAGAGGAAACATAGAACAAATAAGCAATCTGGAGAGTCTTCTGAAATTTATGATACAATATTAAAGAAATGTACTAATGTTCATAATATTTCTTCTATAGCCCTTTCAGAGGTCAAAACACAACTTCTCAATAAAGGACTTAACTTTGTACCGGGTTTCTCTGTCTCTGAGTATTCTTTGGCACAGTATGTTATGAGTTTTTGTCATTTGGTAAATTTAAAACTCCACTTTGGTTCTGATCCAGCTCAGAATACGAATATATTCAAATTTCAAAGATCTACTTTTATGCCACCTTTGTTTCAACAAGTTTCCATGTTTCAATCCAGTGTTGTCAAAGATCTGCACTTTAATTATTATGAATACTCTATTTTCCCCCACAGTCTTTTGAAGAGAGAACAACCGGCGATTGAAAATTTGCAAAATAACAGGATTGTGGTGATTTTGCCAGCTGATGAGGGAGGAGCAGTGGTAGTGATGGATTGGGATATGTATTATGGTGAGGCCCAGAAACAGTTGAAAGATGGGAGATATTATATGCACATGCCCTTGAATCCAACACCTAGATTTAAGATAGAAATTGATGTATATTTATTAGCAGCAAAGGAAGAGAGCATCATTACTGCTTCAGACCTCTATCATCTTACAGTACAGAACCATAAATCTCAATATCTGTATCTGCTCCCCAAAATACATAAGGATCCAAAGACTCCACCCGGGATACCTATAGTGTCAGGTAGGGATTCTTTTACTAAACCTGTATCAGAGTTTTTGACTCAACAATTGAAACCCCTTTTGGGTTGTGTCCATGCCCATATTCAGGAAACACACAGTTTTTGGGTATTGTTTCAGACATGCAGTTAGAACCGGGTGGCTTCTTTGCACCTTGGATGTTACTGCTTTATACACCAACATCCCACATTGGGCGGGTTTCTTGGTTTTACAATATTGGTTAGAGAAGTGTGACTTATATCAGCTGGGTTTCAACACATTTCTAGTATGCTTAGTGGAACATGTTCTCACCAAGAATGTACTATACTTCCAAGGTGGATGTTTTTGGCAGGTGCAGGGCACGGCAATGGGGGCCTCTTATGTGTCCATTTATGCTAATTTATTTATGGCATATCTAGAAGAGGAACTCAGCTATTATCCCAATCATAACAGACACCTCAAGGAGACTGACATCTGGAGACAGTATCTGGATGATTGTTGGATGGTGTGGAAGGCTGATGAGACATATCTACAGGATTTTGTGGAATACTTAAATGAGAATAAATGGGGTATCGAATTCAAGGCTAATTACCATTTACAACAGATCACTTTCCTTGATGTTTTGGTAACTAGGAATGTGGATAGTACCTTGGACATTCAGATCTACTGCAAATTTCCCTAATACAATTCACTCCTTAATGCCACCAGCTTCCACCCTCAACATATCATCCGGAACATATCAAAGACCAAATTTCTCCAGATTAGATGCGTGTGCTCTGACACACATACTTATGAAAATTATAGAGAAGTTCCTGTTCACAGATTCCAGAGGAGTTGTTATATATAGAGAAACCTCACCAAGGCTTGTCAGTGGGCATCTGCCCAAGATATGAAGGAGCTATTAAGTTATAGGGAACACTAACCTGGGGATGCCTCCAAACTGAGGTTTGTTGCATCCTATGGCAGGAACACTAAGTCATTCATGGATATTGTCAATAGACATTGGAACATCCTACTCGCAGATGACAGATTGTCTGAGATTCTTGGGGAGAAGTGTGCATTCTCTTTTTGTAGTGGCCAAACACTTGGTTTACTTTTCAGTTATTACTAATGCCATCAGGATCCCATTTGTTACTCCCAGCAACGTACCTTAACAGGAGATGTATTATGTGGATGTCCCTCTTGTGGACATTGTACACATTGCCCAAGGGTAGCTAAAACCAAACAGTTTACAAGAAGGAACACTGCTGTAGTTTTTTATCTTAAATTCCTAGCTAATTGCAGCTCCAACTGAGTAATATATCTTGCAACATATTATTGCTCTGCATTTTATGTTGAGCAAACCTCTAAGCCACTTAGGTTGAGGATTAGTGAACACATTAGCGATATCAAAAAACAAAGACAGTCTAATGCCCTTTTCAAACACACTACAAAACATAATTCTGCTTTTTTTCAGCTTTACTATTATTGATTGAATAAAAGGGGACAGAAGGAGTAAGTCTGGTTGGCATTCCATCCTGAATTGCAAGGAGAAAATGTGAATAATTAAATTGTTTTTTTTTTTCCTCTTGGCTTAAATGAGCATTTGTAATTAACCAGTGGGGATGTATTTATGTTGATTAAGTTGGGTATATAGCTGTGGCTATATGCAGTTAAGTGTATTGGCTCTGTGCACACACTGAGCAAGGCTGATAAAGCCAAAGCTGGCTTGATTTTTGGAGCTTGGGTTTTTTTTATTGACCCCTACCCTTTATGTGCTGCTGTTTTTTATTTCTATTCTTTTGAGCCTATGAAGTAATAAACTTTTATTTTTTCCACACTTTGTGCTGGCCCTCTTTTTGAATTGAGTTTGCGGCTTATGGGGCCTTTGCACTTGCTGGGCTTGTGAGGGTTTTCTTCTCACTATATCACAGCATTACAACATGTGGGTGAAACAAGCCTTATGTGTCCATGTAATCAGTATAAATTTATATTTATGTATGACACAGGACATTTAATGATGGTAGGTAGACACATGCACACATATGCCATGCAGTGTGATGGTTGAATAAGAACTGCCTAAAATGTTGATATGCTCCACTACAAAAATGCATGCCTTTCTAAGCCAACAATATACATAGTATCAACCCATATTAATGGTTCTCAGGAGGTATATTACTGCAACTGTTATTGAAGGAATATGTAATGAAATGGTGGTAGTGGCCATCAATTCATAACCTTACATCACAGCTTTAATAATACCCACTTGTAGGACTACTGCACATGCACACCACAACATATTGCATGTCAATGATGGCAACAGTGACATGTGAAATGTTCATAGACTCATAAGACATTACTGAGCTAAAGGTCAGCAGCACATAAAATCTTAGACATTATTATAATATTTAAATCAAACTCCATATAGCTATATGCTGAAAGGTAGTAACACTTTGTGTGCATGTGTGTATTTGTTTCATTGCATTACATAGTGCCTCTCTACATATGTGACATGTGCATCACCCCATGACAGAATTAGCAATCACACATCCAGTGTTCTGGAGATGGCTTGCAGAGGCTCATGGAAGGACTCTGCTTCATGATATGTGTATGTATCTTTGACATAAGGACATCCTCCACTCCTTTGCAGAAAGTATGTCATGTGGTCAGAGGGAAAAAAAGGGGTTGCTGGATGCACGGGGCTATGTTATAGGTTCTACTAAGTGATACTAAAATGAAAAGCAATTCAAAAGATCATACAAAGATCGTAATGTACCACCAGCCACACACACAGCAGTAGACATTCTCTGATTTGAACATTACACCATTGTAGGTATAGAAGCTGAATTTAATTTAATGTAACGCTAGCAGCACCACATAAGTCTGACTTTATCTCAGTGTAAAATTGTCTCAAAAATATTATTTGAACATATATACACTCAAGTTGCCTGTTGTCAGATTAGAACCCCTACATATTAAGTTACAGATGCTGGAGAACAATGTACTTAACATTACTGCCACAGCACAGTTTTGATTTGAATAATGTCAGAGTGTGCTTTAGAGAGGATGACATCATCAGTGTATATTACAAGAAGATGTTTGGAGTAGTGTCTGACATAGCTGTGGACTCGCATGCCATTCTAAAATTGTCAACATACTGTTTTTTGAATGAACACACATCCACCAGTTGACTGCATGAGACTAGAATCCCTACCTATCTACGAAACACAGTACCTAATGCAAGCACCACAACACAAGTCTGCATTTGAGAGTGTCAGAAAACGCTTTATAGCTGATGACATCAGCAGTGTCTGGTGATAGAAAATGGTAGTAGGAGTGTCTCACATGCTATTCTAAAATGTTCTCTCAAATGTGAGCTACCTGAGCACCATCATAAACACACACACACACACACACACACACACACACACACACACACACACACACACACACACACACGTGTGCATGCACACACACACACACACACACACACACACACACACACACACACACACACACTCAGAAGTTGACCACAGTGATACTAGAAACCCTACCTAACACTTTACAGCTAACATCAGTAGTGTCTGATGGGAAGAAGATGGTAGTAGGAGTGCTGTTCTAAAACCATGTCTTGAATGTGAACTAACTGAACACCAACACACACACACACACACACACACACACACACACACACACACACACACTCACACACACACACACACACACACACACTCACAAGTTGACCATAGTGTGACTAGAACCCCGATCTACAGACCACATTACTTAACACAAGAACTACAGCACAAGTTTAGTTTTTATAGCATTAGACAACACTTTATAGTTGATAACATTTGTCTGTGTATGTTTTTGAGAAAATGTTGGGAAGCCTTTATGAAATGGCTGGGTAGGCATGTACGAATGTCAAAATATTTGTTCTCCATTGGTCTGGATTGCTGACAGAATGATGCAGACTCAAGCTCTTATGACTACACACACACACGCACACACACACACACACACACACACACACACACACACACACACACACACACACACACACACACACACACACACACACACACACACACACACCATTTGGCTACACTGGGATTATAGCCACTACCTAACTAGTTATATCAGCTAGAGAACTCAATATTTAACCCAAACACCACAGTACAAGTCTGACTTGTATACTGGTGCTCTACAATTTACAGTGGGTGACATCATCATTGGATGTTTGTGAGAAGATGTTGGAAAGCCTGTATGAAATAGATGGGTAGCCATGTACAACTGTCAAAACATTAGTTCTGCATGGGACTAGATTGATGATAGTAGGATTCAGACTTATGCCTGTCTGACTATGCATACACACACACACACACTTACACATACATAGAGACAATCACATAATGTGAGTACTGTGGTAAGTTAACCCACATATAAATATATTGTTCCCATCCACAGAACACAGTAGTTAATTATTGCACCATCCTTGAAGTATTGTTTCGCCTTCTCATGCTGGTCTTTACAGATGATGCCATTATCATTATGTGACGTGGGTAACATATCCTGTTATGAGACTGGTGTGCAAAGTATGGATTTTGTCTTTTCTGTTGTGTTTCCAATGTGCAGGTGTACTTTAATAGACAGCTTCTCAAGCTATATGTGAAAAGTTGTCAGAAATCCACGAAGCTTAACTGAGACATATGCAGCTGTTTCTCAGTATGTTAGGTACATTACACATTTACTGTCCCACACAGACACACACATATTTTATGATCCACATCCACGTGGGTACAACTGTGTATGTACATGTGTTCATATTTGTGATGAATTGATGTCCAGATGAATACATGTATAAGACAATCTGAATGTCTATTGTCAGTATAAAGCTTTTGATAATGTAACAATGCAGCTGCGCTATTTATTTCTGTAGTGTGGTTGACATTTGGGAACTAGTACTGACATATCCATTTTCAAGTACATGCCTTCCCTTTGGTTGTGGTTTTACACAGATTATTATGGGATGAAGAGTAACCGGGCAATAAACATACTAATTCATGGTAATCTGCTCTTTCCATAGCACATCAATGATCAACTGGTTTGTGCAATTGATGGCAAAGTGTTTGTGCATGAGAGATACACATTTAATGACTACTACTTGAACTTGAGAAGTACTTATCCATATATGCTATGGTAGAAATAGTTAACAGATAATATGGTCTTAATAATGTGGTTTATATTGCAAATGTTGTGTCATAAATTTTATGGCATTAAGGGCTATTAGTACTGTTTTCCCCATATACTTGGAATTAAGTGATGAGAAATGTGGGTCTCTGCTTCACTGAGAAAATTATAATAGTGGTATTGGTTCATCTTACTTTGCACAAACATGCGAAGTGGAGAGGCATAGTAATCAGTACTTTGGACAGTACTGAGTGTACAAAAACACTTGCTGCCTAGCTGTCACTGTAGCAACAGGTGTAACAGCAGTGAGCTTCAAATCCAGATCAATCTATTTTTTTACATATATATTCAGGATGGCATTAAATAATTACATGTGATAAATTTTGCAAATGTGTGAGGGAATGACTGCAGTGAAGTGCTGTATAAAAATGAACACTACTTGATTTATGTCAACAATACACATATAGATTTGCATATTGATACATTCATCAGTCTAAATAAATAGTATAGTAAATATTTAACATTAGGAATGGTAATGTGACAGTTGGTATTAGTTTACTGGTTGTATGCTGATGTACCTGTTAGATGAGTTAACTTTTTAAACATATTGGGGTGTATAAATTTTATGACCTGATTTTTTGGGTGGCTTTACACACAAAAGTTATTGTACAGTGGAGGATTTAAACTTATGTAATACAAGCAGCATATAATCTTTCATATAGGTGTTTTTACCTCTTTGTCACAGCGGAAGCATTTGTCAGGTATGCTCATTAATTACATATACACATTTAAAAGTGAGTGGTGAAACATGATTTTTGTATGTGCCCTATAATGTCCTGGTTTATAGATTCAGAGGGTATCTGACTATCATTGAAGTATCAAGTCCATCTTGGGGCAGAAAATATACTTTTAAGTACAGTAACATAATTGTCAGAATGCCCTCAGTCACACATATAATTCATATCATATCCACTGCTATACATAGCCATTTTATGTATAATTATATTTATATTGTTAATTTAATATAAATTACAGTGAAACAGCATTAATAATACTTGCAGGTGGTTGGCTTTGAACCATCACCTGCCATGTGGCCATGAACGTAACATCATTTGCCACAAGGAAGGGTAGGCAAGAGGTGTATTTTTTTACAGTCATTACTGTAAAGACTGATCATTGCAAATGAGGACATGTTTGTCACACGTGATCATTAGTTATCTATGCACATTAAAGTGTTGAGTGATTAACCATGTATGTGTGTGACATGAATGTGCAGAAAATAAATATTTAATTATAGAACCATGATTGTACTGATAACCAGTTACACATATAATATATATGATATCATGTGCATGCTCAATCCACCTGCTACAGACAGTTATTTTTAGGTATACTTATTTTTATATTGTTAATTTTTATATAAATTACATTGGACCAGCATTAATAAAACTCAGATTTTGCTGGATTAGAACCCTGTCTTACCTGCACTGTGCTCATTAACTTATACCTTTTGCCACAGGGAGAGCTAGGCAACAGGGGTATTTTTTACACACATTACTGTGCTGACAGCTGTGCTACACTGCTTAGTGTGTTTGCACAGTGGAAGACAACATATGTTACGGTGTATCTTTTTAGAAACTGACAAGTCTGCAGGGGTTGTGGAAGCATGACAACCATCACACAGCTCAGCTTAGTTTTTTTGCACAATGGAAGGCACAAGATGTAACAGTGCATCTTTTTTGAAATTGAAAATGCCTGCTTATTGACTGCAGGTGTGGTGGAAGCTTGCTGACTGCCACACAATGCCACTTAGCATGTTTGCCTGATAGAAGGTAAAAGCTGTAACAATGTATATTTTTAGAAACTGGCAATGTCTGGAACATTATGCCATGTTTGTGTGAAGGCAAGCAATGTGCAAACAAGCAAAGTTCAATATGTATTATGCTTGTAAAATGTTTTTCTTAATTTTCATAATAAAAAGATAAATGTGGGACTTAACCATGATCTAAATATCCTATGCATTGTGTGCTTTATACTGTTTACAAGATGTGCTAAACACACATACTTCACTCACAGCTGTAATATATGCTGTCCTTAGCAACTTCCATAAGATCATAGGATCATAGGAGGTTACTAGGCTAATGGCCCTGGTGCCCTTACAAGCCTAGCCAAGAGTTTATCCCCCAAAAGAAACCACAGTCAGCACCTGTCACCCCTGTCAATGAAGGACACAGGTGGAACCCCTGGGACAAATTTGTGGTTTCCCATCCACTCATCAAGGTTGTGCTTGAAGAGGGTCAGCGAGGTGCTCTGTTTGACGTGTATGGGAAGTCTATTCCAGAGATGGGGCAGCTTCTGGGAGACAAACCTTTCTCTCCAGTAGGTTTTGTTAATGTTACATATTAGGTTCACGCCTTTTGAGCAGGTAGTGCAAGAGGAATTAGACTTATGGATATGGAGCATCATTTTAATTAATTTTAATGTGTTTATCCATTTCACAGTATTTGTGTTAAGCCACCCATCACACAAATATTAATATTTAAAAAGAAAAAAAAGAAAAAAAAAGACAACATAAACAACATTACAGAATATATTTTAACATACCTTACAGATTTTTACACAACTCTGGATTGGAAATATCATACTAATAAAACTAACAAACACACTAGGAGTTGTTATCTCTCTCTTTGCCACAGAAATAATTTACAGCAGGAAAGCAAATCATTGTGCATACAAGCAAATCCCATTTCTGCCACAGTATTAACAAGACATACACACTTATACACTCAGTTGTTTGTACATGTGTTGCTTACAGATTTATTGCAATGTGTGATTATACGACCAGTTACGAGTACTGTATGCAGCAATGCAGCTCTCTTTACTGTTTGTTTGGTGTTCATTCTTCTCTTAACTGTGTTGTACTCCCAGATGTGCAATACATAGGGTATTTTGTATCATTGTCCTTTAAATGTATGATAAAATGACATGACAATAAAAAACTGTTTTCAGCAAAGGAAAGAGAGTTTGGCTAATAATGAACAAAAATGAGATCTGTATGCTGTACACTTCCATTTTAAAGCTTGCTACAGTTACTTCTGCACTTTGTAAGTGTATCCTGCATGACACACCCAATGCAGGTGAGGTTGTCTGAATTGTTGTTGTGTCTTCATTCTCCCTCACACTAATCATTCACAGTAGCAATCCATTAGCAACTAACAGTGAGGTAGTACCTACACTAAATTTACACCTGCTGCATGAAGTCAAAAGTTTGGGATTCAGCATTTCTAATGAGTTTACACCTCATTTGCATATTCACCATGCTGTGA
The DNA here is from genome assembly GCF_019279795.1 of Protopterus annectens. Classification (NCBI taxonomy): domain Eukaryota; kingdom Metazoa; phylum Chordata; order Ceratodontiformes; family Protopteridae; genus Protopterus; species Protopterus annectens. The sequence goes on along the minus strand of NC_056738.1, from coordinate 13,050,620 downwards.
GGTCTGAATGGAATGGAATGAAAGGTAACTGTGTAGCTAGAGAACTTGAAGATGAAGAGACTTTTGTATTTGGAGAACACAGAAGATTGCCATTCCTTTTGATTTATCTGCAGAAAAGGTTTTTGATCTTGCTAAGGTATGATTGTATTTTTCAAATACATTTTAGATTTGTTAACATGTTACAAAGAAAACTTTTATATACATGCATTAGAAAATGAAAAATTGTATGCACTTTTTACGGTTCATTGTTGGCATAGGCATTTTAGGCAGGCATTCTTTTTCACATAGACAGCCTATTAACTTTCATCACAGGTGGTATTGTTAAAACTTGGTTATCTTAACAATCATCTTATGTTATTTCAGGGAAATGCAATGTACTATACTGCCAATGGCACAGGGGTGTTGTACTTCTAGGATGGCATATAGACACTTCCAGGGAGTGCTGGGCACAGTGAGAGTTGACGGCAATCATATAAAAAATGTGACTTTTCTGTTTAAAATGTGAACACGTGTTGTGAAAATTGTGTTGAAAGCATATATAACAATTGAATTATGTCGTATTCACTTGTTTGTACAAACGTTTCATTTGCCTGTTTTTTTGTGTGGTGGGGGAGCCAAGTATCATTTGTTTGTTGCCACAACAAAAGTTGCACATGTTTAAAGACGTTTGCTCTTGAAATTGTGTAGTCATCCTGTTATTTCTGTGATAAACAATGCATTACTAAAGTGGTATTCTTTATTTTGGACCAAACATTGTTTTTTGTGTGAGAGTGATATGTACAACCATGTAACCTTCACTTTAATAACTGAAATGTGTGCCTCCATTGCTTAATTATTGAAAAATATATATATATATATGTATATATCACCCTTCCCCTTCTTGGCTAAGGTCTATTAGCAGCAGCAGTAGTATAGGCTTGGGCCTTTTGCACCTACACATGTATAAGAGCAACAGCAGCCCCTAACATTGTTTCCATGTTGAGTAGTTTCCACGGCTGTATTCCAATAGGCTTTGGAATTTGCAGGCAAAACCTGCACTGAGTCTACATGATTGCTTTATAGATTGTTAAATAGCTCCTCAACTTTGGATTGGTTGATCAGCATACAATTCAACTGCTTATACAGTAACTAGCATGCCACAATGTTTATCATGTTTGTACATATCTACATGGCATAGAGCGACACTTATTCAATACAATACAGTGCACTGTCATCTGTGTATAGTGGCACAATGCTCATGTGGTTTTAGCACACTTTGTAGGCTTTATTGAATCTAGTCCTTATCTATCTATCCATCGTTCTTTCTATCTATTTATTTATCTGTCTGTGATGGACACTCATATTACATATTCTTTGGTTTGGCAAGACTTTGTCCTTATGTGTGGTCCATCTCTGACACGTCCTCTCCCCTATGTTTTCAGAGGCTGTAGTTCTTTACATATATATTGGATGGCGCAGTGATGCAGCAGCAGTAGCATTGTTGCCTTACAGCAAGAGGTTCTCCAATTCAATTCTTAGCTGCCTTCTGTGTGGAGTCTGCATGTCCTCCCAGTATTCACGTGGGTTTCCTCCGGGTGCTCTGGTTTCCTCCCACATTACAAAGACATGCATCTGGAGTGTTTCTTCCCAGGCCTCCACTGAAAATTGACTTTGTTCCAAGTCGGACTTTCCCGGTTAACAAATATTAAATATATATATATATATATATATATATATATATATCCATATCTATCTCTCTCTCTCTCTCTCTCTCTCTATATATATATATATATATATATATATATATATATATAGATATATATATATATATAGATATATATAGATATATACATCTTCACACTTGTTTTTTCTTTTAGCTTATCTTGATACTAGCTGTGATGGCATTTTGCACCCCTAGATCTTTAAGACTTCCTTTTTTCAGACACAGTTGCTAAATCCTAATTGTACCTCTGCCATTAGCAACAGACTTCTGTTTTTGAATTCTGTTACCCTTCAGCCTCCTATTCCATTGCAACATTTTACGCAGTGTACAGTCTCATGGCCATTTGTTTCATTATATACTATATTAATGTAATACAATGCAGTACCTGAAAACTGCATTGTTATTTGTCATTATACCTAGCACACAGACTTACTTAGATAAGGAGTTAACAGCACCAACCACAATCAATATGCAAACTGTGAAAGTACCATTTTTCCAGTAACTGTCATTGTATGTGATCTGTAACTCATTGAGTGTGATCTATTTAACTGCTCATAGAGTAAAGCCTTAGTTTTACTGTACATGGCTTTTATGTGTAAAATAGAAAAGTATAAATATTTCTTGTTACGACTATGTATAACATAGATCTGATGAAGCTCTGACAAGGGCAAAAACACTCACTCTTGTTTTAACTTCATAAACCATGGTTTAAAAAAGCAATTCCAGTGTGAATTTTTTTTTTATTTTTAATAAGAATGCAAAGTTATCTTTGACATGGATCTTACATAGTAAGTTGTGACAACAGCCTATTTTCATAAATTGTATTCCAATATCTAGATAAGTCATTCCTGTACACCTACTGTTTCCTTGTTGTTGGTTTATTCTTCCTTAAGGAAAGTGTGTATTAACTGTAAGACTGGAAAACTATATTCCCTCAGTACTAGGTTATGTTGCCTGATGATGATGATGATGATTATTATTATTATTGTTAATAAACTATATTTATTGACATTTGTTTAATGGAAAAGTCCAACTGGGTCTAAAAGCACCCATTTTCAATGGAAGCCTGGGGAGAAAAGCTCCAAAATACATAAAAAAATAATACAATCAATATTACATTCAAAATGCAGTCAAATGTCAAAGTAAATAAAAGGCATTAAGGATGATATCTTCAACTCTTTCAGAGTGTAATATTTTATGATGTTTAGTACTAGTTAACAGAAAACATTATTTATGTAACAAAAATTAGAAGAATGGGTTAAACACAAATATATGCTGGGTTAATGTTTGAGTATATACTTTAATAGAGAGTACTGATTTCAGGTGAGTGCGTATTTGCAGCCTTCTGATCTTACTTCTGTAGAGCCACAGGTGAATGTTCACTATTTTTTTGTGCTAGTGTCATAGTGTTATGCCAATGATCCAGATATTTCCTGCCTTCTCAGAACACATTCTATTGGACCCAATAACATGCAAATAATACTGCCTGCATTCTCAGAATCAACTCATACATTTTTCAAGCCATTAATGGAAGAACACTGAGTTAAATGAAAACACAAAACAAATAATTGTCCACATTCTCGGGTAAGTATTGATGAAAAAAGAGAGTATATGGAGAGATGACTGAAAAGGGTCAGGTTACAAATTAATGTATTTTTATGGTCAAGTGAGTCCCTGGAATCTTTATATAAATAGTGAGGAGAAAAGCATGCACAAGACATAGCTTCAAACCTCAACTCTGAAACACTCTGTTCTCTCAAAGAAGATATTTATTTTTGTTGCATGATATTTTTAATCAACTGTCTAATTACTATGAAAATGCGAGGTTATTTTAAAGCAAGCAAATCTACTTCATATGGCACACTATGTAGCTTCTTGACTTGAGCTACCCACCTCTATTGGATATCTACCAGTCATTGGCATAGTATGTCCAAGACCAGCCATTCATCTGTACCAAGAAATGTCGAGTGGAGAAGGGAAACATAGACACACACACACACACACACACACACACACACACACACACACACACACACACACACACACACACACACACATGGTTCTACCTCACATAAACGAAACACCAAAACACCGACAACGCAATCACCAAAACCACATAACCGACAGTACAAAAACATGAAATTCCACATGCCCGACAACGAAATAACCGACGGTACACAAACACGAAACCTCATACACTTCACACACCACAATCAACAAACAAAACACATTCCCCATCCAAAACCACATACACAACACAAGCACACCAAAATCCCTACAAACCCACACTAAACCTCACATACACAACTACCTACAACCCTAACCCAAACCCTAACCCTAAGGTCCGTCACTACCGCACTTACCTGGCCGCTCCTAACCCTAACTCACTTATCCCTTCTAACCCAAACACAATCACTACCGCACACTTACCTGACCCGCTCCCTAACCCTAACTCACTTAACCCACCCCTATCCCCACAGACCGTCAATATCCACACTTACCTTACTCGCACCCTAACGTCCGTCACTACAGCATACTTACACAGCCTTTTCCCATGTTGGCATCCTCGGCATCGGTGCTTTCATCCGTCGGGTCGGTCTTCTGCACTGTCGATCTTCTGGGTCCCATCGCGTCGGTCTTCTCAGCTTTCGATCTTCTGGGGCTCGCGATTTCCATGTCGATGTTCCGGCGTGTCGTTGAAGTGAGGTAGAACCACACACACACACACAAAATCTAAGCAAGGTAAAATAAACTATGGCTGCTGGATTCTCCACTCCTTGAGCAGGCAGTATACTGTCTGCATTAAATTATTTACTATGAATAATAAAAGCAGATGTTAGGACAAGTTGTAGGGTACCTCTTGAACATTCCAATGAGTACAGCATACATTTTTGTATTACCACACATCGTCTACTGAGATGAGCCAAACATGGTAGGGTACACGTCTGTATATGTGGCACATTTTCTGCTGCTGGGTTATCAGTGTCCTTGTCAGTGTACACTTGTCCAAGGTTTATTTTAGTTGATATAGGGCCTGTATCTTCCAGCTGCTTCTAGTTGTCTCCTACTTGTTATCTAATCTCCTATTTTATGTGGACTTAAAGTAACCTTATTGACATACATAGAGGGCATATTCACTTTCATTAATTTCTTATTTTATTTTTATATTTTTTTTTGCTAATTGAGTATGTTGACAAGTCAAAAAAAAAAAACAGCCATGACTAAACCCAAAAGGTAAAAATGATAATGTTTACTTAGGGTGACCAGTATTATAAAAGTACACATAAAACAAAGCAGCATGCAATATTTACATCATAGTTTTGCACATTATATATTCATTGTAGTGTGTGGCATAATATAGTTAAGTACATTACAGATTAAGAGTAGAGCTGTAATTTCAAAATGAAGAGAAGCAAATCTAAGAGAAGCCATAATGGAAAAGAGTGCAGATACAGGGAGATATAGTGATTGCATTTTACATTAGGTTTGATTTGAGATAAGTACAACGAGAAATTGCTAAGTGGCCCTTTTTTGAAGAAAAGAAACTGGAGTAGTTTTAAATACCAGGCAAAATGTATCTCCATAAAGCTGTTAGATTGGGTCTACTTTATTTACGCGAAAGTGTAAAACTGCAAATACATATGGATCGAACCATATGCATCGAAAGTGCAAGCTGTCAAAAACTGTAAATGGAAATCTCTGTAGGTGGAGATTTCCATTTACTTCAATGCAGTGCGACCTCGGAGTTGGTATATTTAAGTAGCGGGGGATGCAGGGGGGCTTGCCCCCTGCCAACATCTTTTTTTTTCTGTGTATTTTTTTTCTTTATTAACTTTTGAACATTTAAGAGTTGGATGCATTTGTGTCGATCTTCAAGTTAATAAAGTAGACCTGTTGGATGAACTCTATATGCAGTGTAAAGGCTGAATATTCTGTGGTGGTTGAAGGAGCCTAGGGTGAGATCTGATATGGTAGAGAGTTGAGTTATTAGAACATGCGCATGCCAAAGGAGGGCTCAAATCAATGTGGAGTAATTTAAGTAAGGTAGCAGCTAGGAACAAGGAGGTTCTTTCTGACATGACTAGAGTACTAATGGAGGTAAGTGAAGAGTAAACCATAGTGAGTATGAGAACTGATGGAATTGCCAAAGTAATAAACTTTATTTACGGCCTTTTGCAGGAAGGTGGCATTGTGGATCATTTTATTTATTTATCTTTTTATTTGTCCTTTGGTAACTGAGAAAGTCCAGCTGAGCCAATGGCCCATTTTCAGGAGAGGCCCGAGGAGTAAAACTCTACAACAGATTCAAAAAAACATTCAATCAATAGTTAATAACAATTATATATATAATTTTTTTTTCAATTCTTGGAAGCTGCCACCAAAATGATTACTCTTGATGGGCAGGGGAGCATGTATGTGTATATATATATATATATATATATATATATATATATATATATATATATATATATGTATATGTATGTGTGTGTGTGTGTGTGTGTGTGTGTGTGTGCATAAATATATGTATATATATATATATGTATAGTATATATTTATACAGTGCATATATATATATATATATATATATTATATATATATATATATATATAGATATATATATATATAGATATATATATATATATATATATATATACAGTATATATATATATATGGTTCCCTATTAGAATCCTGAAACACTATAAGCCTGAAAGTCAAAATCCTGAAAACTAATGACTGAAAATGCAAAATCTCGAAAATGCAAAATCCTGAAAGTCAAAATCCTGAAAACACAAAATGGACATACTGACGTCATTGTGGCTTTGCTATTGTTAGCCCTGTGGTGTTAGGTCATGCGTTGGGTCCAGGTAAGTGTGCGGTTGGTTTTATGTTAGGGTTAGGGGCGGTATAAGTGAGTTAGGGTTAGAAGCAGGTTAGGCATGTATGCAATAGTGACAAATATTGGGGTTAGGGGCGGTTTAAGTGAGTTAGGGTTAGGGCGCGGGTCAGGTGAGTGTGCGATAGTGACGGACCTTAGGGTTAGGGTTAGGGTCAGGGTCAGTTGGTAGATATTAGTGTCTTTATAGTGACATATTAGCATTATTTGTTTTTTCAGGATTTTGACTTTCAGGATTTAGCATTTTCGAGATTTTGCATTTTCAGTCTATAGTTTTCAGGATTTTGACTTTCAGGCTTATAGTGTTTCAGGATTCTAATAGGGAACCATATATATATATATATATATATATATATATATATATATATATATATATACATGTATATATAAATATACATATATATACATACATACACATTTCATCTTGGAGTTGCCATTAAAATTATGGCTTTTGTAAATATTTTTGAGGTTGTTTTACCTGGAAAATGGTATTCATGTTTCTGACACTCTCCTACTAATGTCTTCGTCTTCTCATCTGGAATCATTCAACTTACTGTTAAGTGTTACTACCTGCTTATAAACTGGGCTGCACACTAACAGACAGAACATTGACAGAAGAGCCCCTTAAATGACTATCCTGAAAATTTCAGACCAAAATTTTACACAGTTAAGAAGTTACAACTTTGCACAACTATTAATTACTTAAAATGAGTTTAAGTACTATCTGCATTAAAATATCCTACAAAACATACAATCATCATGCATAAACTACAAAACATAAAGATCAAACTGAAAAAAATATATATATGCCCATTTTGTAAGTACAATTAGGTGCTCAGAGTATGTATAGTACAGATATTACAACACACTAAGGGAACATCAGGCACTCATTCTTCTGGCTCATCTCTTACAGCACCATGGGGAGGAGATAAATATCAAGCAACAACTGAATGTGCCAAAAAAACAAAAGAAAGAATATAAGGTGAAGGACCAGGTGAGAAGGCAAGAAATGTGGAAAATGCATAAATATAGTTGCAAGTATAGAAAACATCTGGAAAAAACCTCATGTTGATCAGGAACAAATGCAGGAATGGTTAAGGAGAGGTGAATTTAAACCAAGAGATGAAAGGTTAATATTGATGGCCCAAGATAGTGGGCTACATACATGCTGGTTTACAAAGTCCATTGAACATGTGGGAGAAACAGACAAATGTAGGTTTTGTAAAACTGAATTGGAAACAGTCACACACCTCGTTGCTGATTGTGACATACTAATAGCAGAAAGACTGTATACTGAAAGGCATAATAATGTGGTAAGACTTTTGCACTGGGATTATGCAAACATTGTGGCACTGAAGTGTCTGAAAAACACTGGAACATGATCCACAAAGCATCATAGAAAATGATTAAGTTTACATCACATGAGATCACCCATTACCAACAGTTCAAAAGATAGATGCTAGAAAACCAGATATAGTGGTTTATAAAAAGAAGACAAAAGTAACATTGCTCATTGAAATCACCACACCCAGTGGCTACAGTGTCTTCCGTACAGAGAGATACAAAGTCATATATCAGGATCTGCAGGCAGAAACGAGAGCAATGTGGAAGAAAGATACCCAGACAGTTCCAATTGTAGTTGGAGCAATGAGTCTTATAAAAAAATAATCTACAATCATATTTAGATATGTTACCAATACATGTAAGCCCCATATGAATTGCAGAAGGAGTCATTACTGGGCACATTGGGGGTGCTGCGAAGAGCACTTTTGGCTGACATCAATGACTGAAGCAATACTAATTTCATGAACTTTAGTCGTACTTTGACTTAGGAATGGGATCCACTACCGTCATGGTATTAGAAACCCAAAAAGAGAAATTAGAAAAGAGACGTGGTAATATCTGGGGTCTATATTAGATGCATGAAAAGACACTAGCACGAACGCTCGCATGAGCGAAAATGCCAGGAATTGAAACCGTGATTGTGGGGTCGTGTTACAGTGAGGAGTGGGATATTTTCCCTTTCCTCACTGTAGTGTGACCTCAGAGTTAAAATATATATTTAGTGGGGGGTGAGCAATTTTGATTACTGGCATTTTCGCTCATGTGATCGTTCGCAGTAAAGTCTTTTCAATTTTATAATATCTGTACCATGCACTCCTCCTTGAACTTTATTGCATATTAGGAAATGGCAAAACTAAAGTCAAACCTAACTGGGAGAAGTAACATACCCATAGAGTTTTTAACAGTACATAATATCCAGTAAAATCAGGATTCCTCACTGAAAGCCAAAATACAAACATATACCATTAAGCCCTTCACTACAGAACTTTGGCTAGCCAATAGCCAGCATCCTGTAAACCCACTTAGCAGCAGAAACTATCAAAACTCCAAACTCACCCAAGTTATACAAGTGTAACATTAAAATGTAAACCAATCAGAAGAAATACACAGCCCCAACTCGAACAGATAACTAAAATTTGACACCATATTAATAAAACAAAGAAAATATGAAATATTTATTGACAAAAGCTACAGCAAAGTTAAAGTAGCAGAAATACATAAATGCATCTGCTCAAAAAGTATTAAAAGCATCCAAAAGCTAAAAAATAACATCCTGATGAAAATATTCACAGAAGCCAATCCCACAAAACAATATGTCAGTTACTACAATCAGGAGCGGGAAATTAAACAAATAAAGTATTAAAATCATCACCTTCATCAATCCCCTTTTCACATTTTTTTACATGAGGCTTGGGTAATTTGTCAACTGTCTTCATCTCTCTTAATTCAGTGTCACTGTCCTACCTTCCTAGACAGTCACACCTGACTATCACAGGTCTTCACACAATCCATCAATCTCTTTGCTAGATGGCCCAATTTCCTCTTGCCTTCTTCCTGTATTTACCAAATATTCTTTACCAGATTGTTCTGTATTTTTCTGCAAATGTGCCCAAGTATCTGTTCTCTTTGACTTTCTCTGCAACTGGAGCTACTTTGGTTTCTGCTCTGATATCCTAATTTCTTCATCCTACCACTCATCTCAGGTACTTCATCTCAATCACCTCTAATTCTCTCAACAGCTCTGCCTTCACTGCCCAGGTTTCTGTACCATACAGTAGTACTGGTTGCACCACCATTTTGTACACCTTATTTTTCAGCTGCTTTGGCATTCTTCTGTCATAAACTACACCTGACACACTGTGTCAGTTGCCTGCAGCTCCTCTTACTCCAGCTTTGACCTCCTCATTCAGGCTTCCCTTCTCCTCTCAGATACTTGAAGCTGTTAACCTGTTTGATCATTTCCCCTTCTGTCTCAATTTTCAGCTTCTTCTGATATCCCCATTTGCTGCCGTTGCAATCATCTTATCTGCCATCAGTTCAGTTCATTTTGTATTCCATTCCCCTGTCCTTTGCTAAAGTCCTTGATCGGAATTTGCCTGTAATGCCACATTGTCTGCATATAGCAGCTCTGTTTATCTGTCTCTTCTGACTTGTTTGTTAATGCAGTCCATCACCATTATGAACATTAGTGGGCTCAGAGCTGAAACCAGACACACACCAGTTCCCACTGGGAACCCCACTGTGAGTCTGATCACTGTTTGTACTTGAGTCATTGGGCCCTTGTAAATAGTCTCCACTAATTTTACCAGCTTTTCTTGGGCTTCAAACCACTGGGGGACCATCCAAATCAGCTTTCTTGTGACCTTGTCATATGTTTTTTCCAAGTCCAGGAATGCTCAGCTGGACTCTTTCCCATACCTCTCAACTGTACAGATTTTCATAGAATGTCCAGATTTTTGCCTCATATTTTTGGTCCATTTTTTATAAAATTGTGGTTTTCTGGCAAATTAGTGGCAAATTAAAGAGTAAAGTTAGAAAATAGTGGCAGACAGTTTCAGACTTCATACCCTTCAGAAATGTAATGCTAATGCAAAACCTGTTATTCTATAAACTTTCTAAGTTTGTAAGAGCAATATTTAAAAGTGTCCCTGTTTTTGGGCCTTTGGCCCACTTTTATTTATAGCTTTGTCCAGATTTTTTGCTCAAAGAGGTTGAGAAGTATGCTCTTTCCTCATCTCTAACTTCTTCTCAGCTATCTGTCTCATTGCAAACATCAGGTTGGTTGTGCTGCTTCCTGATCTGAATTCGAACTGCTCATCTCCAGTCTTACTTTCTACTACTCTGTGTATTTGTTTATCAGTCACCCTCTCCAGAACTTTCATGCAGTGTAACGGGAGTTTTTATATCTCTGTACTGACTACAGTAGATACAGTCATAGATCTCCCCTTTGTTCTTGTCCACTGGCATTAGTATGCTTATTCTGTAGTAATCTGGGATACACCTTTCTCTCTGTACTGCTATGAGTATCCTCAGGAGCCCCTTTTCCCCTGTCTCACCCAACATCGTGATCATATCTGCTCTGACCTCATGTGAGCCTGCTGCTTCCACTGAAATCGTTTTCCTTGCTGTTGTTCTTACTTCTTTCAGGGTGGGCTCCTCTTCTTCTTTCATTGTGTTATGTGTGGGACAGTACAACTTTTGTGGGTTCTTCTTCATTCAGAAGCTGCTGGAAGTACTCCTTCAATCTGCCTTTGATTTCCTGTGAATTGGTGAGCAGGTTATTACTGTCTTACGTATGAGAGCATCTGACTATCTTGTTTACTTTGTGTCTTTTCCTTGCTACTGAGTCACTTTCCAGAAGCTGGTTAACTGCCTTTGATGCCTTGTTCTTTGCTATTGCTACTCCTCTCATAGCTTCATTGCTAGTCAACCAGTATTCCTTCTTAGTCGGGTCTGGCTTTTCTATCTCCAAGTTTTTCCTGCATGCCTTCTTTCTTTTGATGACTTCTTGGACTTCTGCATTCCACCACCAGCTTTCCTTAAGTAACTTATTTCCATAACTGGTTTGGATGCATGTCTGTTCTACAGGCCTCACACATGCTGTTTGGTGACACTACCATTCTTCTTCAACTCCACCTATTTTCTCTTCTTCCTATGGTACAAGAGTTCTGGGTAATTCCTTGAACTATTATACTTTCTCTCCAGTCAACTTTTAGGTCTTCAGCCTAGTCTCTGTTAACCTTGCAACCTTCTGTGACCACTGCTTAAAGCTGATTGTGGCAACAAGTGGTTTCTGCTGTGGGCCAATTGTTTCACTGGGGATGATTTTGCAATTGTTGATTCTGTCCCAATGCCTTTTCCTTACTAGGAAGAATTCTACCTGAGTTGCATGTTGGCCACTCTTACATGTGATCATATGCCTGTCTTTCTTACTGAACTATGTGTTGGCCACCATCAAGCCATTTGCCAGACAAAAGTGTAGAATGGCTTTTCCTTCTTTATTCCTTTTGTCACACCCATGTGGACACAGGTAGTCATCATATCCTATTATGTCTGTCCCAATATGTACATTCAGGGCACCCATTATCAAGAACATTTCATGTTGTCCAGCTTTATTTAGTAGGACCTGCAACTGCTGTCTGAATGCAATCTTTTCCTCACCATCACAACCCTGCTGTGGTATATATGCTGAGATAATGAATTGGGCCTTTTCCTTACACTGAAGTCTAATTGCCAGGAGTCTATCACTAATTCTGGTGACATCCCTCGCTCTCTTCTAAAGCTTCTCCCTCACCACCATTACCAAACCATTTCTAGTCTGTCCTCATCCTGAGTAATAAGCTTTGGGCCAAAAGTGTAGTGGCTTTGCTGCACTACCCTTCCATCTCTTCTCCTGGATACAGAGGTTGTCCATCATTCTTCTTACCAACATGTCATCTACTTCAAAGCTGTATTATGCCAGTGAACCAACAGTGAGTGTAGCAATCCTGGCAAGTTGATTGGTTTTACATCCAGCTTTTGCAACAGAGCTATATCAGGTAGCCCAAGCTGGGCAATGTGACTCAGAGCTGCTGGGCTTTATTGCAGGCATGCCCTGGCCAATAGGGGAACACATACTCCACCACTAGTATCATGGGTCCCTGGCTTAGATCAGAGTAGGCCAGGTCCTCAATCCACTTATCACTGGAAAATTCCTATGACCGGTTTTGGCATCATTAATCAACATGACTGAGTCAACCTGAGACAGTTTTTTACAATGTTGATTAGCTAGCCTTGTCTGTAATTAGTGTTTGAAAATCTAGAGGATCCTTTGCAATACAGTTGCTTCACAAAGTGGTTGGTCTATGCAACTTGATTCATAAAGTGGTTGGTTTACACAACTCTTTCCTCTATAGTGCACCACATTGCCCACAACTCTATTCTTAGGTGAGTTTGAGGTGGAAACACTTAGCATGTTTTTGGGAGGTGGGACAGAGGCACAGAGAGAACATACAAACTCCATACAGGCATTTGCTAGAGGTCAGGATTAAACCTTGTGCATGGGTGTGAATTAAAATAAGTACAAAACCCAAACAAATGCACACTAAAAAGCATAAAACTACTCCCCAAAAGTGAACATATCTAAAATATGTATATGAATACCACTAAAACCAAATATCCCCAATAAAACAGCACAACACAGAAGTATCAGTAATGCAACAAACTAAACTGAAAAATTTATGGGCAGGATTCACGAATCCTCCGTGCAAGAGTTACAAGGCTTACACGGAGGCTGCAGTTAAACGGTGTGATATCAGTAGGCCATGCATATGCATGAGGGCATGATGAATCACACCTAAGGCTAACACTGTCCGTGTAAGAAAGTAGGGGGCGTGTCCATAGGGCGAGCCCTGCAAACGGACACACCCCCAGAAGAGTAAAAGTCCTGAAAGTAAACCCCCACGACAGAGTCCGTGTAAATGTGAATAAACACAACACAACACATGCCCCCACAGACTATGAACATAAAATGTATAAATGAACATCTCATATTTTTTTTTATAAGTTGTAAAGATGTTTGCCCGTGAGTGCGCCCGTTTGCACGGGCGTGCCCGGCGCTCAGCCACAGTTAGCAGTCAGTGGAAAAGCATATAAGAACTAAATATGCAAAGTAAGCCAAGAAGCAATAGCGTAGCGGTAGAGATGTTGCCTGAAGAGGAGGCAATCATGGTTCGAGCCCCCACAACATTGATTTTTATTTTTAGTGAAATAAGCATGAAACAATTCCCTGACATATATGTACATATATAAAATTATATTTTATGTAAAATGTAATGAAATGGGCCATGTATTTTGAAGAAATGTGAGATAATAAAAAATAAAAAATGTCAGATGTGCCCATAGCTGAGCTAAACTCTAACAAGTTGAGTATATCTGCCCGTAGGTGAGCAGTGTTTTAACAGGTGTAAAATGAGTGCCCGTAGGTGAGCAGTGGTTTAACAGGTGTAAAATGAGTGCCCGGGGTTGAGCAGCATTTTAACATGCTGAAAATGTGTGCCCGTAGCTGAGCTGAGTGTAATATGCGTGCTGATAGCCAAACGGCGCGTAAGCCAGCGTGCCCCGTTTGCGCAGAGCTGCGCACCGCTCCAACAAGCTAACCGGCGGGCAACGTTGAGCAAGCTGTATCAAAACTGCCTTTACACAGACACACCTCCTAGCCTGTGTAGACAGTCATAAAATATAAAAAGCAATGGCCAGGCTCGAACTCAGGATACCATGCACCATAGTCAAAGTATTGAACCACTAAGCCATGACAGCTGCTCTTAGAAATTCAGTAATAGCATATATATAGGAATGAATGGAAAGAGGAGCATGACAAAACAGGTTTTGTGAAGCTGATACAATTCCAAATTGGCCAATCACAGATAAGTGCGGGAAAAACGGCATATATAAGCCCCATAGGTGGGAATACACAGCATAACCGATTGTGGAACCGACTTGCAGTCAGGATGGCAGGTGTAGGAGAGGGTAGTTGCTTCCGAGCACAGAGGTGGGGCGTTGAGGAGTCCAAATATATGGTTTGGCTCCTTGTCCATGATCATGAGGCCCAACTTATGCAGAGCCAGGTCCTGTGGGGAGCATATAGGGCTGAGGCGTGGGACCGGTTGGCACATGATCTCACCAGTGCCACAGGAATACCAAGGACTGGTGAACAGGTCCGTCACCACCATGCGGACCTGAAGAGACGGAAGCAGGACCAACTGAACCGTTGGATCCAGGAGGCCCGGCAAATGCCCAACGCCCCACTACTGAGTAAGTTACATGTAATTATTTATGTAAGAAAGTAACCTAGCTGATATTATGGAGATGTGTATTCCAATATTACTTCATTTATATTGCAGCTGCAGGTGTCCGTTCTGCGAACCGTCAAACCTATGCCGATAGGCTGGTGCGGTTGCGCCACCAGGCAGGTCAGTAATTCTCTCCCTGTAACTGTAAAAAAATATAAGTATGACAGCTTGCAAAAGAGTGCAGTGTAGTCACTTATTAATAAAATGTGCAAGTAACAGTGTAAGAGAGTTTGCAAGTATTGCTTGATTACAAAAGTGTGATGCAGCCTGTAATCCAAAAATAAAAATGAAACAAGTCTGAAATAAAGATGTTCCACCTGTAATATAATAGTACATAACCTGCAGCAGGCTGAAAAGTACAGCTACAGAAGCTGAGTAAAACACATGTGTGAAATATATCCCTGTTTAAATTCTGAAACATGACACAAGTGAGAGTGTTGGAAAGGATTGTTATAACTAAAAGTAAAACATGTCAATAAAGCCTAGAATTACGTACCATCCTGAATTGTAAAAATAAAACAAGTGAGAGAGTGTGAGAAAGAGGTATGAATCCACCAATAAAGTAGTAATAACTCCTGAATAAAGTATACTGCAGTCAGTACAGAATGAAATGAATGTGACAGGCAGAACCAAACAGCAACATGTGTTGAAAAAAGTACTGAAGCTGGAATATGTGTCCCAAAATCTGGATATGTTGCTCTCAGTTTGCAATATGCAGATAGTATGGTTGTATGAAATACCAAACATCCACAGTTGTCTATAGCCATATAAAGCAAATGTAGCAGGATGATGTAGCTGAACAGAGCCAGATATGAATGTGTATGAATAAATATGAAATGTATATTGATGTAGCAGTAACATTCCTATCACCAACCTAAATAAGTTGTCACATAGGAAACTGTAGTCAGACCTGTAGTGTGTATATATCTGCAGCTAGTAGAAATGTACAGCATATGTATAGGTATTTGAAGTTGTTAATGAAATATTTCTTCACCCTACCCTATAACCACAAATAATCCATTCTACGTGAAATGGGTATGTGCATTCACAATTAACACCCCTGGACATTTGTCCTGTTGGTTCATACATATTTGCATGTACGTTGATGCATGTGCCCTGTTCATACATCCAAACCTGATGGCCTGTTGCCATCAATTAACCCTGCATGTTGTTGGACTGTGTATTGTTGTTCAAATTATGCATGTGTTATGCTTGCTGTTCAATGGCTTGAATTTATGGGTGTTTGGTTAATGGGAATACTAATGCATGCTGTTACAACTAATTGTGAATGGTATTGTATGTTACTAACCCAAACTGTCATAAAATAATGCAAAACATAGGATGACAGGGAAGGCGGGTTCCAGCGGACCCACCTCTCCCACCTCAGCTGGCGAGTGCACCTGGCAGTAGTGCCCAGGCCGGACCCTCCTCCGGTGGCCCTGTGCCACCTGTGGGTGGAAGCGCTGCAGGGGATGGGGCTCGTCCCCCCTCTGCAAGCGTGGCCGGAGGAGAACATCCACTCACCTTCCATAGTGTCCGGACTGTGGTGCGTAGGGAGATCTGGCACGCTGTGCTTGGGCCCCTACGCCAGCTTGAGGCATGGGTGGCACAACTCACAGGTGTGTCTGCTGCCCAGGATACACAGCCCCAAGCACAGCCCCATCCTGGGCAGTGAAGGCACAGTGGCAACTGCTCATGGGTGGGGATCTCAGTTCCACTGTTGCCATCTGTGGGCTCATGGGCTTGAGATATCCAAACATCCGTCCCCGTCAATTGTGTAACCCCCCCACATGTGTCATACACCACCCCTGTATGCATCTTGTTTGTCTTGTCTGTTAACCTCCCCTACCTACCTCCCCAGCTATACCGACTTTCTGTACCTGACATACCACTCTCACCTGAAAAAAAAAAAAATGGGCACTCTGTACCCACAAAAAAATTATGCCCCATACATAGCTGCCCATTTTGCACACATCTGCTGGACATGTAAACTGACAATTACAATTGGCTGTACAACAAATATTATTGTTGTCCTCACACCTCTCTCAGGGGTGGAAGGTTTCAAATTTCACACCAAATTACAAACATATGCACAGCTGTTGCTGACAAAGAAATGGGCAGCTATGGGCCTTTCCTACATCCCTCCTGCAAAACCCGAGCTTATTTTCCTACTGTCCTACCATCTTTGTGCCCCCTTTTTCACCACTTTCCTATCTCCCCATTTTCTTTTCTTTAAAAGAAAATAGCGGGGGTGTGCGCGAGAGTAAGCACTTTTAAGCAGTAGTAAGCGGGTGTGTGTGACGCTAAGCGGCAGTGAGCGTGCATGAGCTCCACGCAAACCAGCGCTAACCCACTTACAACTGCTTAAAAGTGCCTTAGTCACTCTGAATGACAAGGCCTGTAGTATTCTCAGCAGCAAAATAAAATACCTCCCTCAGTCTCGAACCCAGGACCTTGGAAACATTAGTCTGCATGACTTACCACTAAGCCATGACTGCTATACAAGAACATTGTGCTGAAAGAAATATATCATAAAATAGCAGGAATTAATGTAAAGGGAATATAGCAAGTCTAGTACACAAAGCATGTCATGTATATTTACTGTCAAATCTAGTGGATTTGTAAAATAGTACTGTGTGCTGAGAAACAGTCATGCTAGTTGGTAGCTACTAGGTAATAATGTCACTAGCATTTGGCAAGCCACACACATACTCAGAGCAGGATAAACACTGCCATAGTTGAATAGTTAAGAGATCAGACATAGCAACTGTGACTGAGTTACAGGGATGTCCCTAATGTGAAAACAAATGTCAACTGTGCCCCACTGACACCCTGTCAAATGTACTAACAGTAGGCAGAAAGGTGTAACTACACATGCAATGGTAACTATGACTGACTGAAGGTATGCACCACCTGCACGTCACAAATGGTGTACTAATACATATGCATGAAATAACCCACAGTCACAACTGCAGAATATCAGAATATGTCATTGGAATAACCCACTGCTATGTACCATTCCATGAGGCTGATAAAAGATGCTCCAGAGAGTATCTGAGGCCTGCTCAGCAGCATGATCAAATACCCTTGTAAGTGTCAAGGCCCACACCATGGCCAGACCACACTGCATGCAGTAACACCCTACCACAACAAACACATAGGGAATTGCTGCCCAAACAGATTTAGCAAGCATTACAAGCTGTGAATGTAAATGGAAAATAGGAAAGCCATAGCAACACATTACAGGAAAGACACCTAGCAGGCATATAACGAGTGAATGTAAAGGCCAAATATTGAAGCCATAGCAACAGATTGCAAGAGCCACTGCTATATACCAGTTACACCACAATCCCCACAGGAAAGCACACACACCCATATACACAGTATTACTAGTCGTAGGTGTCAGTTTACATACACACGAAGAAGAGGACACTGGAGGAAGGAATACTCAGCTTACAGAACAACATGCATTGCAGTGTCTACAACACAGCCTGAAATATGAGAGACATACCAACCCTTACACTCACAGAACAGTGTCCACAGCAAACCAGCATGGTCCCCACCCTGATAATCTGAAATGGCTACGCCTACCTAACAGACCTTTTTATAGCACAATCCTGTAATTACAGTGAGATCTGCAATCACTACACAACAGGCTGCATGCAATTAGTGAATGCTGGCTAACAATTGGTGCAGAGGCCATCACATGGACATGTGCAGATACCTACAAAAGCATCCTGTACTCCCAGTCCACACATGCAATACTTTCATTGCACCCGCTGGAGGTAGAGAGAGAGAGAGAGAGAAAGAAAGAAAGAAAGAAAGAAAGAAAGAAAGAAAGAAAGAAAGAAAGAAAGAAAGAAACCTGTAACAACAAAACAAAGAGGCTGACAGCAGGCCAAGTAACTGCAAGCCTATGCAAACAGCTGCAACAAACACAGGTAATGTAAAATACTACTATAATACTCTACATACTGTGAACCCTCCAGATGTGTTATTGTTCTGTATCTATGTATATGAAGATGTGCATAGGGCCGGGGACATACTGCAACTGTCACTGAAGGCTCCACATACATATGTATGTGACGGTAGCTATGTGCACATAGCAATGTAGGATGTAGTGCAATGTACAAGTAGGTTGTACAGTAATGGATGTTCAGCAGTACGTTACTGTGTGTATACATATGTGGAACTAAAAAGGAGTATATATATATATATATATATATATATATATATATATATATATATATATATATATATATATATATATATATATATAAAAACATGTGTACGTATGTATATCGAGATATGTATGTATATATATATATATATATATATATATATATATATATATATATATATATATATATATATATAATATGCATATGTGTATACATAGATAGAGAGGGATGTAGAAATACATAGACATATATAGTTTCACAGTGTCATAGTTTAGTACTAGGCTATCTGCAGACAGTGTATAGAATAGATTTATAAACTTGCGCCTCTGTATAGTAGTGACACAGTGAAGACCCCCCTACATAATAGCATTAGTTTACTGTGCCTCTGTCTAGTAGTGACACAGAGATGACCCCTGCTGTAAACCTATGATCTCCCATCCACTCATCATGAATGCACATGAAGAGTGTCAGTGAGGGTCTCTGCCTAACATGAACTGGGATCCTGTTCCACAGTATGGGAAGCCTCTTAGTGATGGATCTGTCCCTACAGTATGTCCTATTCATATGTGTGCTGAGGTTTAAATCTGTAGCTGTTGTGGTTCTGATGGATTTGGATTGTATAAGGTGGAACATGTCCATCAATACCTGATCGGACATGGCCTACTACATCAGGCACAGATCACCCCTATGTAGGCAGTATGCTATGGAATAGAGCATGAGTTACATTAGTCTGGCAGCATATGAAAGTTGTTGGAGACCCTTGATCCTCCTGGTGATGTACTTATGGGGTCCCCCTAGCTGTTGCAAGTGCCAGGTGAGGTACATACCAAATGGGGCATAGTACACAGTCATGGGCCTGATAAGGGAGGAGTATAGGGGTACAATGACCCCTTTTGATCTGGATGTGAATCCCTTCATGATAAGGTGGGCAATGTAGGAAGTCTATCCAACCACTTTGGCAACGTGGGTGTCAAATGAGAGGTCAGCATCGATCAGTGTCACCAGGTCTCCAATTACTTTGTCTGTACTGAGTGGGTTACTGTCTATGTGATAATATGTGGGTACCTTGTCCGTCCAAAGGGGTATGAGTATACATTACGTGGCATGCAGTTTAAGGCCATGACTCCGGCACCAGTTGTCGGTGTCCATGAGGCCTGTCAGTAGGATGTATGTGTCAGCTGGTGTATCGACTATGGTGCCTAGTATGCAGTCATCTTTGAACATTGTCAGCCACTACCCTCCCATGTCTGCTTCCACATCTGAGAATTATATGCCGAACATGAGCGGTCCCAGGACAGAGCCCTGTGGGACACCACTTGTGACTGGCTCTGAGTCTGACATGGCACCAGTGAGTTTGACTGTAGGGTTTCTATCCGCTAGCCGGTTTGCTACCCATCTTGTGACATATGGATTTACATTTCAGCTGTTGATCATGTCTATGATGCCAGAGTGCGGTATTGTGTCGAAAGCCATAGGCAAGTCCAGGTAGGCTGTATGGACCGCTGTGCCCTTGTCAATGGCTCTAGTGACTGACTTGAAAAGGTCAACCAGGTTCATAAGGCAGGATCTGCCCTCTACAAAGCCAAAACGGGTGGGATCAAGTGTCTAAGTCCCCAATGTCTCTGTGTATGAGTTCCATAATGATCCTTTCCATAGCGTTGCAGACCAGGCTGGTTAAGCTAATGGGGCGGTAGTTACTAGGGTCTGTAGAGGTGCCTCCTGTGTGGAGTGGGACTACTGTTGCTGTATGCCAGTGTCCAGGTACATATGCTGTAGTAAGGCTATGGTTGAATAGCATTTAATGTGCATGTGTAGCTCCTCTTGGAGTTCACATAGCATGCTACCTGCAATACCGTCAGGTCCCATTGATGCTGTGTTTACAGCTTTGCTGAGGGTGGTTCCCAGCTGGACATCTGAGATGACAGGGAGGTTACAGTCAGCTGGGATAAGTAATTCCTCATGTGTGGGTGAGGGAGGGGAGAAATCTGCACTGAACCTGTCTGCCAGAATGTTGGCATTATCTGTGTGTTCAGTGTAGCGTTTGTCACTGTGAACTAACTGTGAACATATCTGAGGGTTCCCACCCAGGTGTGTAACATAGCAGATGAAGGCCTTGTGGTTATCTGTAGTGTCCATAGCAATGTCCCTCTCATTGTTGGCCTTGCATGTTTGTACGACAAAATGTATCTTTCTACTACTGCTGATCAGAGATGCCTTAGCTCTATGGAATTCTGCTCTGCCGTGCAGTAGCTACCTTCTGTTGTTATACAATTTGTTCAATGCTGGGGTCCACCAGACAGGACGCCTGCCCTTGGTGGAGAGGGTCTTGGTTTTATTTGTGATTGCATGATCCATGCATTCTTGGAGATGTCCGTAGAAAGCATATGTGAAGGTGTCTGCATTGTGGGAAGTGGTTTCCACTGGCCCAGTGGGCATTAAGGATACCAACTCAGTTATAAGAAGTGTAAAGTCGGCATGTGAGAGGTTTTCCACTGTAGTCTTTTGTGTTGTGGGGGAGGTGGGATATGTATATCCAGGGGGATTAGTCTGTGGTCAGATGTGGACTAGTGAGGGGTATACTTCCGGTGTGTAGCACATTGTCCCCATGTTTGTGATGATCAGGTCTAGTATATTATCTCCTGTTGTGGGAGAGGAGACTAGCTGTTCCATTGCATTTGACTTAGTGAATTCCGGGAACCTTTGGCCTAGGGTGTTTGGGGTAGAATAATGCACCCAGTGTATGTTAGGGTAGTTGAAGTCTCCCAATATGATGGTGTGTGGTGGGACATTCATATCCTCCAATGTCTTCAGGAAGGCTGACTGTGGTTCCTGAGATTGGGAGGGTGGTCTGTAACATGCTACCAGTTGTATAGCAGGTTTGCCTACGGTTATCTGCACCTGGATGGTCTGTGATGCTTCATGTGTTGCCACTAACCTGGAGGTGTGGGTGTCCTTCATGAATATGGACACACCCCCTCCCTTTTTGTTTTGTCCCGAGTCCTGGGGCCAAAAAGCATGATACGGGGTATAGCCTGGTACCGCTTTTGTGCTCTCAGGAGCCTTGAACCAGGTTCTCACTTACTGCACAGACATCGAAATTGGTAGAATATGTACGTACAGGTATATGTAATACACACATACATATATAGATATCTGTAGAGACATATACATATACAGATAGATCTGACTGACAACAGATATGTTTGTATATGACTATGTCTCTCTCTCTGTCCCACCCCCTCGCACTCTCACTCTCCCTGTGTCTGTCTCTCACTCTCTCCCCCTCTCTCCTCACATCTATATGTATATATCTACATCTATATATACATATTTTATATACATATATACAAACATATATATATCTATATGCAGATATAAATATATCAATATATATATACATATATATATATATATATATATATATATATATATATATATATATATATATATATATATATATAGACTGTGTGAGGCAAATGTGTGCAGATGTCTTGCAACAGGTGCCTGGTGTCAAAGGCATGGAGTGAACACCAGTGTGGATACTGGAGTACCATACCCCATTCAAAAACACTGACACCAGTAACCACCACATATGTACATGCCTGCCCACCACTGCATGTGTCAGGGGGGGAACAGGGGCAACAAGTATACAATAGGCTCCACATTGATATACACAGTGGCACACTAGTCCTGTAATACCTGTACATGGAATGTGTCAGCGGACATGGTGTGTCAGCTATGGACATGTAGGTCACTGTACCCCTCCACACCCCACAATGTCCTACACGGTATGTACCTCCCATGACAGCTACAGATATGGAGAAGGACACAGACATATGCAAGTAACTGTGTCAATGCACTCAAATGCCACAGAGCGCACACAGACTACCTACATAGTGGTTACCACTGCTGGATATACATAGTTCGGTCACACCCATGACAGTTGTCTAACAACCATGGTAACACCTCCAACATCCACAACCCAAATTACCTATGTCTGTCATCCTTGTCACTGCAGTATAGAGCACATCATGGAGGTACAGGACCCTACCCACAGATATGACATACCCTGTAGTAGACCACACAGAATTAAGAAGCAAGGCTCCCCATGAGTAGATGTCAGACATACCCCTGCTGAATGTTATGCAGATAGGTAATATGCCATATGAGTCACCCTGTGTAACTGTTTGTAAGGAGCAGGTACGATCATAACACATGTGTCACAAGGGGCAGGGTAGCATAACAGTATGCTGCTGTAGGCCCAGGGCCAAAAGCACACAACCTACCTAAGACACAATGCACACCCATGAACACATTGCAAATGGAATATGTGATGTGGAATGAGTGTACTAGTGACTGGGTGCATGTTGTGTACTGGTGTGATTGCTCACCATGACTGTCTGTCTGTCATGGTAGTGTGTGTCCTTGGTGTGAGGCCAGAGACAGGTGTGTGAGGTATTGCGATCAACACATACTACATTGCCATATGTTGTGCTGTGTTACCCTGTATGTCACTGTGGTGTAGGTAGGGTTATGGCAAGTAAGAGTAGTGTGCATTACCAGTGAAATATGTAACGTGCATTGTGTGCAGTGCATGGGCTGATAATATTCCCCATACAGTACCTTGATACAAACCCCCAGTGTGAGGTTGTGTATTGTACCTGAAACAGTGTGTTGACTGCTGCAGTATACTAGTCTGTCGTATGGAGTGTGCCAGGTACTGTTGCACAGTTGTCGGATGAGCACTGATATCTGGTCATTTAGATGTGTATCCCCCAATAGACAGACAGATGCTATATATGGTGCTTAAGTTATATCACTGCAGCCGAGTATTATGTGTATTATGTGTGCCATAGTTTGCTGACAGATATTGCTGACATATTTTCCTTCTCCTTTTCAGGGCTATGGTTCACCAGCAGAACCCTGTCTACTCCGCTGCAGAGGAGGAGGAGATACACCAGAGCCTGGTGCGGGATTTCGCTGTACTCTTTTCCCACACCAGCCAGACCCAGCAGGAGAGGGCTGCACTTTGGCAAGACCTGGTCCATCGGGTAAATGACATAGGCACACATAACCGGACATATGAGCAGGTACGCCATTACTGCAGTGATTTAATTAGAAATGTCCGTCAGCGTGCGTTGGATATCCACAGGCAGAAGCTTGCCACAGGTGGTGGGGTGGCTAGACATTCCCCCCCTCACCAGACTGGAAGGATTACTCCTAAGTGTTGTGGCTCCAGCACAACAGCAACACCAGAAGCATACATGTGTAATGATGGAGGCTGGAGCCACACAGCAGCAGGACACGGAGCATGCAGGTAACATGCCATGTGTATACTTGACCATTCTGTACACTGTTAGATTATGCATGTGTGAGGTGTGTCCTCGTTTTGTAGCTGTAATCTTGGTAATTATTGTGTAAGAGTGATATCCTCAATATCTGCAGTACACCTGTGGAAGCTAACTGTTGCACTACTGAACTGTGTCATGCCCACAGTATCAATGGCACAGTTTTGCCGACTGACAATAAATGTCTCTTTTCTGCAGGTCCCTCTGGTGTAACAGCAAGGCAGCCTATCCATGCTGGTGAGTGTGTAATACCATTACCTTCAATACTCTTGGTACTAATAGTAATAATAGGCTGAAGCAGTAGTGCAATGTGTTTGATTGCAGGTGTGTTTGTGTCTGTGGGTTGATATCTCATATACTGCGTTGTGTGCATGTGTGCATGTGTGCATGTGTGCATGTGTACACATTGTAAACTGTGTTTCCTGTCTTACTCCCACAGGTTCTGGTGCTTCTCTGGTGTTGTGCAGCAGGGAACCTGAATCAGCTGCTGTGGATAGTGATAATGATGATACCTGTGTAATGGCACAGGCAGGTGTGCCAGGGTCCGTCATTGGTCAGCCAATTGACACTACACAGCTGTCGACCCCATCAATGCGCACAGTCATCCTGCCAATAAATCCTTTGTCACCAATGTCCCTAGGTGATGGACAGGATACAGTGGGCATTGACCAGGGTAATGTGGTACCGGTGGCACATGCATCCCCACACTGCAGCCATGGCCAGGGTCCTGACATGGTACCACACAGGCAGATATCCATGGGTTCTCGTGGGAGCATCCGTGGGCGTACCACCCCTGTCAGACGTTCCCACAGAGGTCTTTCAACCTCAGCTATGTTTCGGGCTGTAATGCAGGCACAGTCACGTATGGAACGGTACACCAGACAGGGTCTGAGGGAGCTGAGAGCATGTCGCACAGCCATGAGTGACAGTATGCGTGATGTTGCGGCTGCCATCCGCAACTTCACTGAGGTCATTGACAGACGTTGTGGGGACACATTAGATCTGTTCCACAACTACATGTCCATGAGCCAGGGCAATGGTGGACGGTTGAGGCGTTGACGTGGCCATATGCCAGCAACAGCAGCAGCTGGCAGCCGTCGTGGATGGCAACAGGGCTGTGGCTGCTCACATAGTGCCAGCAGCAGCCCCAGCAATGCTGGGTCTGTGCTGTCATCAGACCGCCCCAGGAGACCACATGCACGAGGCGCTGGACAGTCCCAACAGGGACCTGTCTCCAGTCAACAAACACCTGTTTCTGATGACAGTACCCAGTCTGGCTTAGTACCTGATACGGTCCGTAGCACCCCTGCCAGGCACAGGTACCATGTCCGTGGCCACAGACAGTGATCTGTATGACCTGGCAGGTACAGTCTGTGGCTGTCCACAAACACCTGTGTATGGCAGCCATGTGGTGGGACTGTGTGCATTCATACACACATGCAAAGTGATAACACCTAGGGCTACCGCATACACACACACACTGCATCAACATTGCCCCATCTTGTACTGCTGTCCCTCACCAACACACACACACAGACATGTCAATTGGTTGTATCAGTGGCAGACTCAGGCATACCAGGTACACACCCTGTGCATATGATGAAACTGTGCCACCTCCTGCAATCTGTAAAATCGGTGCAGGAACAGGTTAACTGGGTGCTGATGCACAGGGTGAGTACATAGACGTATTGTAATAGTATGATGTTGACAACAGTACAGTGTAATGATAGCATTGTGGGAATATACCAGCATGCCTGATGCAGTTACAGTATGAATGTCATTGTATTGTTTTGTACACCCATAGTAATTACCACAGTGTTCTGTCTGCACATCTTTGCATACTGGTGGTGAGGCTGTGAAGGGATGGCCACCTACATAGGTAGCACAGGGGATACAACAATGTACATATTGATACTCAATGATGGCCATGTCAACTGCGAGTTGCATGCTGTCCACACACGACTCTGCAATGCAGATGTTTCATGATGTTGATATCTGTGCAATACTACACAACAGGTTCAAGGCTCACAAGAGCAGACTAGCACTACAAGGTCACACCTAATACCATGCATGACAGCACCAAAACACATAACTAACTATGACAGGAGGGAGAGTGTCCATATATGTCAAGGATACTGTGGTGCCAGGATAGGTAGCATACATCATACTAAGTCTGGAACTGCTGAGTGAGGGCTCAGTGTCTGTTATTTGACATGTGTATTATTACAGGTATGAGCACTTGGGTATCAGTCCAGTTATTCAACATTACGAAGGTACGTGGTCTATACACTTGTGTGGGGTGCGGCTGGACCCAGCCCCTCTGACCTGTGAATGTCTGAGTACTGGCTTATAGTGCTTGCATATATGCACTGTTACCTACTGGAAGTCGTACACCTTGTTTGTTGTAGCATAGTCTACATACAGGCCTGCTGACTGTAGCTTTGTTTGTATGCATGTTTGCCTGTTATGTTCCTGAAACACTGATTCCACCTGCAGTGCAGATATACAGTGCCTCTGTGGATCCCTAGTGACATCTGTGTTGCTTACTGTACTGATGTCTATGTGTCACTTGACAGAATGTCACTGTTTGTCCTGTTTGCATGTAGCTTGCCTGTAACACATTGCATATGACTTATCTCACATTTGCTCAAGACAGCATTCATATATGCCAGCACTAACAAATCAGGAGCACTACACCCTCACATAGTCACATTGAGTACCTTGTTCCCCATTGGCCCTGTGTCGTTACTTAGTATGGGAGTCACAATGCTATGGTAGCATGTGCAAAGTTCACCTGTCGATCTACTCTCAGGTCCAGTTGGTGAATCTGTGAGTCATGTGGCAATGTTACAGCTGCCTCATGTACACAGACAACCCTCTCCCCTTCCCATACACATACAACACATGTGAGAGATGCAACCACATAGCCAAACTGGGGGCTAAGCTCTGTTTACACAGCACTGGCATTCCCTGTCAGGTGGAGTGGGATACTACAGTGAATACAGTACCAGTCTTCCATAGACCTGCCACGACCACAATCCAAACACAGAAACACACAGGTACATTATTGGGCTCTCAGAATAGCATCCTGCCTGAGCAGCGGACACCTGCAAAGCAGACACACAAGCAAACGTTAAGCCAGAGCAGAGCACATGCAACACATAGCTCACAAAGCCTGTGTGCCAAACAGTCACAGGCCATACGGCTAGACAACACACCTGCTACAGTTGTATGAGGTACCTCTATCGTCACGTACACTGAGGTCCTGCTCCCAAGCTGAACAAGGTGACGGTCACGCTGAGCTGCCCATCGGGCACTATGATCCACCACATAACGCAAGCATACCGGTCACTCCAAGGCATGTAGAAGTATGACTCAGTCATTGTCTGTGCCAGTGTGTATGATCTCTGACGCACCTCCCTGGACTACATGTTAGGGGACATAGAGGGGCTCTCTGAGCTTGTGGCACAGGCTGGTATGACCCTGGCCTTGAGTAGCATCTCACCCTCACCATGAATGCTGCCACAATATGTAGACAGGATCATCAGTTTCTGCAATTAACGTATCTTTCAATGACATTCAAAGGGGATCCAATGCCTGTCAGTGTGGGATTACATGCTGGACAAGCCACATTGCTTTGCTTGGGACAGCATGCACCTGTCACCCATGGGTCATTGTATATTGGCAGAGGCTGTTGCTACACACATAGTGCCTTTGTATGCAAGGCTGACATTACATAGCCACCTACACAGGTATCACACGGGATAGGACACTAATAGCAATGCTACTCAACAGCAGCAGTGTAAACCTCAAGATGCATGCAGTGGAAACTGTCCTTAGCATGGGGTACAGCAATATCCATGCAGTAACAGACTCCTGGTACAAGGCTCCCAGGTGCACACCATCAGTGCCAGGTCATTCCTGATACCATGCTTGTCATCCCCTACACATGCACCAAACCAGAACAGGGGAGATGTATCCAAAGGCACCACAGATACACACACCCCCAGTTGGTGGCACTGCACAAAGCATCAGAGCCTCTCCATGTGCAACACACAGTGGGTTAGACTGCCTTCAGGTTCGTAGCCTGGCACACACCACACTCCCATACCCAGGAAACCCACTTGGCCTTCCTGACAACACTGGGAATATGACGGTCTCTACACACACCATTATATGGTTGTGCTGCGACTACCCTAACATACAGTGTGAGCATTATTCTAGCTGCAAGACCCTATCTGAAGGGTTCCTATCATTCATTCCCTGCATTGCTATGGAACAACCTGTTACCACTCCCACAAGTGGTGACAACATGCTGCACCTGTTCATCACCAACATGTGGACTATATGCTCCAGACCAATCACGTATCCCTCACTGGTGGGATGACACCATCTACAACCCACACTGTATAGTCACATACCACATGCAGCCCCTGCACAGAACACCACAGTCATACAGTTGTCTGATGTATATTCCATGTATTCACATGAGGCAGGCTTCAGACATGGGAACTCTTGCAGTTCACAGGTACATATGTGTAGGTGGCACACACATACATCATGTGTGCATTGACATTACTGATATAATGTATGTCGTGCAATACTGGGAACAACACCCCACACACATGGACAAACTGTGTGACAAAAATACACATGGCATTTGTAGGATTCAAACACCTACCTAACTATGTTATGACATTTGTGAGAGACGCATTAGCAGAGCGTGCTATTTGCATTACTGGGGGGGGGTTGCTTTCTCCTGCTATACGTATAGGGTGCTGACATCATCAGTGTTTAGACAGTGGCATATGCAGCATGTGTTGTGTAGTAATAGTTGCCAAAAGGGACAATTCTCATACACATGGAATTGCACACACTACTCTCCCACACACATTCACACACACACTGGGCACTTACAGGATTCAAACCCCTACCTAATTATGTTATGACAGTTGTGAGAGATGCATTAGCAGGGTGTGCTATTTGCATTACTGGGGGGATTGATTTCTTCTGCTGTACTTATAGGGTGCTGACATCATCAGTGTTTAGACAGTGGAATATGCAGCATGTGTTGTGTAGTAATAGTTGCCAAAAGGGACATTTCTCTTACACATGGAATTGCACATACTACTAACCCACACACATTCTGGGCACTTGCAAGATTCAAACCCCTACCTAACTATGTTATGACACTTGTGAGAGACGCATTAGCAGAGCATGCTATTTGCATTACTAGGGGGATTGCTTTCTCCTGCTGTACTTATAGGGTGATGACATCATCAGTGTTTAGACAGTGGAATATGCAGCATGTGTTGTGTAGTAATAGTTGCCAAAAGGGATATTTTTCATACACATGGAATTGCACACACTACTCCCCCACACACATTCACACACACACTGGGCACTTGCAGGATTCAAAAGTCTACCTAACTATGTTATGACACTTGTGAGAGACGCATTAGCAGAGCGCGCTATTTGCATTATGGGGGTATTGTTTTCTCCTGCTGTACTTATAGGGTGCTGACATCATCAGTGTTTAGACATTGGAATATGCAGCATGTGTTGTCTAGTAATAGTTGCCAAAAGGGACATTTCTCATACACATGGAATTGCACACACTACTCCTCCACACACTGGGCACTTGCAGGATTCAGTCCCCTACCTAACTATGTTATGACACTTGTGAGAGACGCATTAGCAGAGCGCACTATTTGCATTACTGAGGGGATTGCTTTCTCCTGCTGTACTTATAGGGTGATGGCGTCATCAGTGTTTAGACAGTGGAATATGCAGCATGTGTTGTGTAGTAATAGTTGCCAAAAGGGACATTTCTCATACACCTGGAATTGCATACACTACTCCCCCACACACATTTACACACACACTGAGCACTTGCAGGATTCAAACCCCTACCTAACTATGCTATGATATTTGTTAGAGATGCAGTAGCAGAGCACGCTATTCATATTACTGGGTATAATTTCTGCTCCTGACATATGTATAGTGTGCTGACATCATTATGGATGAAGAGGTATGTACATCCGTGACTATCCATCACTACACGGGAGAGCATATCTATGCATTAACTTTGCACAGGCACAGTGGCCTACTGTACTGCGGAGGCAGACGCCAAATACACTGTGGATAGCCTTCTGTATTCCCTATGGACAATAGTCAGGTATTGCACTCTACGGCCATATGTTTACCTGTCAGATGCAAGTATCTGCTGCTCATATACTGTTTGTGGGTCTTTATTGCCATAGCCTTCCCTGTCTCTATAAACAATGTGTGTACTGTGGGAGATGTTTGCATATGAGTGGGATCCAGTACTTTACTTATGTCTCTGTTGTAACTTCACTGTGTGCACTGGGCAGATGTCTGTATTGTGGGAGGTTCCTGTGTTAACATATAGAAATGCCAGATATGTGTGTGTAACTGCTGAACTGTGACATGGCCTAAGTGTGTGAGCATGCCCAGTTCACAGTTTGTATGGCTTCTTGACTGCCACATCTCATTTATCTAAGTGTGCGAGCATGCCCAGTGTGACCTTTCCTTATGTTGGGATTTGTGGACCACCACATTTGTGTTTGTGTGTGGACGCCATCTATATATCACATGTACAGTTGAGTGTTGGACATCAGGTTGTGTTCTTACTGCCCAACTGCTTTGTGTCTGAATCTAACAGGCATTATGCTGTGCTTGCAGAGTCGCCATGGGATAGTTTGCATACAGTTGTCATCATCCTTTCCTGCTGACCAAACAGTTGTATTGTCGTATCATGTACTGGTGCAGTACTTTCACTGTGGTGGACATTATAATCGGTTTCAGTCCTATCACTGCTTGTAATATTTATAGTGAGCACACCAGATTGGTTGAGGGCCAGTTGTGCAGATATGACCATGTTGCATTTTGTTCAGATATGGACAGCATAGTACATGATTGTCCGACATTGTTAATGTATTCCACAACTTGTGTGGACAGTGACAAACAATGGTCATGTGCCCTAGTCCATTTGTAATGCTAGTCAGAGAGTGTTTGTCCTTCAACACACATTTACTGGTGTTTGCCATGACATATGTCACGGTTAGTGTGCTGTGCCTCTGTCTACCCGTGACATACAGGTGATATCCAGGGTACACCTACCATCTCCCATCCAGTCATCATGATTCCTCTGGATGACAGTCACTGAGAGACTCCCTGGATATCCTGTAGTGGGAGTTTAGTCGTGAGTGGAGTGAGCTTCTGGGTTATGGACCAATCGATACAGCATGTCCTGTTTATGTCTGTGCTGGGGTTCAGGCCTGTCAGCTGCATAGGTCACTAGCATTCAGTGTTTACATGGTGCCAAATGTCCATTGATACCAGGTTGGTCATGGCTCTATACATCAGGCACAGTTCACCTCCAGCAAGGCAGTATGGCACTGTGTGGAGCTGCACTTTCTTTACTCAGGCAACACATGGCATCTGTTACAGCTCTGCGATCCTCCTGGTGGGGTATTTGTGTGGTCTTTCCAGTTGCTGCAGGTGTCTGCTATGGTACATCCCTGAAGGGCCATTGTACACAATTGTGAGGCTGCTGATGGATGACTGGAGAGGCACATTGACCTACCCTAACCAAGCTGTGCTTACCTTCATGATTAGGTGGGTATATGGTATGTTTCTGTAACCACTACAGACACATGGTTGTCACATGCAGGATATCTATCACCTTGTGTCCCCAGGTCTCTTATTTCTCCTGATGTACTTACTGGGTTAACACCTATGTGGTAATTTCTGGCCATGTACTGTGTTTCCACAGGGGTTGAGTATACACTATTCTGCATTTAGCTTGTTGACATGGCTGTGGCACCACTTGTGTGTTTCTATGTGTGCCTTTTGTAGGTTGCTTGTGTCAGCTGGAGGGTCCGATATGATGGCCAGTTTGTAGTCCTCTGCAAACCTGTTCAGACAGAGCCCGTCCATGTTGGCCTGTACCTATGTGACATATATAACATACAAGAGAGGTCCCAGGACCATGCCTTGTGGGATGCCAGTTGTACCTGGTTTGCAGTCTGCCATGGCTACAGCATGTCTGCCAGGTCAGTTCTGTCCTTGAGCTGGTTTGCAACCCATCTACTTGCATAGGGGTTTAAAGTTAGGCTGGTGAGCTTATCTGTACCACCAACTAGGGTATTGTATGGAAGGGTTTAGCAAGGTCCAGATAGGCTGTGTGATCAACATTCCCCACATCAATGGGCTTGGTGCACATTTCACATGAGTCAGACATGTGTAAGGGGCAGGATCTGCCCTATGACAGCCACACTGGGTAGGGTCCAATGTCTGTAGGTACCCAATCTCATTATTCATGGGATCCATGATCATCCTCTCCATTACTTTGCCAATCTAGATAGTCGGGGTTGAGGGGTGATAGTTTGCAGTATCCATTCAGGCACCCCCTTTGTGGTGTGGGACCACTGTTGCTGTACACTGCTCTTTGGGTACATATCCTGTGGTAGGACTGATAGTGCACAGTAATGCTATTTGCTGTTCCATTCTTCTTACAGTACTTGTTGGACACAACCCAGGACACCATCTGGTACCATTGATGCTGTGTGCTGTGCTTTTTGGATGGTGGCTGTTACCGCAGCATCTGCAATGTCGGGGGGCCAGCACTCTCCTGGGATAGATATTTGGCAGTTAGGTGTTGGTGGGGAGGTTGGAAGGAATCTGTTCGGTAGGCTGTTGGCAATGTGTGTGGGTTTGGTGTATTGTTTGTGATATTAGAGTGCTGCAGAGCATATCTGTGGATTATCACCATGGTTCCTACCATCAGGTAGGACAGCTGTGTGATAATCCTTTGTGTCCTGCACAATTTGTATCATCATAGGTTCATAGGTTCATACTAGGCTATCTGCCCTGGACTTGTTTGAGCACGGACAGACTGTGTGTGGGTCTCAACACCCCTTGCAATGTGCATATTATGCCCACGTAGGGTTTACTTTCCTAGATGTGACACAGGGATGGCCCCCAGTGTACACCTACTATCTCCCATGCACTTCACCGGATTTCTCTTGTTGAGTTTATGTGTGGAGCTCAGCCTATCATGGACTGGGATTCTGTTCCAGAGTGTCCTGAGCCTCTGTGTTATGGATCTGTTCCTGCAGCACATCCTATTAATCTATGTGTAGAGGTTCAGATATCTCACTGTGGTGTGTCTGCTGGATTTGGGGTTTCTGCAGTGGAGCATGTCCATTCATTCTGGATTGGACATGGCCTTGTACATCAGGCATACATCACCTCTGGCTGTGCAGAATGCTTCTGAATTGGGCTGAGGTTTATTCAGCCAGGCTGCAGATGTCCAATGTTTTGACCCTTTATCCTGTTGGTGGGGTACATTTGGGGTATTTCTGACTGCTGCATGTGTAAGGTAAGGTACATCTAAACTGTGGCATTGTTGTCACATATGGGCCTGATAAGGGAAGAGTATGGGGGCACAGTGACCTCTGTAGCTCTACATGTGCATCCTTTCATATTAAGGTGGGCAATATAGCAGGTCTTCCTGGCCACCTTGGCAATGAGAGTGTCACATGACAGGTTACCGTCCACTTGTGTCCCTAGGTCCATGATTACTTCTTCCATACATAATGGATTGCCACCTATGTCATACTTTGTGTGTGCCTTGTTTGGTATTTGTTGAGACATTCATACTCTGAAGTGTCTTCAGGAAGGCTGGCTGGGGTACCTGGGTTTGTGTGTGTGGTCTGTAGCAGGCTTCAAACAGGTACACAGTTTGAAACAGTGTTACTTGCCCGTGGATAGTCCATACTGCTTCTTGCTGTGGTACCAACCTGGGGGTGTGGTTTTGTTGATAATTACTGGTAGCCACACTCCTATTGTCGTGTGTTCCATGTTTTGGAGCTGTAGAGCATGGTATGAGGCATAACCTGGTAGTATTAGGGTGCTCTTCTGGGCCTTGCCCAGGTTTCTGTTACAGAACACATATTACCATTCTCCATGCTGTGGTGGGTTTGGTCTGCATGCACCTTGCAGGTTAGACTTCTGGCGTTGGGTAGCATTATGTCCAGGTTATTATCCCTTGTGCTACCTATGGTGGTGGGTTTGTGTTTTCAGACTTACCTATTCCAGGCACAGTGGGGGTGACAACAGCCTTTGCCAGTATCTACACAGCCAGGTGTGCTGGGTGCATGCCATCCCGAGCAGGTGGGGCATCATGTCTTGCTTGGCATGTCAGCCCAGGCTGTCAGCCATGTGTTCCCCCTTGCTAACAGCAATACCTCAGCCAATTATTGTACTTGATCTTGTTGTCTTCATAGTGTGGCATCATGCTTGGTGAGGGTGAGATGTTAGGTTGGGTCTTCATGTTTGCATATACTAGATGGTGTTACATTGCTTAACACATGGCAATCATGCCTCAGGTGGTGCTGCAGGGCTGCCTCTGTTGGATGCACATACTACACTCCCTCTACATGTTTGAGAGCAGGTTGTGTCATGTTAGGCATCCCTGTTACTATATGAGTGAGTCAGAGAGGGGTATCATTCCTACTGAGCCAGTGTATGTGCTATGCGTTGCCTCTTTGCCAAGGCCAGGGCATACTGGGCATGCCTCCTTCTGCCTACTGGGGCAGGCTCAGGTTGTTCCTCCTCCGAGTCACGCTCTGCCTGTGATGGCCTTGGCAATGGTGGGGGGCTGTTTGTCTCGGCCCTATGCTGGCCCTGCTGCAGCTGTTTTCGCAGGATCATATTATGTAGCATAGCACATACCATGACAATTTGGGTACATGTAGTTGGTGAGTACTGCAAGGCTCCACCAGATGTGTCCAGGCACCGGAACCGTGACTTGAGCAGCCCAAACACACGCTCTATTACATTACGTGTTTGTGCGTGTGCCTCATTATGGCATTCCTGTTCAGGTGTGTGTGCGTTTCTGATTGGTGTCATCAGCCACGGCTCCAGTGCATAACCTGCATCCCCCACTAGGTGACCATGTGGGATGTCCCCATTGGCAAATGTCTGGTACAACTGCGTCAAATGCCAGATATGGGAATCATGGTAGCTCCCAGGGCAGCCAGCACACACATTCATTATTATGCCCTGGGCATCACACATGACTTGGCAGTCGATGGAGGGGAAGCCCTTGTGGTTAATGTAGGCCCTACCCCGCTCACCGGTTGGTGCTTTGATGCGTATGTGCATGCAGTATATTGCACCCACTACCTCAGGGTATTCCGCTATTTGCTGGAAGAGATGCATATTGCTGGCCAATACCTCACGGGCATTGGGGAAATATACATGATCACCGACGTGCTGACATGGCATCCAGGAACTGGTGCAGTACCCTGGAGGCTGATGCCTGTGATATCCCCATCATATCACCAGTTGGTCTCTGGAAGGTACCTGTTGCTAGTATTCTTAGGCCAACACATACCTTGGTTTCCACTGGGATGGGTTCCCCTCTGTTGGTTCTGTGTGTGAGGCATGGTCTGCACAGCTCAAGGATTTGCTGCAGGAGGTCTCTGTCCACTCTATAGCGCTCCACTATCTCCAGCTCATGTAACCCCTGGTAGGTGACCCTGGGCCTGTACACTCTTCTCTGTCTCCTCACTGTGGGTTGTCTCGCAGCATTTCCATTGTCACCACCCTCAGCAAGTCTCCTATGTCTCCTTATGACAGCTATGGCAACCCCTAGCATGTTTGGTCTGAGTGCAGCTTTTTCAGTTTTCACTTCTACTAGCTTACTTCTGTCTTGCAGTGTCTCTTGAGAGAAACATACTGCAATGCTGTTTGCAGTGTTTTAAGTGCTGGGCTGGGCTTGTATTCTGCCTGTGTAATTGCCTACTTCTAATTGTTTTCACCTGCTACCTCTACAAGTATTCTCTGCTAGTTTCCTACTATTTCTTCTGCTTCCTTTTCCTCTCTGTTTCCTCAGGGGGGAGCAGCGCGCATACCAGCGAAAACACGCTTATCTGTTGACACTCCTCTTTTTCTGCTGTGTGATTGACATCTTTCACATACCACTTTGCTCCAATGAGCTTGATTTCTTCCTGACATTCCCCCCTGTGATGTCACCTATCTCCTACTCTGTTACTCCCCCTTATCTAACTGTTACACTACACGGAATGTGCTCATTTGCTATGTGACAGTGTGATTCACTATCCTACCACTCATTTACATAGGACTGCCTACTAATGCTTAGTTACATGTCTTACACTCAGCTTCCCCCCTTAGCAACCACTAGACGGTGGCCATGTTGTTTTTGGTCTGCTAGTCCCTGCATTGCAAATCCATGCATTACATAAAACCCACATTTGTGGGTTTCAAACCTTTATTTTTATGTTTTATATAGCGCAGCCCATTTGCGTGGGGCTGCGCTGCATTGAAACATCGCCGATCTCCGAAAAAAAAAAAAAATTATTTCATGTTTGCATCAGGTTACCATGCCAATGGCCACATATTTGGCCATTGGCATGCTGATTGCAATATTTGCACACTTTATTTGGAGCTGTCATGGCTCCGTTGTGTTATTTGCAGTAACGTACTCAGTTGTCAACTGAGTACATTTCTACAACTAACACGACTCTTACACGGGCTGGTTTCAGCTTCGTGGATCACTAATCTACCTCATTTGCATGCCTTTTGGCTGCAAGTGGGGTGATTAGCATATCCATGCCCTGCCCATGTAAGAGTTGTTTTAGCTGTCTCTTACACGGGATTTCGGGCTGTTCCTGGATCGCGATGGCTGCATGGAGTCTTACACGACTCTTAGGCTCCGTGAAAGCCATCGTGAATCCTGCCCTACATTTAAAGGTACAAAACACAAAAGTAAAATAGCAAATGAAATAGCAAAAGTAAAGCTAAAGGAAGTGCAATAAACATAAAATGACCATATGCACACATTAAAATAAAGACCACAATCATAAGATGTCTCAGAACAAGTTAATACAAATTATGGGAGGGGTATCAAAAGAAAAAAAATCTGACACATGCATTATTAACAACCATAAAAAAATAAACAAATCATTTAAACAAACAAATAAATAAACAAATAAAATAATTGACCAGTCACTTATAACCAAAAGAATATCAACACACAATAAAAACAAAATAAGCCTTCTTAGCAGTAAATCTATCATATACACCTCCAGTAAAAGACGAAAAATGTAAAAATAACATAGATCCAGGAATTCTTTAAAGTTCCCAACATGAGGCATATGGATTGTCCTAGAAAAGCCCTTCTCCTGCAATGTGCCCATTTGAGATTCAGGAACAAGTTAGTCATGATGAGCTAACATCTTATTATTAACTAATTTCCATGTTTTACTATTACAACATGCTTATGTAGGCAGTGGCATTTTCCCCCAGTCACTGTGTAATACACAAGTACACAAACACACACACTCGTACACACAAATGCGCACACGTGCACACACACACACACACACACACACACACACACACACACACACACACACACACACACCCACACACACCCACACACACACACACACACACACACACACACACACACACACACACACACACACACACACACCACAGTTTTTGCATCTGTCTGTACTCTAACTGCCTTCCCTTGATCCCCCCATAAAAGTTTGAGTGCCATTACTGCACATATCTATTAGGCCCTAGTGATCTAGGGCTTGTTACCCCTTGGTTCCTGTAGTAGCAGTGGTGCCATAATAGCTCTTAAGGTAAGCCTTGGTGTCTAGTGCATCCCCCACAGCCCTGATCCCTGTTTTTCTGTCAGTGGCATTATGGCCTTTTAAAAGTGGTGTCTAGTGGTCTCTCCACCATTTTCATGTTAAGCAGTTGAATATGATCGTTTGGCCATGTTCAGTACCGTGATGTAGTGGGAATGGTGAGTAGATGCTTTTTTGGAGGGGGGCTCCAAGGAGACAGCACATGGCTAATTAACATATACCTTTCCCTCATATGCCTAATAAGTATACAGCACAGCTATGGGCCAGCCCTTTGTGGTGCTGCATGGCTTCATGTTAGAGGACTGAGGACTATCTTGTAAGGACAATTGTTGAACTAACAAAATGTATCACGATGTGTATACCTCTATGTATACATTGCGGTACTTTGATGAATTCAGCCAAGAAACTAAAAAAATTAAATAAAACTATCATTTAAAACCACCTGTCTTCCTTACTTTCTCCAGATATAATAATTAAAGGGAAAAAGAAAGGACACCGAGCTTTGCAAGCAAGTTAATAATAAAGAGATTTATAATACAGCAATTGAATACAGTAATTAAATCATTTAAAGGAAAAGGAAAGAGCATAAAGCTATATAAACAAGTTAATAAGAAAAAAATATACACTGCAGTAATTAACCTTCCTTCTGAGTATCTTTAGCTTTGTTTACAAATAAAATATGCAGATTTTTTTTTCTTTCATGATTTGCAATGTTTAACATTTCTTACAGTCAGCTGCTAAATAGTTATTAAATTAATGCTTAAAAAGGTACATCATTAATACAAACACAATGTGGACTATATTGTTCTTACAACAAATAAAAACATTCACAGAAATTCAACATGCAAAACACAGAAAAAATGACGTACATTAAGGGACATTTTCAGTTTTCAGCAATTTCCTCCAGGATGTGCATCACTGGTAAGTAACAGAAGTTCAAGGATGGGGAGACCACCCAACTGCAGCATCAGGCCTTAAAATATCATTGGCTGCTCAGGTGGGTTCTTATAATGCTTACTCTTTCAGGCATTAATACTTACTTTTTACACTATGAAGAGATTGACAAATATGGTTCTATAAGACATTTATAATAGTCTATGAGAACTGCTGCTGCTCACAGGGGGTGGTAACTATTCTCATCAGCCATACATCACTGAATTTAGATCTTTCTGAAACTGAATGCCAGTTTAAGGATTCTCTGTGTAACAGTGAAACTTCAATACCTAAAGCTTGTCACTGTTTGCTGATAACCTCCTCCCATAGGAAGAGTGACCTAACACATAATGAGGTATTGCCATGTTACCACAGAGCTGTGATCCACTCATGTCAACAGAGCTTCACTAACCAAGCTTTTTGATATCAGTTTTCACTGTATACCAATAAAAGATTCAAGCTGTTAATTCTTTAATACTATACATTATGATATTATAGGAAAATATATGATTTACTGATGGTCCATTGAATTCAATGGTGACTGCCTCCATTTGATCCCAGTATTAACCCATTACATGGCAGGTTCATAGATTCATAGGCAGATACCAGGCTATCTGCCCTAGGGCATTTATAAGCCTAGCCAGAGTGTATTTGGCTTCCGCCTCCCTATTAGATTAGCTTACTGTGCCTCTGTAAAGTATGTCACAGAAGGTACCCTTTTAAGATTAGTTTACTGTGCCTCTGTCTAGCAGGGACACAGAAGAGATCCCAGGGGTGAATTTGCGATTTCCCATCCACGCGTTCAAATTTCGCTTGAAGAGGGTCAGCGAGGGGCTATGTCTAACATGAATTGGGATTCTATTCCAGAGTGAGGGGAGCCTCTGGGAAATGAATCTGTACCTCCAGCATGTCCTATTTATTTTTGTGCTGAGGTTTAGGTCCCTGGAGCGTGTAGCTCTAAGGGACTTGGATTTTTTGAGGTGGAGCATGTCCATTAATTCTGGGTTTGACATGGCTTTGTATGTCAGGCATAGATCGCCTCTGAGTAGGCAGTAAGCAACTGAGTAGAGCTGGAGTTTCTTTAGTCGAGCTGCATAGGACATCTGTTTGTAGCCCATGATCCTCTTGGTGAGGTACTTTTGGGGTCTCTCCAGTTGCTGCAGGTGTCAGGTAAGGTACATCCCAAAAGGGGCATTGTATTCAATTATGGGCCTGATGAGTGACGAGTAGAGGGGCACAATGACCTCTCTTGATCTAGATGTGAACCCTTTCATGATAAGGTGGGCTATATAGAAGGTCTTTCTAACCACTTTGGCAAACTGATTATCAAAGGAGAGATTACTATCTACGTTGGTCCCCAAATCTCTAATTACTTCTTCCGTACTTAATGGATTACCACCTATGTGGTAATTTGTGGGCACCTTGTTTTTCCCAAAAGGGATGACTATGCACTTTTTAGCATTTAGCTTGAGGCCGTGGTTCTGGCACAAAGCATCCGTCTCTGTGAGACCCTTTTGGAGGATGCTTGTGTCAGCTGGAGATTCGATTATGGCCCCCAGTTTGCAGTCATCTGCGAACTTTGTCAGCCATAATCCCCCCGTGTTAACCTGAACCTCAGAGAAGTATATACTGAACAAGAGATGTCCCAGAACTGAGCCCTGAGGGACGCCACTTGTAACTGGTTTGGATTCGGACATGGCACCTGCGATTCTGACCATGTGGGTTCTATCTCTGAGCCAGTTTGCAACCCATCTTGTGATATAGGGGTTGATATTTAAGCTGGTAAGCTTATTTATGATGCCCGAGTGGGGTATTGTGTCGAAGGCTTCTGCGAGGTCCAGGTAGGTTGTGTGGACTACCTTGCCCTCATCTATGGCTTTGGTAACTGTTTCAAAGAAATCAACTAAGTTTAAGAGGCAAGATCTGACCTTAACAAAGCCGAATTGGGCAGGGTCAAGTGTCTGGAGGCTCCCAATGTCTTTGTTTATGAGTTCCATGATAATACGCTCCATAGCTTTACAGACCAGACTAGTCAGGCTTATGGGCTGGTAGTTTCCGAGGTCCGTTGTGGCACCACCTTTGTGGAGTGGGACCACTGCAGCTGTATGTCATTCTTTGGGCACATATCCTGTAGTAAGGCTATGTTTGAACAGTGACTTAATGTGAGGGTTCAGTTCTTCTTGGAGCTCATGTAAGACACAGCCTGGGACACCGTCTGGTCCCATAGATGCTGTGTTTTTTGCTTTGGAGAGGGCAGCTTTCACCTGTGCATCTGTGATGTCAGGGAGGTTACATTCAGTTGGGATAGGCATTTGCTCCTTTGGAGGGGAAGGGGGGGAGAAGTTTGCACTGAATCTGTCTGCCAGGATGTTGGCTATGTCTGTAGGTTCGGTATATTTTGTACCATTATGCAACAATTCAGAGCATATCTGGGAGTTTCTACCCATGTTTCTGACATAACTAAAGAAGGCCTTGTGATTATCTTTAGTGTCTAGTGCAATTTTTCTTTCGAAACTGGCCTTTGATGATTTTATGAGGGATCGAAGTTTCTTGCTAATACTGATCAGAGATGCCTTCCCTTTTTGGGATTTTGCTCTGTCATGTAGTAGCTTCCTCCTTCTGTTGTATAGCTTATTTATGGCCGGGGTCCACCAGACCGGTCTCCTGTTTTTGGAGGAGTGAGTCTTGGTTTTATTTGGGATAGCACGATCCATGCATTCCTGCAGGTGATCATAGAATGCATTTGTAAAGGATTCTGCGGATTGGGCTGTATTATCCTCTGGCCCAGGGGCTTTGAAGGATTCCACCTCAGTCTTGAGAAGTGAAAAGTTGGCTTTGGAGAAATTCTTTACAGTGATTTCCTTGGCTGGGGGTGGGGACGGGATATGGATGTCCAGGGAAATTTGTTTATGGTCTGATCTTACCAATGAGGGGTTTACCTCTGGTGTGGAACATAGAGTCCCCATGTTGATGATGACCAGGTCCAATATGTTGTTCCCTCTTGTGGGAGTGGTGACCAGTTGTTCCATTGCGTTAGAGTTTATAAATTCAAGGAACCGTTGGGCGAGGGTGTTTGGACTTGAGTAGTTTTCCCAGTCAATGTTTGGGTAGTTGAAGTCACCCAATAACATAGTGTTTGGAGAGACCTTCATATTTTCCAGTGTTCTCAGGAATGCCAAGTGGGGTTGCTGTAATAGGGAGGGTGTTCTGTAGCAGGCAACAAACTGAAAAGCAGTTTTGCCCGCTGTTAGTTGCACATGGATGGTTTCCGATGCTTCGTGCAGTGCCACTAACCTGGAGGTGTAGGTATCTTTGATGAATATAAATACTCCCCCTCCTTTTGTGCTTTGGTCCGAGTTTTGGGGCCGAAACACATGGTATGAGTTATAACCTGGTAGTGCTGGGGTGCTCTCAGGAGCCTTGAACCAGGTTTCTGTTACTGCACAGACATCGAATTTCTCCATACTGAGGAGACTCTTGAGTGCGTGCATCTTGAGGTTTAGACTTCTGGCATTGAGTAGCATTACCTTTAGTTTTTTTATCTTTGGGTTGTCTATGGAGGTGGGTTTGTCCTTTGAGCCTTTTGTAGGGAGTCATGTCAGGGAACATGTGATATGGGGTTTATGTAGGACCAAGTCTACAAATACCCTGTAAAATATTACTAGGGTATCAAAACTTGTCAGATAAATTTGGGAAGTGAGGCTGGGCTTAAAAAGACCTCCTGGAATCATTAGACTAGTAATCCCCTATGAATCTATGAATCTCTAAGCTTCAGGCATTTAACTGAAAAACTCAGAAAATTAAATACATTCATAAATAAATAACACATGAAGGCAATGCACCTAGTGGTGTGCAGCATATCAAAGTACTTTATTGTCCAAAAGTAAGCATTTTTAGACTGAGACTTATTTATTCATTTTTTTTAAATCACATTTTTTAGATTGTGAAATAACATGATTTGAAACAAACTATTACATGATGACAACAACCGACCAAACAAACCTTCTTAGAAACCCAACAAAACAAACCTTAGCAGACCATGGATGTCATACAAAATAACTTACTTAAGAATTAATGCTTTGGGAATTTACCCATAAGCAAAATTAAAAACAAAAATATTGACTCCATTAACACTGGACAATTGCAAGCATTTAAGAGAAAATCTCCAAATTATATTTCTTTTTATGTAATTTGTTCTCCATATCTTCACTTCTGATATCGCTTTCTACATAATCCACCACAAAGAATAAAAACGTCTTGAAATGTTAATATTTTTCTGAATGTTTGAATGGTGCTTCATTGCTGTTTTTATTTGCAGTATCACTGATATGCTCCTACATGATTTTCCACAACCTTCTGATAGTCCCACCTATGTAGATTATGTTACATAGAAGCCTGCAATGTAAACCAATCTTTATAAGTGTCTGTGGA
This sequence comes from Protopterus annectens, assembly GCF_019279795.1. NCBI lineage: Eukaryota > Metazoa > Chordata > Ceratodontiformes > Protopteridae > Protopterus > Protopterus annectens. The sequence goes on along the minus strand of NC_056738.1, from coordinate 13,007,242 downwards.
ACAACAGGTAGGACATTTTCCATTGGTGCAGAAGGCAGTAGGCTTGATTTCTACACTGGGGGGATGAATTACAAACACTATATTACAGCTTAAGGGGGATGCTTTACTCCTGAGTATCTTGTCCTTCAGATGAGATGTTATACTGAGGCCCCATCTACTTGAGTTGGTGGTACTCAGGTGGCTGTAGAAGATCCCATGGCAAATATTGAAAAGAGGGAGGGAAGTTCCCTGATTCCCTAGCCAAATTTTCCCAAGCAGTACAAATATCATCTTGGATCGACCTTGAAAAGAGGCCTCTAGCCTAGTGAGACTAACCTGGTTAGCAATGAATAAATAAAAAATAAATGAATAACAGAACAAAGAGACAGTGGGAAAAACAACAAGTGTGCCATATGTTCACTGTATTGTATTGCTGCAAATGAATAATGTGGGCTGATATCCGATAAATATGAATCCGAGACTTTTGTTACTAACAAAAACACATTTTTCCATGTATTTCATTAAGAAATATGTTGCGAGGAAGAACCAACAAATAAAAAATATGTACACTGCGCTATCTTCTCCACACCAAAATAGAGGAAACGCAGTATACATGGCAAACCAGCCAAAATGTTTATTGAAATTACTCACATATAAAGTTCATCACTCAAAAAATACATTGGTTTAGTGCTTTCACCTATCCCATGTAGGCTTCATCAGAACAAACAAACAATTCAAATCCACATTTTAAATAAACTTTTTGGTGCGAATTTCTGTTGCTATGCAACATGCTTAAAGCTATATACTCCGTAAAACTTTCCAAAGTTTTTTTTAAAAAAAGTACAGATACTGTATAGCACATATTTGATCATGCAATCCAATTATTATAAACTTCAAAAATCAATACTGAACAATTAATGGACTACTAATATATCAATTAATTAATAAAAATGTATGTAAAAATATAAATAATATAAATAGTGTTAGAATATATATGTTTGATTAAACATTAAAAGACAGAGAGAGCATTAAAAAAGAGAATTTACGATCACATTTATTGCATTAGAAGAAAAGACAAGAATAATGCCTTATACAGGCATGTGGAAAAGGAGGGGGTTGATCACAGTTTTACATTTGGCATATTAGAAAATGTCAAACAAAATTTGAGGGGGGGTAACAGGAAAAATTTGTTAAGTTACAAAGAAATTTGGTGGCAACTGTTCACTGATGCATCAACTGAACCTGGATTGAACGATTCTATAGCAGTGAAACCACTATTGATTAATTTGTAAACAGACAAACCATTATGTTTCAATTAGTCAAAAGCCATTGTCTTTCCAAAAAAATCTACAACAATAGTATGTGTGAAAATTTAAACATGTGTTGAATTCAACAACATCTATATATGGAATTATACATTGTAACACAAATATTTTAGCATATTTCTAATTGAATTTTCAATACAAATGATTTTTTATTATTTTTTATTATTTTTTTCATTTATTTATTTATTTATAAATGTACAAATTTTAGATATTTATACATTATGTATATAATTTATACATGTATAGGAATTGTATGTAGTATATTAATTCTATTTTTAAACCACACTCATTACAACTATGCTTAATTATGATGTTCATAATATGAAGAAGTAATTTAATTCAATAGATAGATAATTTTTTAATCAATGAATTTAATAATATTTTAATGTTTAATCAAACATATATATTCTAACACTATTTATATTATTTATATTTTTACATACATTTTTATTAATTAATTGATATATTAGTAGTCCATTAATTGTTCAGTATTGATTTTTAAAGTTTATAATAATTGGATTGCATGATCAAATATGTGATATACAGTATCTGTACTTTTTTTAAAAAAAACTTTGGAAAGCTTTAAGCATGTTGCATAGCAACAGAAATTCACGCCAAAAAGGTTATTTAAAATGTGGATTTGAATTGTTTGTTTGTTCTGATGAAGCCTACATGGGATAGGTGAAAGCGCTAAACCAATGTATTTTTTGAGTGATGAACTTTATATGTGAGTAATTTCAATAAACATTTTGGCTGGTTTGCCGTGTATACTGCATTTCCTCTATTTTGGTGTGGAGAAGATAGCGCAGTGTACATATTTTTTATGTATTTCATTAAGACTGACACTTCTCTTGTTAATAAAATTAAGATGATTTGTCAGTTTCTGTGTAGTCTGTAATTTAATATGCCAACTCCCTCCAGTCATTTTCCATAACCTTTTAACTACACCTGAATAATCTGAAAATTAATGACATCCCCTATCTTAAATTTTGTCAGTCCTGAATATTTTGTTCCTCAATATCATTACTTTGTGCTTTGTTAATTAAAAGTGAACACTGATCTCCTCTGTGCAGTAGTGTTTAGGAGGTCTAGGGAAGTAAATATTGTGGGAAGAAACATCCAGGGAATTGTTATGGCTAGGCTTGTATAGGCCCTGGGGCCGATAGCCTAGTACCAACCTATGAACCTATGAACCTATGAATACATCCGAGCTAAAGTCTTTAGGATAATCCCTCACAGAATATTTCTGGTTAAAGCTGCTTGCTTCTATAATAAAGTAATCTTTCTTTGGTTTTAATGGCTAGAGTGAATACTTGGCCTTAACCAAATTCAGACCCCAGTTTTTGTTCAGTATCTTTTAACATACACAAACTAAAACATATTATTTTGACTGGCTAAGCATTATTGCATATTTTAAAAAATAGTGGCTGTTATGAAAGATTTCTATAAGCTCAAGTATTTAGAGACCTGAATACATAATCAGAGCTTTCTTGCATGAGAATCCAAGGACCAAGTTCCCTTATCCGGATGCATCCAGAAGGAAGAGTTTCAAATGGCATAGGGAGTGCTTTTTTTTCCTTTCAAGACTGACGTTAGAAAGTTCTGATTGTTGGAAAGCATTGGCACATACTGTTTATTAGAAATACTTACAAACTGTGAAGCACATCAAGAAACTAAGTGATAAGTGATGATGCATAATTCATGAACCCTGCTGCTAGGCTGCTTTCACCAATCCATCAAAATAGGCTTCTTTGGTTTTACACTAGAAGCTTAATATAAGGTTTAATGTAAAGAGTAATTTTGTAAAATATGTTTTTGTTTCAGTACTTGTTGAGTTTCTTTGCCAAGTAGTTTCTCTATTAAAAGTGATTCTGCTCTTTAAAAAAAAAAAAGTCCTTCTGTGGTATGTTCTATGAATCAAAAAAGCCTGTGTCACCTGTGTGTTTTTCTTGTGAATGAACTCCTATACAATTGTGCTTCAGGGTTCGATCATGATTGCAAATATATGGTGAAATTCACTGATTATTAATTTTTACATTCCTTGCATGTGACATTATGTCTGGTATTCATAGTCTGGGGCTTTGTATTTACATAGTGGTAATCCACGAAGAGCCACACTACATGGACATGCAACTCCCAGACTTTCAACATGAATACAGAAATGTGAAGGAGTTGTTGTAAACATGCTCCCAATTGCAAAAGTGTAACAAGCTTAACACATAAGCGATAGGGGATCAGATAATACACTGGTAAGGGGCCTCAGACATTTGTGTAAGAGTTCATAGACACGAATATATAATGAGGTAATTAGCATGCTAAGCATGTAAATAGCCCTGAACATATGCCAGTAAGCAGCAGTTTTGCAGGTGAACATAGAGATGTGAGGGGAGATTGGTTGTGCAAATGTTTCATTTGGTGCTTGTGCATACCTGGACATATTACTGAAGGGGTCACATGGGGAAATGTTGTATTTTGGTGTGTGTGCATACTTGTGCATACATGAACATATTACTGGAGGGTTGCTTAGGGAAATGTTTCATTTTGATGCTTCTGCATACTTGGACATACTTCTGAAAGGGTTGCTGAAGGAAATAATTATTTTCTGTTTCAAGGAAGTACTTGTGCATACATAGTCAGACTGTTGAAGTCATTGCTAGGTAAAATAATTTATTTTTGTGTCATTTTAGTGCTTGTGCATACTTAAGACAAGCTAATTAAGGCATTACTTGAGGAAATAATTTATCTGTGTGTCAGTGAAGTGCTTGTGCATACTTGGACTTACTAATGAAGGGATGGCTGGAGGCAAGTTCTAAGATTGCAACTCCAATATTAAAGCAAAGCATTGCTTTTAACAATGGATGTGCGTACCACATGGATGTCAGTCTATGAATTGCAAAACCACCCCATTAGCATATGCTGCTTTACAACATTTTTCATTTGTATCTCATTTTTTAAGGCCTTTCACCTTAGCGTAAATGGCCGTTATGAATCTTGCCTTTGCTGCGCTCACTCATTCTACACATTCTACACTCATTCTCTGGTACAGTCATACTTTATGGCCCCTTTCTGTTATATCCAGCCCCTTTGAAAGACCGTTTTTTATATTAGCTTCTGCAATTTGGAATTTTCTAAAGCCTTAATTTAGAAATTTGCTTGGCTTACCTCCATTTAGGAAAGCTCCACTTTCATAACTGTCTGATTCTTATCATTATAAATGCTTCTTACATATATCTACTCATTGTAAACCTTGCTTATATCTTTTTCCTCCTCCCTTTCAGTTAAAACCACTCATACTTATATACTCCATTCTCTTCCATGCAACCGAATCAGTTGATATGCTTATTCTTCTCCACTTTTTTCATACATCCATATTTTACTACATTATCCTTCAGCCTTTTATACTTTCTAATATTTCCAAATGCTCTATTCTGATTATGCATACATCTACCCAATTATCATCCTTCTACTTCTAATACTTTTTATAGGCTTATACGATCAAAAGTAAATACCTATTTTGTGTTCTTTCTTTCCTTGTGCTCTAATTCAATGGTTACCAAATGGTGAGGCCAGTCTTCCTGGAAGGACCCACTCCTGTTTCATGGGGGGGGCCTAAGAAAATCTGAAAATGTTTTGTACTTCCAATATCAGACTATTCTATAATCACTTATATGAAAACATTCCAAATTCAGACAAATAATAGTAAAGACATATGTGTATTTGTTGTGGATCAATAGTCAAAGAATAAAGGATTTAGCTAAAGTTTATATATCTTGTTAATGTCTGTAACAGTTGCCACCGACTCAAATAAATTTCAATGCTCATTATTCATATTACCAAGCACCATTACTTTTCTGTGCTCTGTAACTTAATTCTAAATATTTTACACAAATGTATATTTTACAAATGCTTCTCAGTAGCCTGTAATGCTAATAATTATAAATCAAAACCAGTGTACCTCTCAGAGCCAGTAAAAACAGAATGCTCCGCAACAAAGTATCTGCTGGTTAGAGAAAAATTCACAAACACCACAAACTGAATCAAGTTTTAATTAAATGATTGAAGCAATAAAACAGAAGAAAATGCTTTCATCTTAAAAATCTCTGTAAATTGACTTTCATTTAAACTTCATCAGATTTCTAACATCATTCAATGATGCCAACTCTAAAATGTGTAAATCACATTATACATCACCCCAATGAAGAAATTACATACCACCTCTGATTCTTTTTAAAACACACTTGTAATTAACGCTCCTATTAAGGCTTTTTCCTGAACGTTCATCAAACAAAATCTGCCAACAATATACTTTATATTCCAAATTATCATCCCGACTGCCACCGCTAAATTTTTCAGTGGTGTGATCTAAGAATGAAAATATATATTTTTTAATTATTGCTACCAATAGAATGCCTATATAATACATTTAAATTATCTTACTTTTTTATTGAATATAACCATTCATTAATTTTCTTTTTTAAGTTTCTATTTTTTTTGCCTACATAAAATGATTCATGTGGAGAGCAAATTGTTATGTATAGCACAACATCCCTGTCAAACCTGAACCACCCGGGGAGGGAGGGGTAAGTTCTATTGGTATCTACACAATATATATATATATATATATATATATATATATATATATATATATATATATGTACATGTATTTATATATATATATATATATATATATATATATATATATATATATATATAGGTACACTTGTTAATATACCTATATGTCTTAAGTTTATAACAATGGAACATTCCAATTATGTTGCTAACTTTATTGGTTTTACCCACTTGCTTATTATTTAACCTCTCCATAATTTCTTTGATGTTAGTACAAGGTTTATCAATAAAAAATCAGGCCCTTAACAACCAAATGAAAAATGTCTTGACTTCCATTTAAAATCTCGAGTTCTCACAAATTACTTTTAGTCCCCAGTTCCCAGTTCTGCTTTTTAATTGGGACATATTCATTACTATCACCCCAGAAATTACTACTAAATATATTTATATGTGTATATATGGGTCTACTTCAGAAGACTGACAAACCAAAAGACTGAATCCCAAAAGACTAAAAATTCAAAATGCTGAACACATTTTGAATCCAGGATGCCTGCACCCATCATGTGGGGGGTTGTGCCCCCACACCCCCTGCTAACAAACTATATATACAAACTTACAAACTCCAAGATCGCACAGTAGTGGAGAATTGGCAAATTCCATCATTCAGTATTTTGAATTTTTAATCTTTTGGGGTTCAGTCTTTTGGTTTTTCAGTCTTCTGAAGTAGACCCATAAATATATATATATATATATATATATATATATATATATATATATATACATATATATATATATATATATATATATATGTGTGTGTGTGTGTGTGTGTGTGTGTGTGAATGGGTCCGTATCAGATGATTGCGTTTTCAGAAACTCAAAATTCATATGGACAAGATTGTATGATTTTTGAAAACTCAAAGCTTTTGAATTTAGTTTGTGGTACAGCGAGGATCAGAAAATTTACCCTTTTCCTCACTGTAGTGCAATCTCAGCGTTGGTATATATAATTTGCAGGGGGTGTGGTGGGGCAGCTGGCCACAATGGTAGGGTATAAGGGGGTTTGTCCACTGCAAAACATAAAAAAGGTAGATTTTAGTGTTTTTCTGTGGTTTTTTTTTGATGTTTGAGTTTTCAGAAACTCAGTCATATGGTCTCAATTGTATAAATTTCAAATTTCTGAAAACTCAGTCATCTTACATAGATCCATATATATATTTATATATATATATATATATATATATATATATATATATATATATATATATATATATATATCTTTACTATGATTTATTTTTTTTTCTAATTGCTGTCATCTAGCATACTCTGCCCAAGGTTCAATGGAAAGGGTTACTTGTAAGCAATTAAGACTGACTGATTTTATGAGCTAACTGACAGATAAATAGATAAAATATAATTTTATGTGAAAGAGGGGGTGCACTGAAGAGATGGCAGATGCGGAGAATGTATTATATACAACATGCTGAAAGTGAAGAATTAAAGAAGAGCGGAGAAACCAAACTTAGCTCAGTCTCTTTCTGTCTTTGTTTGCTTTAGGCTTCAGTGCAAGCTGACTGAGAAGGAAGACTAGCTTTAACAATAGGAAACTGTAGGAAATGGAACCTACTATTGATTTTGGCATGTTTTGGAGAAAATCATGGAGCAGTGCCAGTTTAAACAGGGAGCTGCTATGCTGTGACACTGAAGGGCTTAAGTGGTTAACATAAGCAGAACAGATAGGTAGCTAAGGAAGGGAATAGTGATGGTGGTAGTCTAATTGAAGAATAGTGAGGCATAATTAAATAAATAGAAAACAATATGGTAGAGAAATAGGGAGTGACTGGAATAAGAAGACAATCCATTTGATAATTGAAAATGTAAATTATAAACATTGAGGTCCAACAGGGGACAAAAATGTATTAGCTATCGCTGACTCTTTCAAACTTTTCAAAAAGGGTGACAAATGTAAGGTTAACACTTTATAGTTATTATCACAACATTTAAATGGAGTAAAATTCCCTGATAAAACGAATTAAGATGAAACAATATACCTTACCTCTGGCCTCACACAGCAAGGTAATTTGTGGAAAAACATTATTAAACTTTGGTAAATTCATGTTATAAAGAAAGCCAGATGAGCATTCTCTGCATCTTGTCAGAATGTACAAATGCAGTGAATAAATAAAGTTGTTTATAAAAACAAAAATAAGAGATGTGAAGATAAAAATTGCTCACAGACAACAAGGCTGTAGAATATGGACAGAGAGAGTAAGGTGACAAGCGGTAACTCTCCTGTCAGTACACAGTCTAGTTTAAATTAAGAATAACAGACATTTGAAAGATTTGTATCTGGTAGCTGAATCTGTGAAAGTGGGAAAATTGGTTGGTATATCAGGAACAGGGGGTTAAGAGTGACAGATTAAGTATGGTGTGATAGAGATGATAAAGCAAGTATACAAAAAATGCTTTTAATAAGAAATGGAGCACATAAGCTGAGCTTGATCAGATGTAATTTATTTTGTCTACCACCCATTGTAGTGAATTGGTTCATATTATTAAGTTCTGGTTGGCATTTTTGGGGAGCTTTTTCAGATATTCCTCTGCATTTTAGGACTTTGTCACCCTTTGATTACATATTTTTATCCTTTGCAATCCCTTCTATCTTCTATCACACTCATTCAAATGTACTTTCTCTTTTTTTCTGATTATTTGTATATCCTTGCAGCAGATTTCCACAGTTTTTTCTCTATATCTTGTTTACCACAAAATCATTTTTATATGTACTATGTGTTACAGTACTTGATATGTGGCTGGTTGGATGTCTGCATCAGAAATATACATGCATTTTAAATAGCAAGATACACACAGCACTGCTGAGAAAATGTATGCAATTTCTCATTATATCTTGAGGTATACTGCTATGAATACACATATACTTCAAAGTAAATCCTACAAATGTTGCTGTTTTAAAAGTTTTTTGTGAACACCTTGCATTACCCATGTTGCATTTCTGAAGGAGCACTGTTATGGGTAGGCCCATATATTTCCCTTAGGCTGCTTTGTTCTCCATGATCTCAGTTTATTTTAATTTATGACATTATTCAGAAGTTGGCACTATTATTCTTGCTTTGCTGAGACCTTCCAGAATGCTTACCCAATGTTTTACAATCATTAATGCCCTTATAAATTCTTGGAGCATCATACAGAGTTATGCTTAAAGCCAAATTGTCAATAATTATGATAGTTTAGTAGAACAAAACAAGCAGATTTCAATGAACTCTGGTATGAAAAACTTTGCAGGGAGGTGCCTACCAAAGAAATGCATTTTCTTACATCTTTATCTGACACTTATATGCTTTTTTGCATATTTCTCACAAATGCACCTACTTCTATTTGTATTGCAAACAATGGAAATAGCTCAAAAATCTCCAGTTTAAATACAGTTATTGTAACGGTTCACTATTTTTCTATACTGTATATGTAATTCTTCAGTATATTGGTACAACAGCCTACCTATCCCCACCACCAAATCTAATAGTAAAAAAGTATGAAGCTTGATTTTTGAATTTCACTTCTAGTTAGAACTACAAAACACTGTGAATATGTTTTACACATCGATCTGCATATCTGAATCTGTTTTCATTGGTGCCATTACCCAACTAGTGAATCTTATATTCAGCTAAATGCAATGGCAAAAATGCTTTCTTCTTGTACTATATATGAATTGCACACTTGTGAAACTAGCTCTGTTTTATTTCTTGCAAATAGCCTAGATGTTTGAGAATGGAATAACATTTAGCCATATAGACTGTATAGTGTACTGCTGTCTGTTTACTTTGAAAGCAGTTTGCTGAGTCATCTAGATTACTTGCTGATCCCTGTGTAGCCTGCATAAATGTTGAATGTGGACTTAATAGATTAGCTGCATTAAAATATGCCAATCCAAACATATCTGCAAATAGCATTTATTTTTAATCAGACTCTGACTGGGAGATTTAGGTTTTGGCAACCACATGTTGACTGATCCTGATAAAAGTGTCTGCAGGTCTGCAATAACCAGACATTTTTAGACTTTATTCATTATTTGAAGATTAAAAGCTGTTTAAGGAATCATTAATGCCAATGATTTTTACATAATTAATAACCAAAACCCGACACACTCATATGATGGATACTGAGTGTAATGTAACTGAAAGGTTTATTGCCTTCTTCTTGAAAGGAAAACAGAGTTTGTCAGAACCCTTTTTATCAGCTGTGAGCCTGTTTCATGTAGCATTATGTCCTTATTATCAGTTTTCCTTCAAATGAAAAATTAACTTTTAAAGATCACCTAGTGCTGAGCCGTGGTGGTGCAGCGGTTAGCATTGTCGCCTCACAGCAAGAGGTTCTCCCATTCGATTCTTGGCTGGAGCACCTTCTGTGTGGAGTCTGCATGTCCTCCCCACAGTCAAGTGGCATTTAAAGACATGCAGGTAGATGCGTGCATGAATGGATGTGCCTCCTTTGAAGGTTGGCTGTCGGGCTGGCAACTCTGCACCGTAAAAAAATCCACTGCCAATTATTAGTGGACCAGAGTGACCCCTAACTGGGAAAAGCTGAAAGGCATTAGTTTAGTTTAGGTCACCTAGTGCTCCAGATAACTGAAGAACTTTCATGTAGGATATAATGTTCATTAGTAAATTACAGCAGCTTCCAGAGGTATATATTGCTTATGATAATGTTGCCTTTATGTAGCAAAAAGTGATTAATTTGCAGTAATATTTTCCAAGAATATCTTCTCTCATAAAATTGTTCAGCAAAAATCAATGACCATTCTACAGTGCCTGGAAATAATGACACTGCAATAAAACACAAACCAGCTTCCAGATGATAAGACAGATTAGAAGTTATGCTAAAAACAAATTAAATCAGACAAACAATCATATTATGCCATTCTTCAGCATAAATATCAAAACAATCCCAAACTGTTCTGGGCCACAATAAATAATATATGCCACCCCATCACACTACCAGTCCTCTGCCAGACACAAATAGCACTGCTAATAGTACTGCTAGTCAGTTCAGTAACCACTTTGCTAAAATAGTACATAACTTAGACAACCCTGCTACTCCCTTCACACTACCAATCCATACTGAAAACATTTTGCATTCTTTCTAGTTTGAAACTGTCTCAATGGCTGCCATTAAAAGCTGTCTTCAAAAATGTGATATCCACCACCTTAGCCTTTGATGATCGACCAGATTAATATATTAAAATGGCAGAAGATGTCCTTTCTTACCCTATTTCCATCCTGATATACTGATCAATAACAGAGAAGAATGCCCCCTCATTCTGGAATGAAAAAAATATCATTTCCCTGTACAAAAGTGGCAATTCCCCTGAATTCTCAAACTACAGACCTATAGCTATCGTATCTCCTCTGCCTAAGTTTCTTGAAAATGTATCCATTTTTAACTTCAAAAACTAACTTAACAACAGCAATCTGCCCTACTCATTTTCACTAACACCATAAACTTTCAATGAAATACAGGTAACCATGCCTCTCTCACTTTCTCTTTTCTCAGATCTATCTAAAACATTTGATACAGTTTCTCATCAAAAATTACTGACCAAACTCTCTTCCTTAGGACTTGATCACTCGTCCCTCTTATGATTTCAGATATATCTATGAAATAGGCAACAAGCTGTAAAATGACAAATAATCGTGGTTACTATTTAACATCTTTAGAAATGATATCCACACTGTGACATGCTTGCTAGCATAGCACAATACTTAGATTACTCTACCTGCACAATGCTTAGATTACTCTACCTGCACAATACTTAGGTTACTCTAACTGCACAATACTTAGATTACTTTACCTTCACAATACTTAAGTTACTCTACCTGCACAATATTTAGGTTACTCTACCTGCACAATACTTAGGTTACTCTACCTGCACAGTACTTAGATTACTCTACCTGCACAATACTTAGGTTACTCTACCTTTATTTACTCAGGTCCTAACATACTATTCCTTCAGCAGGTCATTCAAGAGTCCTCATCTGTTGAGTCATGGTTACACGCCTCCAACCTAGTCCTAAATGCAAAGAAAGCCAAGTTAATGCTGTTCTTACCAGTACAGTACTAAAACCAAAAAAAATGCATTTTTTGCACCAAATAAAAAAAAAAAACAATATTACAACAGAAATAGTATTGCAGATTTAATTGCTGGATGTTATTACAGGGACAAATCTAAAAATGTAAGCATCATATTCTTCAAGCCATTAAAAAAACACACACAAAAAGTGTGCCTTACTGAACCAATCTATATCTCTCAGAGTCTGCTGTGGAAACTATAGCTTCATCCTATCTCCTTCCATCGCTGCTTTATGGAGCCTCCATTCATTCTAACCCACACTCAACATATATGAAGAAAGTGGATTCATGCTATGATAAGATAGCTAAATTTGCAACTAACCTTCCATTCCGAACACATCACTGTGTTGCCCTTAAACAATTGCACTAGATTGAGCTTCTACAATATCTCTCCTTAACCTAACTCATTACTAATCTAATTTATAATCCCCCATACCTTTTTCTTTAAACAATACTCACCAGGGCTACTCAGCTACAAGGGAACTGTACTCAGAAAATAAACTTCTCCTCATTTTTTGTAAAAATAATACCACAACTGGTGACTCACTTTACTCAAGTCGTTTCACTTAACTGTGGAACAACATACTAGTTGAACGACAACAACTAGAAAAACTGAAATTCTTTAAAGCCAGACTCAAACAATACGTGTCTCAAACAATACCTGTCCAACTCTTGGCTATGCTCCTGCTCTGCATCTTGATAATCTTACAACCTTCAACCATAAAACCTATTGTTCTTTTCTGAAATAATCATACTCAGTTATCACAATAGGTGTATGTACTTATAACCATTTTCTTTTTTACTTATATATTAGCCAACATAAGAATTTTTGCCCCTTGGTTTTGTATATATCATATGTATGCCATTTGCTTGCTTTTTTTTCTTTTGTTTATGTCTTTTTTGGTATTGGAAACATTTTGTATTTCTCAAACCAACTTTGAGTAGTTTAAAAATTGCAATGTTTTAATAAGTAGAGACGGAGCTTTATTTCTTGGGCCTCCACTGAAATGGACTTTTCTTCTGTTGGATTATCTCTGACAACAAATAGAAGTTAAAAAAAAATGAAGTCAAATAAATAAAATAAACCAATACTTGTCTTTGGTTTTTCATTTTTCTTAGCATCATTATTATTAACTGCAAAGCTCAGATATTTTAAACCACTCTCATATCCAAAACTATTTTGAATACCTCTCATACCTGTGAAGAATAAGTGCAAAATCAAAACATAATGGAAGACAAAGACTCAAAATCAGGGACAGATTTTTAAATATTGCTCTTATATATAGTGGATATAAAAAGTGTATACACCCCTGTTAAAATGCCAGGTTTTTGTGATATAAAAAAATGGGACCACAATAAATCATTTCAAAAAGTTTCCCACATTTAATGTGATATATAACCTGCACAATTCAATTGAAAAACCACCAAATCTGTTAGGGGAAAAAATATAAAAAATATGTGCACACCCTTAAACTCATACTTTGTTGAAGCACCTTTTGATTTAATTACAGCATTCAGTTTTCTTGGGTAGGAGTCTATCAGCATGGCACATCTTGACTTGACAATATTCGCCCACTTTTCCTTGCAAAAATGCTCCAAATCTGTCAGATTGTGAGGGCATCTCTTGTACACAGCCCTCTTCAGGTCACCCACAGATTTTCTATTGGGTTTAGGTCGGGGCTCTGGCTGAGCCATTCCAAAACTTTAATTTCCTTCTAATGAAGCCATTATTTTGTTGATTTGGATGTATGCTTGGGGTCATTGTGTTGAAAGGTGAAATTCCTCTTCATCTTCCACTTTCTAGCAGATGCCTGAAGGTTTTGGGCCAAAAGTGACTGGTATTTGGAACTGTTAATAATTCCCTCCACCTTGACTAAAGCCCCAGTTCCAGGTGAAGAAAAGCAACCCCAAAGAATGGTACTGCCACCACCATGCTTCACTGTGGGGATGGTATACTTTTGGTGATGCGGAGTGTTGTTTTTTTGCCAAACGTACCTTTTGGAATTGTGGCCAGAAAGTTCAACCTTGGTCTCATCAGACCATAACACATTTTCCCACATGCTTTTGGGAGACTTGATGTATTGTTTTGCAAATTTTACATGGGCCTGGATGTTTTTCTCTGTAAGAAAATGCATCCATCTTGCAACCCTATCTCCTAGTCCAGACATATGGAGAATACGGGAGATTGTTGTCACATATAGTAGTACTTGCCAGAATTTCCTGCAGCTCCTTCAGTGTTGTTGTAGGTCTCTTGGCAGCCTCTCTGACTAGTTATTGTCTTGTCTTTTCATCAATTTTGGAGGGACGTCCAGTCCTTTGCAATGTCACTGTTGTCCCATATTTTCTTCACTTTTTGATGACTGTCATCACTGTGTTCCATGGTATATCCAGTCCTGTGGAAATTTTTTTGTACCCTTCTCCTGACTGATACCTTTCAACTATGAGATCCCTTTGATGCTTTTTAAGCTCAATGTGAACCATGACTTTTCCTGTAGCAGGCAACTGAGTAAATGTCTGGAAAATCCTACTAGTACAGCTGAACTTTATTTGGAGTTAATCAGAGTCTTTTTAATTGATGGCAGGTGTGTACCCAAGAAGATTGAATGCTGTAATTAAATCAAAAAGTGCTTCAACAAAGTATTAGTTTAACTGTGCACACACTTATGTTTTTTATTTTTTATATTTTTTCACTTAACAGATTTGTTTGTTTTTCAATTGAATTGTACAGGCTATAGGTCACATTAAAGATGGGAAAAGTTTTGAAATGATTTATTATGGTCTCTTTTTTATATCACAAAAACCTGGCATTTTAAAAGGGGTGTGTACACTTTTTATATCCACTGTACATAGAAAAGCAAGCAGAATAACACGTTTTGCACTAGTTTGCATTTCCTGAATGAAATATGGTCTGAAACTCAAATATCTGTCATTATTTAATGACTACAGTCTCCAACAATTTGACATAAAATCTATTTATTTTATTTTACTTTTGTTTACCAGGAAAGTCCGACTGGGTAAAAAACTCATTTTCATCGGAGGCCCAGGCAGAAAAGCTCCACATACAATCAAACATACAATGTAAGAAGGACATATCAAGGTTTCATGAACATATGTTAAGTTGATACACAGGAGGCTGTATTTCACTATGTTATGGAATTGGCCCCCCATACATACATAATATTTCTGTGATATTATATGAACCTCTTCTCCATTGCTGAAATTCACAGTTTATGGATTTGTATTTGTATTATGTCTGCTTTTTTCTGTTAATCTTGAAGTAGTTAAACATACCACCTTCCTATTACAGCTGTCTAATGTTATTTGTAATTTACATTGTGTATCTATATTTAATTTTTTAGTTCTTTCTGTCTCCCTGACTTTCACGTATATTGCTTTGATTAGCTATATAAACCTAGCTGCCTAACTCCTTGGAAATTACTGCCAGTCTACTTGCCTTATGCCATTTAGGCACAGCACAGTAGAGCTTGAGGAGGGGGGAGATTCCCACCAACCACTATTACAGCAAACTTAGATGTACAACAATATGTGGGGATTATCAGCATAGAAGGTTTGGCCTTATCCACTTATCCATCTCATTTAACCAGGGATGGATTAATTACCTTAACCCAAAGATGGTCATAGAATGACATTGATGTAAAGTGTACAGAGAACCACATATGTCAGCCATATGTCCTTCATGCTCCGTCCCTGTTTTTCAGCAAGACTGGATTGTCGTCATGCCCGACTATCAAAAAATGTCACTGCTGCTCCATTTATAATACTTCTCCATCCTGGGTAAAATTTGCAGTCTCTCAAGTGAGTGACCCTTCCTGCCCTAGTTGGCATCCAAAACTGAGATACTACCATCTCATTCAGGCATCTTTCCCAAATGGCAATTGGCTGGTACTCATGTTGAACTTAACATCATATAGTTACTTAACTTGTATGTTTTGACTCATTATGCTTAGCACTCCACCACACAGCAAAAACATGTTATGGTTTACCATATCACCTTCCTCATCTGCCTCTTGCTAACAGAATTTTTAAGCACTAAACTTCTTCAAAATGAGTAACTATCTACAAGTGTTTCTAATCATGGCATGTGTCACAGAAATGTTTAGGCATAGTATAATAAACTACATAGTTCAACAGATTATATAATAGATTTTATTAGCAATGATGCCAAACAGATAAGGATGTTTAGCCATAAGACTAAATTAACCTGACTTTCCTTGAGTAATGAGCCAGATTTCTGCATTGGTCACTTATGCTGCACAAGAAAATGAATGAGGTCACTTAAACTTTCAGCAAAATATACTGAAGAGAAACAAAATGGCATCCACAATAAATACAGATTTACTTCCAGCAATAAAATTACCTAAGCTGAATTTCCATACTTCACTGAAAAAAAACATAACTGTATTAACAAATATTGCACTGTAGTACTCTGGAGTATTTCATTTATTAATTGATTGACTAATAACAGGAATTTGGATTATTGATAGTGGTCCCATTATAGCAAAAGCCTGAGGCAAATGCATTTAGTGTATGACAGTAGCAGGCACAACAGATAACAATAACATTTTTAAATGTGTTGCATCAGGAGTGAACTTACTTGACACTTACCTGACAGAATATAGAATACTATAGGGCTTGACTTTTACTCCCTTATTATTCATAATGTATACGCCGCTATTAAGAGATGTCATTAAAGGAAGAGGCTTTCAATATCATTGTTATGCTGATGGAATTCAAATTCAGCTCTACTTTTCCCAGGATTCTATATTTGATTTTACTTTGCTTGAAGACTATTTAGAGGCCAGATATTCTTGGATCGAATGCAGTCTTATCTGAAAACACTGAGATGATGCCTGTGAATGCAACTGTGTAACGGTCACCACACCTTGTCTCTTCTATTCTCACTTCTTCTTTTTCATGAGAGTAGACTGTGGTTGATGTCTTGCTTCTGGAATCTGGGAAGGACTAATGCTAACTACTGTTGAAGAGACAGATATCTTCAACAAGTCATGCTGCTGTCTATAAATGATTACCCTCATAAAGCATTTAAATACCACCCTAAGACTTGGTTACAGCACTACATGCACTAGTGTCTTTCTGAGATGATTAATGAAGTACAACATCCCTTGTGGCTAGTAGTGGGGACTTTACTTACTTTCATAAGTTGCAGATCTCCACTGCCATGATACTGTGTGCGGCACCTTATTCAGGGCATATTTCCTCTGTGCTTCAGGATCTGAAATGGCTACCATCTGTGGAAGATGAAACTTTCAAACTTCACTGCTTGCCTATGATATCCTACAAGGTCTAACTCACAAGACTTATCCTAACTGCAGCCTTGGTTTAATATTCCTTTATTGACCTTATCCTGCTCCTGGGGATTCAGCTGCATTGTCTGATTTAACCCCAGGAAATCAATGGTTCATTCTAGAGGTCTCTTTAACTATTAGTTTCAGAAGATTTACATAAATCCTTTATTGCATCTTTTATATTGAGTTTTATTTACATTATTTATTATTTCTTGATTTTTTTTTTACTCAAGTCTAATTGTTTAAACTATGTTTTCCTCAGCCTTATTTGTTTATTTTATGTCTTTATTGCATAGGGATTAGTAATTTATTAATGAAAAAAATAAAATGTAATGATTATTTTGTAAGAAGCGTAGTGAGACAAATACTATCAGAAACTAATATCAAGCAAAGAGTAGAAATTAAGTCACTGCAAATAAGTTCACTAGAAGATGGAATGGTAGACAATAAAATTGTAACATACAGATTTAAAACAGAAGCAGACAAATACCGTATACATAAATGTCATTAACAGAGTAAAATGTGCATAATGTAGTATGTGTTATACACATGATGCTGTTGCTGATATTAGGCATCATGTGTGCTAATGTGCGACAGCTTTGAAATGTGATGCACTAACTGAATGCAGATACAGTGAGTCTAAAAGCACATGTAGTCAGGACCTAAAACTGATATTATCTAAATATGTGTGGGCAGTAGTCAAACCTGCCTTGTGCAAAAACTGGTTCATTGCCACGTTAGGCTATGAAGTGTGATCCTAGGAGAATAGATAGTTAGAAAAGGTTTATCCAGATGTTATATATGTATACAATTATCTTCTACTTGCGAGAGATGCATCTATATCAGTAAATTGGAATCCATGCTCTCTCGAGCCTCAGTCACTACCCCTGACAAAGAGAAGACTGCCAGCACAAACACCACACCACCCACATCACAGAGCTAAGCACAGCACACACCCACATATACAGAGGTCCTCATTAAAAACTTACCTAAACAGCAGAGACCTCCAAAACACACTCACAGACATTCCACACACAACACAAAACACATCACAGACAGCAGACAATATACCAGTGTCTCACAAACACAGCCCATAAGGCATAACAATAAACTCATACAGCCCACAAAGCACAATATTAAACCAAACATACTAGTCACTGGCGACTCAGTTGTGAGACACACTGATGTCCCCCTCACCAGGCTCAACAAGGAGAAGATCATGGTCAGTTGTCTGTCAGGTGCCAGAATCTGCCACATCATGCACGCACTTAAGTCTCTCCACAACAGGTACAAGTATGACTCTGTCATTGTTCATGTTGGTGTGAATGACTTGAGGCATACCTCCCTGGACTATTTGAAGAGAGAAATGATTGAGCTGTCAGAGTATGTGTCCCAGGCAGGTATGACCATAGCCCTAAGCAGCATCCTACCTTCACCAAGAATGATACCACAATATCAATAAAAAATAATTGACTTCAACAATTGGCTTATTTTTTGGTGTCATTCTAAGGGAAGCCAATATCTATCTGCCTGGGATGACATGGTTGAAAGACCTTAATGCTTTACCAGAGATGGCCTCCACTTGTCATCCCTGAGATTCAGGATTCTGGCCAAGGCTCTTGCCTCCCCATTGTGCCTTTTGTAGGTAATGTCCCACAGACAAATATTCCAACATAAAAGATCTGTCAAAAAGCAAATTAAAGGTCATGCTGCTTAACGCTGGGAGCCTTAACCTGAAAATGCACTCACTGGAAGCTCTCTTAGCACTGGGAGATGCTGACATCTGTGCAGTCACGGAAACTTGGTTGAAGGCTGCTAAGAGCACCCCTGCCTTACCAGGCTATACCTCATTCCACACAATCCAACTGAAAAATGAGGTCAGGAAGACAAAGGGTGGTGGAGTTTCTATTTTTATTAAAGACAAGCACACCTCCAGACTGGTTTGCCAGCATGATGCACTAGAACTTCTCCAGGTGCAATTGACAATTGGAAGGACACCCATCCAAGTTGTAGCCAGCTATAGACCCCCCCATGACTCAGTGCACCCACTCCTCCTACCTGGACCTACTTGAGTCCATCAAGGTACCCCCCTAACACCCTGATCCTTGGGGATTTCAACTACCTCACCATAAACTGGGTGAACTATTCCTGCTCTAATGCACTCACCCAATGATTCCTTGATTTCATCAATTCTAATGCACTAGATCAGCTTGTCTCTTCCCCCACAAGGAGTGATAGCATTCTAGACTTTGTTCTCACCAACATGGGTGACTGCAGAACCCCCCCCCCCCAAGTTCTTCACTGGTGAGATCAGGCCATCGGTCTGTCTCATTTGAAGTGTCTAGCCCATCCAACCCCCCCCCCCCCCAGCAATAATCAGGCTAAAAAACTTCTCAAAAACTTACTATAACCTTCTAAGGGAGGGTATCGGTAGCTTTACACCAATGCCCCCCTCAGAGGATGCAGACAAATATGCTGAACAGTACACCAGTGCAGTATACAAGCACCTGTACAACTGCATGGACCCAGCCATACCTAACAGAATTAAAACCTGATCCTCAAGGAAACACAAATCAACAGGCTTTACAACAAAAGGAAGAAACTGTTGTCCAAGGGTAAAATGGCACAAATTCCCAATTGGGAAAACTCCCTCCTTAGCCTCAGCAAGCAAATTAGATCACTAGTGAAAACCTTGAAAGCCAGTTATGAATTGAAACTAGCCTCCGAAACAAAGACTAACCAAAAAGCCTTTTTCAGTTTAGTCAGAAACCTCCATGGCAAAGCCCAGGTTTGTTCTGAATTAGTTCTTAATGGTGCAACTTACACTGATCCTGTTGATTTAGTCAACCTGCTAGCAGGTTCAGCTCAAACTTCATCCCCCCTGTCCCCCCTAAAGGCCCATTCAGCATCTCTGATAATTGTCCCACCTTACATCTCCATAGATTAAGTGTTAAAGGCCCTATCCAAGGCAAAGAACACAGCTTCCTGGGAGCTGATAGTATGTCAGCTGTATTCTGCAACATCTCCATCAAAAACTAGCCTTGCCATTGAAGACCCTATTCAACCATAGTCTAAGTACAGACTTCATTCCAGCAGAGTGGAGAACTGCCATTGTCATCCCTATGCACAAAGTTGGAGCCACTACTGGCCCTGGTAACTATCACCCCATTAGCTTGACAAGTCTGATCTGTTAGGCAATGGAGTGTATTATTATGGACATCATAAACAAGGACATAGGCAATATCCAAGCACTTGACCCCACCCAGTTCAAATTTGTTAAGGGCAGATCTTGCCTGTCGAACCTGGTTGACTTCTTTGAGACTGTCACCAAGGCACTGGATGAGGGAAAGTCAATACACACAGCTTACCTTGACTTGGCCAAAGCCTATGACACAATCCCCCACTCGGGAATCATCGAAAAGCTAACAGAACTTGGTGTAAATCCCTGTCTCATCAGGTGAGTGGCCAGGTGGCTCACTGATAGGACCCACAAGGTCAAAATAGGTGCCACTACCTCCGATATTAGACCTGTCACTAGTGGAATCCCCCCAGGGATTTCTCCTGGGACCCCTATTGTTTGGCATCTACTTCTCAGAGTTCCAGGCAAAGACTAAAGACCTGTGGCTGACCAGGTTTCGAGATGACTGTAAGTTTGGTGCTGTCATTGACTCCCCAAATGATGTTAACATACTTCAAGAGGGTCTCACAGCATCAAATGATTAGTGCCAAAGTCATGGCCTTAAGTTAAATGCAAATAAATGTATTATCATACCATTTGGCAAAAACATGGCCCCTACTGATTACCACATTAGTCGCAACCCCCTAAGCATACAACCTGTGTTGAGAGACCTGGGTACACAAGTTGACAAAAATCTCACATTTGAACATCATGTAGTGGCAGTGGTCAGAAAAGCCTTTTACTTTGTTCATCTCATAAGTAAAGGGATTGCATCCAGGAAAAAAGGAGGTTATTACCTCTCTGTACTCCTCCCTCATTAGGCCAATAATTGAGTATAACGCCCTGTTTGATATGTACCTCTCCAAACACCTGCAACAACTGGAAAGGCCACAGAAATACCTCACAAAGAGAATCCATGGCTTCCAATACCTGTCATATGTGGACAGGCTCAAATCACTGTCACTCTACTCTGTATCATACAGATTGCTCAGAGGTGACCTGTGTTTTGCCTACAAGGCAATCTCAGACCCTGCTCAACTAGAGACGCTCCATATTCGTAAGTCTAACTCCTCGCGTAGTACCCGATCAAAAGGCTTAAATCTAATATGCAACATTAACAAAACCTGCTGGAGAGACAGTTTTATCTTTCAGAGGCTGCCCCATCTGTGGAATAGACTCCTCATACACGTCAAGCAAAGTACGCTGCTGGCCCTCTTCAAGCGCAACCTTGATGAGTGGATGGGCAACCACAAATTTGTCCCAGGGGTTCCAGCTGTGCCTCTTATTGACAGGGGTGACAGGTTCTGATTGTGGTTTCTTTGCTGGGGATAAAATCTTGGCTAGGCTTGTAAGGGTCTCAGAGCCATAAGCCTAGTAATCTCCTATAATCCTATGATCCTATGTGTGTGAATATGATATGCCAGTGCTTCATGATGCCAAACTGATGTGACAATAAATTTAAGAAGGACTAGGATGCAGAAAAACACCCTAAATACAATTAAAAGAATTGTTAGAAATATATCACATATTGGCTATATGGCACATTATGCAATAATGTGCTGTATTTATATCTCTTCACGGTCAATCAAAGTTACATTTTTTAATATAATATAGGCAAAACAGCCTGACGTTTGTGACAAATCCCTAAAAATGGCAAAATATAACTGCTAGTAGAGTGATGCTTCTATGTATATCAGAAGGCAAATGGTAGCACCGTAAAAAATGTATACTATGCATTGTCACCTGACTATACCTTATTGTGCAGACAAAACCTAGACAGACAGATGCAGACAGATAGGGAGAGAGAGAGAGAGAGAGAGAGAGAGAGAGAAAGACAGAGAGGAAGTGAAACAGTGAGACAGAGCACAAAAGACACCTGCCGAGTCTTGAGTTGTTATTATAACATCTGGAATGTCATTACATATAATTGTACTTCAGTATAAAATTATGATGACAATATTTTTTCCTCAGTAACAAATCAAAGTCATGTTCAAAAGTTAGTGTACTGCATGATTTACCGGCACCTCAAGCGACAAAGTAAACATTTGCTTCCGCTCATACTGCAGGGAAATTGTAATTATTGTCGGTGCTAGAATACTTTCCTTTTTACAGGTAAATTGAAAATTTGCATTATGTTATCCTTTTTTATGCATAACTGCTAGGAAATTAGTGAATGAAACAATCAGTAGCCCCTACTCTTACTTACACACACACACACACACACACACACACACACACACACACACACACCCACACACACACACACACACACACACACACACACACACACACACACACACACACACACACACACACACACACACACATCACAGAAAACCTTATTTCAGTTACAACATAAACACAAAACCGAGTGACAGTCTGAGGCCTGCAGTTTTAAACTTCACTGTTGCAAAGATGGTTACAGCACACTGCAGCATGTTATGATTTTGCTAGACCATATATGAGCATTTATCATATTGACACATGTTTTATCTAATGCCAGGTTACATCTGCTAGTCTATTGGTTCCACCCAGTCTGTAAATATTTAGCATCTGTGGCAGTGTGAAAGCAGGATATTCCTCAGCATCTGTGTTTATGGGGTTAAGTATTTTGAATTACATTAAAGTCAGTCTAGTTTTTCAAGTGCAGTGGCATTTGTCTGCAGTCATTTTATGCATCAGTGAAGTTACGCAGCTGAGTTGTTATCAACTGTATGCCATGTTAAATCTTTGAGGCAGTTCTTCTCTTCTCTGTATTTACCTTGCAGTTTTCTTTTCACCTTGTTGTGGAATTAGTGAAATAATACAGGAAGTCTTGCCTTGTATTGGTTGACTAACTCCTGATTTGCCAGCATTTGAGTTATTTATAGCAGGCTAATGAGTCCAGATGCAACAGAAGCAGATGTACATATGTACTATTTAACAGCTACCATTCAGTGTTTTGCAGACAATCCCAGCTTTCTGTTGATTTGTATGGACTTTTCTTCATTACTGCACCATATGCTGTCATGATGTTCTGTACTGATGCCACCTATCTTGCTTGTAGAAAGTTTTAATGTGTTCCTGCCTGCCACATGCACATTTTCCATTAGTATTACATTAGGCACTAAGACCATAACTTTAGTTTAGATGTTGCAAAAGTCTTCTACTTTGCAAGCTGTAGAAATTCTGCAGAAGTAGGGCAGTGTGTTAGATGTTCTTTAAACTTTACCTGTAGCACGTTTTTGCACTCCATTTTTTAAAATTATCACGTGCCAGTATCACTAAATCTCTTTGCTATTCCTTTTAGGCATTTCAATCTCTTGTACAGAACCATTTCTTCTCAGAGCTAGCATTCATCCCCTTCATATGCTGTTTTCAATGCATTTACTAAATGCCGTGACAAGCAATTCTTTTTATGAAAATTTATTATATGCTAGGTCACATATCATTCCAATTAGTTATTCCAACAATATTAAAATATTTGTATCTGTAGTAGGAGATATGGCTTCTTTATGTCACTATATGGTATTTACAGAAAATTACATGTTGTAGTGTACAGAGCCAGGGCTCTCAAACTCACATGACTACTGGTGCCGTATGAGAACTAACAAACTCGGGTAATGGCCACATTCTCCAAGACATAAAGAAATGCAGGCAACATAGCTAGAAAAGTAGTGCAGTCACTTCCCTCATCTATAATTATGCTGGTTAGAAGCATGCTTGAGGTCCAAGCTCCCTATCCATTCTTATTTTTAGAGCAATGAGCTGCCAAGTTCTCTCAGTGCACTTTTTATTTTAGGCCAGTTAGAAATGCGCAAAGCTTTTATTATATGTGCTATGATGTGTCTCCTTAAATTTGGGTCATACTGCACTGCGTATTACAACCAATGTAAGAAATTCACAAAAAAGGAATACTTTTAATTCATGTCTTAACTGGGTCAGTAAACGGGTCATTGTGGATCCTTTTCAGTCATAAACCATGTCACAAAGGTAAATGCAATACATGTTAACATGTAATAGTGAATAAATCAGCATGTTTTTGAGAAGAAATTGGATCTTCCAGAGAGAACCTATGTAGCCAAAGGTGGAAAATGCAAATTCCACACAGACAGTGTACAGAACTTAGGACTGACCCTGATACCCTGGAGATGAAAGGTACAATTTTAATCACTGAACCACCATAGTACATACTTAGTAATGTATTCATTTATTACACAGTGACCTATAATGACAATTTTGTATGAGTATGTGCTCTATAATGAGCATTTAAAATACAGGTCTATATTATTCGCCACAATCGCATTGTAGTGAACACCTTATTATCGACCCTCATACAACGAAATTCATTTCAGCAATTTGGTGAATTTACTGAGGGCAAGGAAATACTTGCCCTACAGCATACATTTGCCCTTTTCTCCACTATAGTGCGATCTTGGAGTTGGTAGCTATAGTTAGAAGGTGTGGGGGGACAGCTTCCTACACCAGGGGTGTGTGGGGGTGAAGCCCCCCTCTTGGCTGGGTTTGATTTGCTTAGCTGTTGGTCCATTGTGCTGTAAGGTAAGTATTTCCTTGTCCTCTGTGAATTCAGCAAATCGCTGAAATGAATTTCGCTGTATGAAGGTCGATGATTAGGTGTTCACTGCAATGTGAATGTGACAAATTAATATATACCCGTAAAATACAACTGATTAGAACAAGGGTCTGTAACCATTTCTTATGAAAATCTCTCAAAGGTAGTAATTCCAGACTAGTTATTTGTAAGACAAATACTTTAAACTGCTTTCATAAGTAGTACAGGTTTACCTGCCAGGCTTACCAAAGTAGCCACACCATATGTGTAAACCTACTACAACTACTTAAGCTGCAACCATAGCATGAATGAAAATCTTTTTTTTTTTTTTTTTTTTTTTTTTTAGTAAAAACAATATTGAAAATGTTTAGCATTAATCCACGTGGATGAAGTTATATTATTAAAAAGTAATACTGCACATTAGTTGTAATTATCCTTCATTATACTTTTTATTTCACTAACATGTTTTAAATAAATATGAGATTTGCTATGTTCTGTTGTCTGTGCCATCGTATTGTATTTTTGCTTCTTCCTTCTTCCCATGCTAACTTATTCATGGATCAGAAATAAATGCCAAAACTGCATAATTGTATTCTTTGGAAATCCATCTACCCAAGAGAAGTATCACATTGGCAATATACCTCTAAGAGTTGACTCAGTTGTTCAGGATATGGGAACTTATGTGGACAGCGACCTAAGTTTTGAACAACATGTGCCTTTTTTTGTAAAAAAGTGCTTGTATATTGCTCAGTTCATAAACAAAGGGATTTTGTCTAGGCTTAGGGATGTCATTGTCCACCTTCACTCAGCCCTTATTAAGCCATTCTTTGAGTATAATTCCTCCTTTGGCATGTATCTATCCAGACACATGCAACAACTGGAACAGCTACAGAGACACCTTACTAAAAGGATACAAGGCTTAAACAACATGCCCTACATGGACCGACTCAAAACCTTGTCTCTATACTCGGTATCCTACAAACTGCTAAGAGATGACCTGTGTCTGGCATATAAGGCATCGTCCAACCCAGTACTGATGGATTTTCTGCACATCAGCAAGTCAAATGGCATCAGAAATACTCAGTCTGGGAATCTAAACCTTTAGTGCAAAATCAATAGAATGGTTTAGAGGGGCAGGTATATCTCTCAGAGGATACCACTAATCTGGAATAGACTTCCCATCCACTTAAAACAATGTTCATGGATGGGAAACAGAAAATTTACCCCAAGACTGACCCCTGTACTATTAATGGACAGAGGCAGCTCCTAAATGCTTTATCCCATAAATGGGTCCCCTCAAATTATCAATGATATGATTTCAGTCATTTTCATTAGGGTAATATGTAATTATTGACCATGGGATGGGTGAGGCCAATATCTAAACAAATGGGATAGGTTAATTCAAGCACAAAAAACGGGAACTGGCTAGGCTTAAAATGGCCCACTAGAGCAGCTAGCCTAGTGCTTACCTATGAACCTAAGAACATATAATAAAAGTTTACGATTGGTTACTCAGGTATAATTCTTTGCAGTGGCTTTGAAAGCCAGAAAATCATTAAACATTGTCAACAGACAACAGCACATGTCTCAGCTTCCTTGCTTTAGAATTTGGGACAATTTCAAAAACAATAGGAGGACGAAGGATCAAAATCCAGGACGGTTTTGAAATGTTGCTCTTATTCACTCAAAACATTAATAGAACAACAGGTTTTGAATCAATATGCATTTTCTGAACAATTAGATGCATGAACCTCTAATGTCTGTCTTTAATGACTGACTGAAATCCTTAATTATTTACCAAAAAATTAAAAATTGTGAAGGCCAGAGCAAAACTGTTATACAAATTCATAGACAGTTGAAATGCATGGAAAGCAGGTAAAATTTAAGCCATTTTACCTTCTGCATCTGCCCTTTGCAGGCTGGCACTATCCATTGTTATTCCCTAGTATGAGACCTGATCATTGCAGCATTTAAGTGGTGCACAACATTTGTTAAGTGTCTCCCCCAAATACTGTTGCTAAGGAAGGTGTTAACTAGTTTGTCTTTTTTCTTGTTTACAGGAGTAAAATCTTGATCCACATTACACAGCAGTGATGTTAAACTCTCCAAGTGTTTGTGCCTGTACAGGATGCCTAGTTTCTGCTGTTTTTTGTTTGTGTTAATATGCTGGTTGAAAGTTAGGTTTTCAGCTAGGATGACCCCTAGAATTTGGCATATGGGACTACTTTGAGGCAAGTGTTGCTGAGTGAGTTGTTGGTAAATTCATTTTGGTTAGGAGTGTTGTTTTTTTGGGTGAATAACATGCATTTGGTTTTATTAGCATTTATGGTTAAATGGTTATTATACATCCAGGTTTCAGTAGAGGTGAAGGCATTTTGGTTGAGTGTAAGTAATTCTGAAGTAGACTTGTCCATGCAGATGATAGTGGAGTCATCTACGTATTGGATGACATTAGCATGGGGTATACTGGTATGGAAATCATTAATGAAAATGCTGAAGAGCAGTGGGTCTAGTATGGGCCCTTGTGGGACTCCAGTATTGATGTTGAGGAAAGGAGAGAGGGATTGGTGCCATCTGGTTGCTTGTTGTCTGTAAGGTAGTTGGAGAACCAGCCAAGGGTAGGGGGAGATATGTCTAAACTGGAGAGTTTGGTCAGAAAAAGTGGGTGGGAGACAGTATGGGATACCTTGGAAAGGTCAAGAAATAGTTAAGAGACAAGGTATCCTGAGTATCGAGCATGGCTATCTGTGTCCAAGAAAGATATAAAAGCAGTGGTGGTGCTATGACTAGGCCTAAACCCATGTTGGATTGGAAAGAGGAGGTTGTGGTGTAGTAGATATTTAAGTGGTCGACTATGGTTACATTTTCCCAGAATTTTGAAGATGGCAGAGAGGATGGCAATTGGATGGAAGTTAGATATATCATTATTGTTTCCACCTTTGTGGAGAGGGAGGATAAATGCCTTTTTCCAGATGGTAGGAATGAAGGACTCTTGAATGGATCTGTTTAGTAGTATATTAATGGGATAGGCTATAGTGTCTGCTGATTTTTGGAGGAATTCTGGTGGTAAGTAATCTGGAGCATTTGATCAGATTTAAGTTGAAGCAGGTATTTTTTTTTATGGTGGAAGTAGGTATGGGTACGAGGTAGAAGTTTGGTCTTGTTGTATCAGTTGGGTCTGAGGGCAGTAGAGTTGACTAGTAGGAATTTGACAGTGAGACTGGCTATATTGTTTTTAAAGAATGAATTAAAAAGTGAGGTATTTTCAACTGAGACCATTTCTGTATCAGGGGAGGGATTATTGCTTTTGCCTGGGTATAACAGAGAGTTTATTGTCCTCCAGAACTTTTTAGGATGTTGCATATGGTCGTTTTGCAGAGTAATATAGTAGTCTTGTTTGTTTTTGATGACAAGTCACTTTATTTGATTATGCAGTTGTTTGTATTGAGCGAAGTCTGCAGGGTTTTTACTTGTATGCCATATAATTTCCAGGCCTTATCTCTAGCTTTCATAAGTTGTTTGGTGGATTTGGTAAGCCGACTAGCCTGGCTGGCTTTCACTCTCCTATGTCAGAGAGGAGTGAGATTTTCTAGTACTTGGATGAATGTTGAGATGTTGAGTTAAAGAACTCAACAGCATCATTCAGTGGCAGGACTTTAATTGGATACCAGTTGATATTTTGCAGGGTATCATTAAAGGTAGTTGGGCAGAAGTGGGATAGGTCTCTGGTATGCTTACAGTGATGTATATTAAGCAATGGAGTTGGTTTGCAAATTATGTATGCCAGTAGGTGATTACTAATGCTATTAGGCAGAGTGCCAGTGGAGGAGATTTTACTAGGGTCATAGGCAAGGACCCAGTCTAATACTGAGCTGTTGTTTTTGTTGGGACTGATTATGGTAGTAATGAGTTGGGTATATTTAAATAGATTGAAACTCTGTTCGGTGATGCTGTATGATGTCTAACCAGTGATGTCACATCACCAAGTATGATTGTTTCATTCTCTATATTTTTACATGACCAGGCTAGTATTTCTTCAAGTATTGGGATATTGTTACCCGGGGGGATATATGTGTCTAGAATGCAGATGCTTTTGCTGTTGTTAATTTTCAAGTAGAATATTAGTATTTTGGCTGTAGAAAATGTGGGAGTGGGTTTGTTATATGAGGCTATATTAAAAGTATGACAGTATATGAAAACAATTCCTGCACCTTATAATAAACATTAATAAATAAATAAATCAATAAGACATTTTAACTGTATGCAGAGAAAAAAATAAAATCCAGTGTAATTATCTCAACAACTTTCTCTTACACTGTAATTTCAAAAAATAGAATATTTGTCTTAAGGTAAAGGCCTGAAATAACTCTTCTGTAATCAAACAACATAGTAGACTCATTTGCACCTCTTATAAATCTATGTGGTATTAATCAGAATACTATCCGGAGAGTATTTGCCCTTCTGCCTACCCCCCCCCCCCCCGAAGTAAACATTTCTTAATATGTAACAGGTCTAAAAAGGTTAAAGACAGTGAAATGCACTTTGGTATAAATTGCTGCAGGGAAAGTTCCCTCTCAAACATTTTGATTCTTGTTATCATAAGCATAAGCGTTGCCCTTCCCCAGAAATCTGATTTTAAATTCTGCTTTCAATTATTTCAGCTGTTTAGAACCATGTTACATTACAGTAGAAAGAATGTGATTTTTTATTGCAGATAAGTATTTATAGCCAGTGAGAGACAAATACTGATCACAGTCTTCACCTTTTGAGGTTAGTAAATATTCTAAACAGAGAAAATAAAGACAGACACACAAGAACTATAGGTTGTGCTTCTGCAGCATAGAAAGATGAAGACCTAAAGCCCAGCTTAAGGTTCTGGTGACCTTTCAGCAATCTCACAAGCCTTGTTCAATTGCCAAACTGCCTGGCTTCACAGAGTAAAATCATCAAACTAGAGATGATATAACCTCAAAAAAAAATTGCCATAACATGAAGATAACATATATGATGATGCTAGGTGCTAACTATGTTGTCATCTTTCCGTCTGCAATGGCCAAGTTTGTTCTAACTCTAGGTAGATAGTACACGGGATATAAATTTAGGACCAAAAAACATCATCCAAAATTTGCAGATGTCAGAAAACAACAACAACAAAAGAAAAAAAACAATATCACCTCTCCAAAATCACCATATTTATTAAAGTGTTTTGCATTTTTGTCCTATTGTCACTAGGGCTTCATCAGAGTAATCAAATAAATAAGCCCAAATCTTTTTATA
Source organism: Protopterus annectens (assembly GCF_019279795.1). Taxonomy (NCBI): domain Eukaryota; kingdom Metazoa; phylum Chordata; order Ceratodontiformes; family Protopteridae; genus Protopterus; species Protopterus annectens. The sequence goes on along the minus strand of NC_056738.1, from coordinate 12,976,897 downwards.
AACACTCGAGTGTCATGTAACTGTTCTTACAAACAAACCAGCAACACCACACTTATTCAAAACACAAACTTAAAACAAATAAATGTATATAGAAATAATAACCCTAAATATCATATATGCATGTATACTTAGTTTTAAAAACAGTACTCAAACAAAAACACAAAGTCCAGGGACTTTATCTGCCTGTAATTTAAATTGCCAAAATAATTCTTTTGCCTCAAATTGTTCTAAGACGTTCTAACTCTTACGCTGCTAAATGCACTTTCAAGCACCTGAAGAAAGAAATATCTCTCTAGGATTTTGTTCTCATGTTTAAATATGCCTTAATAGTTTTGTCTTCTAATGTCATACTCGTGTTCATTCATCCTTTCCCTAAAAGACCTTTCTGTTCTTTCTCTATAGAAGGAAGGACATGTTTGAGATAGGGCACTTGAAAAACAATTATAATGTCTTTGAGTCATAATTAGGTTGCATCCATCCACATTCATAGTATTTCCTTCTTTAATCAAAGGACAATGGGAACAACATCCACACTTAAATGTGTCTGTATGTCTCCTACTACCCTCATATACCTTTTTTCTGACATGTTTTTAAGATGTACCCCTTTCTTATTAACAAACCTAGGCTTTTCACCAACATGTTTATATATGTCCCTGTCCAGTTTCTAATATTGTTATTGTTAACACTGTCTGTCATAACCTTTGGCCTTACAAAACGTCTGTTAGTATATTTGTGTTGTTGACCTCACCCAAGCAGTGGGGTGTAGGTACCTTCACTCTTTTTACTAACAATTCCTTTCTGGATGTTGACCAATACATTTTGTGGATACCCTCTTCTGATTAACATACCATTTAAAATTTAAGTTTCAGTTCCACACCTTGCATCATCAGACACCATCCATGGTATGCTCACCATCTATTGTTTTAAAAATGCTCTTTTTTGCACCATAGAATGACAGCTACTAAAGTGTAAGAGGTAATTCAAATAAGTGGGCTTATGGTAAATAGATAAGCTATAGTGCTTATTCATTCATTCCTTGATCATTTCTACATCCAAGTAACATAATATTGTTTAGTAAAATACATATGTGAATGTTAAAAATGTGGTTGTAGAATTAATATAAGTAAACAATTCCTCAGGTTCACTAACAATCCCCAACCAAAAATAAACAAATATCTTCTAAAAACTGATAAAACACTTCCACAGGGCTGAACATCTTGAACTCATGTTTTTTCTCCCAAAAGCACATTACAATATTTGCAAACAATGGGCACACAATGCTCTCATAGCAGCACCTGTACTTTAGTGGAAAAATTTCCCCTAAAAACATATATAGCTATTTTTAAGTACTAGTTCCATCAGTTGACAAACATTAAATTAATATTGCAGTTCGAAAACACTTGAGTTTAATACCACAGACATACAGTGTAATATCGCCAAACTAGAGATGATAGGACCTAAATAATCATGGCATGCAGATAGCATATATAATGCTGCTGGCTGCTATCTCTGTTCTGTTTCCACTCCCCCTTCCCAGTCTGCAATAGCCATCATGGTTTCAGCTGTAGGAAGATAGTACCCGGTTCACAAATTTAGGAGTATAGGAGTGTTACCCTCATTATTCTTGCTACTCGTAATGTAACTGGGTTTTTAGCTATTTTGTGGAATATATAGGCATAGTGACACTATATATTGAAATTCAACAAGTTCAGTGAAAGATATCCTTGTTTTCTCATTGAGGTATCCAAATATCCAAAGGAAGGAAAATTCAATGGCATGTTCATTTATATACCACTTAACAGGAGGGCTGCTACAGAACCCAAAGCATAATACAAAGGCTGCAGTTATAATATTTATATAGTGTGTTGCACACAGAGGTATTACAATTTTATGTCTTTTCTCCTTCACCGCAAAGTGTCAGCCCATCCATGACCAATTGTCACTTGGATTTCAGTCACATTTACCATTATTTATTTATTTATTTTTTGCAATAGTACTTGTTTCACATGTTCTCTGCCCAATTATTACTGCCTGCATTTGAATTTGGATTGGAGTTATTCACTTAAAGTTTGGTTACTTCTATTTTTTTAATCTTTGTTTAATATTGCATGTTATTCTTTTTGGAGTTTTAAAAGGTCTTTGCTAGGGTCTGTTAGAAAAAAAAATATTTTGCAGACATTGAATAACATCCACCTAATTAGTGAGAGGAGCTGAGAAATTGCATTGCTGTACAGATATTTAGTGGTATATTTATTTAGTTGTAGTGCTTGTTTGACTTGTTGCCCTCTGCCTAACTATTGCTGATATCTCTCTGCATTTACTACCCAACTGCCCTGCTGTTGTTGTGCTTTTAAACATGGTGACTTTTGAGTTGTCCCCCCCTGTTACAAATCTGATTTTGGAAAATCTTCCCATTCTTACCTTATCAGCTCTTAGTCTCTTAAACTTGAATGATCTACTGTTTCCAACCTTCTCATTTACTAAACAAGAAAAGGTACTTTATTTAGTTGCTTTTACTTGATATTGCATTTCATCTGCTGCATTTCTTATTGCTTATTAGTGGCCTGATTACATTATAACTGTTATGCTTGGCCTCTTAGTTCTGATTTAAGCACTTGGGCCTGAATCTACTTATCTTACATAAGGAAGTTTTGTGGTTTACACTCTTGTGGCAGGAGAGGTAACTTATACCCTTTCGAGTTGGGAATTTCTGGTTTTAGGCTTATTGCAGGCTGTTATTCTAAACATGACTTATTTCTTGCTTAAGAATTTGGGCTCCAAACCAGTTATTTTACATTAAGAAGGTTTCTGGTCTGCACTCCTGTGGGAGGAGAGGGTTGCCTCCGCCCTATTGAGCTGATGAAGTCTTATTGTGAATGTTATACTTAAAGTGTCATAGTTCTTTTAATCTGTGTAGATGCTGATCTCTCAAAGTGTAAGTTTCCCTTAAAATACTCTTACTGCCTAGACAGAATTTTTTTAACTACTAGGTCATCTACTGTGCACATAATCTAAGCACTGCTCATCAAGTTCCTTGTCTTAGTGAGTGACCTATTCAATATTTAAATTTCCCTCACTCCTCCCTAGTAGATCAGTAGCCATGGATATGCACTTCCTAACTTTCTCTGTGGCCAGTCTGGTTGAGATGTGTATTCCAAGGCATTGTAGCAATTGCCTCATGTACACTGACATCCCAATTATTCTTAATAAAACAGATAAAATATGCAAGAGGTGCAAAAACACTTGAACGCTGGAGGGAAAACTTTCTCATACACCCAAAACTAGGTGTATAGAGGTTGTCAGTGACACTTGCACCACACCTACTGCACAGGGTAAAGACCCTATACATAAAACTACTTATGCTGAGGCACTTCCCGGTAACTTTTCCTAAAACTCTAAGATCTCCTGCACAGCACACACAGCAAAATGTGTCTTCAGCCATCACTTAAATGCTCCATTAAAACACCACCCTCAGCTACACATGGTAGCACTGTATCCAATGCCTCTACTGCTAAGTGCTTAAGGCAAACCAGTGAACAGCCACATTTTCTAGTCATTCGTCATTCTATAGTGAAGAACACTGATGTTCCCATTTCTAGACTAAGAAGAGAGTCATAGTTAGCTGCCTTTCTGGGGTTAGGATCCATCAAGGCACACAGGCACTCAGGTCACTGAATCACAAGTACCACTATGACTCTGTTATAGTCCATATGGTTGTTAAAGATGAGACATATCTCCCTTGACTATATGAAGCAAAACATGATTAAGCTCAGAAATTATGTGTTTGAGGCAGATACAAGATTAGCACTGAGCAGCATATTACCTTAATCAAGGATGATGCCATGTTACCAACAGAAAATGCTTGATTTTAACAATTGGCTTAGCTTCTGGTGTCAATCCAAGGGGATACAATATTTGACTGACTGGAAGGATATGGTTGACAGACCACGCTACTTTGCTTGGGATGGTCTGCACTTATCCCCTCTAGGTTTTCAGGTATTGGCAAATACTTTTTCTACCCCATAGCTCTTTTTGTAGGTAATGCCAAACTGATAAACCTCCTAACTTAACTGAACCCATGAAGGAGTATCTGAAGGTGGTACTGCTCAATGCTAGAAGTCTTAACAAAAAACTCCACTACCTGCAAGCCTTCCTCTCCCTGGAAAGTGCAGACATCTGTGTAGAAACAGAGACATGGTTTAAAGTTACAGAGAGTATACCGACAATGCAAGGTTATAATTGCTTCACAACACAAGAGGAAACTAAAGGTGGAGGAATCTCAGTATATATTAAAAACATCAAATTCAGACTAGTTAAAGTGTATGAACCACTGGAACTCATACATGTGCAACTAACCACAAACAGGATCTCGTACTATATCCTTGCAACCTATAGCTCACCCTTCATGTCCCAGGAATCCCATACTACCTATCTCAGTGTACTAGATTCCCTCACCATTCAACCCAATACAATAGTCATGTGGGATCTCAAGTTCAAGCACAAAGGTCCGGTGTGCAGTAACCACCAACAGGCAAAAAATGAAGTTTAAACAGCTCACAATAAGGTTCCAAAAATCCAAGTTGCTTCAAAATGATTTTATTAACGCCACAGACTGAATACACATTTTCGTCAACCATATGACCTTGTCAGATGAATGCATGTATAATTTTCACAGGTTTAAATACTGACTTTTAGCACCTGGCAGAAGTGGCTGTGATCCCTGTATCTGTAAGTGAAAGGAGGAGGACCAAAAACGAGTGCCACGTCAAGCTCTAAGATGTGGGATCTCAACTACTCCTCTATAGATTGTGAACCCTACTGCACTTCTAATGCAGAAGCCTAGTGATATCTAAACATTTTGTTAATACCAACATCCTTGGACAGTTGGTCCATTATCCTACCAGAGTACAAACAACATTGACCTTGTACTTGCAAACATAGGGTCTGATGTTCCTCACCCAGTTTAATGTCTTCCCTCATCAGATCTGACCATAAGGCAATATTGCTTAAAATAAAAATTAAATCTCAGAATCCAGCAAGACTAAAAACCTTTAGGAACTATTCCAAGGCTGACTAAATTCCAAGAACCCCCAAACCCAGTAAAAAAACATAGCATATGCTAAGCTAGCGCATATGGAGCTAGAGGTGTAGTGGTGCAATGGTTAGCATTGTCACCCCACAGCAAGAGATCCTCCGATTTAATTCTCAGCTGGGGAATCTTCTTTGTGGAGTCTGCATATCTTCCCTCTATTCATGTGGATTTTGTCTGGGTGCTCTGGTTTCCTCCCACATTCCAAAGACATGAATCTGGAGCATTTCTCCCCAGGCCTCCACTGAAAATGGGCTCTGTCCCAGTCGGTCCTTCCTGGGCTCTGTCCCAGTTGGTCCTTCCTGGAAAACAAATGTTAAATAAATAAATAAATTTACAAAATCTCGGTAAAGCCATATTGCTAGTTGTATAGAGTGAGCTGTGCCCATTCGCATACAACAAAAGAAAAATCTTGGCAAAGAGGAGGAGGAACAAAGCCATGCATACTGAAAGCCCCCTGATCAATATAAACAGGCAGCTAAAAGGATTAACTAATATTTCAAAGTTTAAATTTCAAGAAAAAATTGCCTGTCAGGAAAAGGACAACCACAAAGCTTTCTACAGCTATGTCTGTAACCTCAAAGGAAATATACAACATTGCGCAGAACTTATTGTAAATGGCATCACTCACTCTGAACCGGAGGCCATTGACAATCTTTTGGCTGTCAGGTTCAGCTCAAATTTCTCCACCCATTCCTCCCTGATAGCCAAAGGAAATACCCACATACTACAATCCCCCCAAAACATTACTAGGGAATGGCCATCGATGCACTTTCAAGGACAAAAACACTGCATCAATAGGCCTGATAGCATGCCAGGATGCTTAATAAATAGCAGGAAACATGACCTCTCTAGTCCACTTGACTCACTTTTCAACTGAAGCCTACAGTCAGGTTTTGTACACAAGGAATGGGAGATGGCTGCAGTCATTCTCCTGCACAAATGAGGTCCAACTACTGATCCGTTAACTCATTCACTCCAATAGAGCTCAGGACATTTGCATTGTAACTTCCAATGGGCAGACCCTAAGCCTTTTGACAGAATCAAATTATGTCCTCACATTTCAAACAAATGTTAATATCTCTGGAACCATAAGGATTATGAAAGAAGTAAAAATGGCAAACTCTTCAGCACAAGCTATTTTTTTACAGTGGGATTATTCTTTAGATTCTATGTCTTAAACTGAATTTTATACGTCACAGTAAACACAGTAACTATTACATTTGTAATATTTTGTAAACAACTTAAAATATCTCAGCAATCACTCAAGTTACACACATATTGCATTTTGTTCATCTAACTGTGAGCTTTCATATGAGGCTAAGGATTTCTTTCTATGTTACTTGGTTGTTGAGATATTTAGAAAATGTGAAAATTATATCTATGTACATTAATATCATAAAAAACAACAGTTAATATCTGTTTACCTTTACCAGACAGAGATCAAATATTAATGCAGTTGAGTTTGCTATTGTGTAAGCTTTAAGATGAAATATTTTAAAACTTTGTTTGGTTTTGGAATTATTGATGCAAATATGAACAAGCAATGTTTGATGTCTATAGGTGTCAGTAGGAGTTAACTGTAGATGAACCTGGAGGCATCACTCAGATGTAATGAGTCAAACTATGGGCTCATAAGCCTGACCAGCCTCATATGTAAGGCCATGGAAATAATCCTCATGGACATGATAAATGAGGACCTAGGTAACTTGCAAATACTGAACCAGTCACAGTTCAGATTTTTTAAAAGAAGGTCATGCCTTTTAATCTGGTGGACTTTTTGACCTTCATTACAATACAAACACACACACACACACACACACACACACACACACACACACACACACACACACACACACACACACACACACACATGTTGGAATATTGTACACATATTTTTAAAAAAACACTGGTATGCCACATACTGCATATATTACAAGTGACTTAAGGTGATGCAGTCACATGAAGTACCTCATAAGTATTACAAAATTCTTAATAAGTCTGTATTCAAATACAACATATGCAAAATATTTGGCAGGCTCTGTCTACACAGCATTTCGTAAATATATTTCAAGTAGCACAAATAAGCTATGCTTTTCTGCAGTGCCTCATGTATTCAAGGAAAAGTGATGTAAGAAGAAAGAAACCAACCACTATAAGCAGCATCTATCTTTATTATCCACAGTCTAAAATGTATAATTAAGAATGCTTTTTCTGTCTGTAAACAGACATCTATTAACATATCACAGAATTACTGTAGAATAAATTATAAAAATGACAGGTTACAACCTAAAACTATACAGCTCACTCCAGCATCAGCCAATACTCCAGTTCAAGATTGTAATATGCACTTATAATGGCAACATATTTGGCCAGTGCTGTACTCTGACATTCATTTCTAAGTTAAATCCTATCATACCTTTCAACCTCTTAGAGAAAGAAATCTGGGCAAAGCTATAAATAATGGGGGGACAAAGGCCCAAACATAGGGACACTTTTTAAATATTGTTCTTACAAACTTAGAGAGTTGATAGACTAACAGGTTTTGCATTAGCATGAATTTTCTGAAGGGTATGAAGTCTGAAACTCAAATGTATGTCATTATTTTCTGACATCAACCCTCAATGATTTGCCACTGATTTTCTAGAAAATCACAATTTTATGAGAAACAGACCAAAAATATGAGACAAAAAACTGGGCATTCTGCGAAAATTTGTACAGTTGGGAGGTATGATCCTACTCCTCAGTGATAACAATTCTAGCTGGTCTAATACCTTCTACTTCCATCTTAGCTCCTACACTAATCTCTACCATCACTAAATAGCTGCATGCCAAAAAACCTCACACTCATCCAAGATCTGATGATCTTATAATCTAGTTTCACCAAATCTATATCACATTCATATGCATAACTTTCAGAACATAATAAACATGTCAGCTTCAACAGATACTGCCCTCAAGCTGGAAATCTTCTGTTGCCATTGTAGTTCTAATAGGGTTCCTACCTGTCCTTCTTTATGCAGGACAAATGTATTTAGATAGCTGTGCCCTGTGAAAAAAAAATGAAATACGGCACACATCCTGAGATTTTTATAATGAAATGTATTTCCTAAATTTCATTTAATAGTCACATTAAACAATTATTTTGCATCTTAAACACATTAATGTTATATTGAACAAGGAAAGCAACTCACATTTTAGAAGAGTAAGATCTTGTTTTAACAAAAAACTGAAGTCCTTTCCTTTGTACTGGTTGTAGGTATGGTTGGTCCTGCAAAGTTTCACATTTCCGTAATAAATGTCCTATTTTGGTCATTTGATAAGTTGGTAACCCTAATTACCAAAGGTCCTAACCCAGCCTCTTTTCATCAGTATGATCAAATCTTATTCCTCCTACCACTCTGCAATTTCAGAAATATCTATGTTCTTTGAAATATCTATTTTCTTCCAATTCATGAAGCAATCTATTCTGCCTTAACCAATATGGTTTCCACAAAGGAGAAAGCATCATAAATGCAAGTTTTGCCTTCAAAATGAATGTCTAAAATAACATGAACAATAGTAAAATAGCAGAATGCATTTGCACTGAGTAAGCCAAGGCCTTTAACTCTGCATTCCCAAAAATATTCTTCCAGCAGTGACTGTTATTATGGTTCAAAGGCTCTTTGAAACTGGGAACCATTTTCATTTTTGTATATTTCATCTCTTCGTACCTTTCTTGTTTCCAGCTGGTGTCCTCCAAGGTTCAATTCTTGCCCCAATTATTTCATGTTTTTATTAATCGCATGTCCTCCATAGATATTCTAGGCAGTCTTGCTGGTAACATAGTTAAAAGAATAATCAAAATGTGTTTATACTTGCCAACTGCTTCACAAACTTACACTTTAGTCATTAATATCAAGAAATGCAATTTGTGTTCACTGGAGCTCAATTTGTCAAATAAAGTAATTTCCCAATATTCTCTTCCTTATAAGCATTCCCAAACAGCAAATCACTCTTCTTAAATACCTGGGTGTTTACTTTGACCCTCCCTCATGTTTAAGTATAAGATTAACAGAACAATCTGTACCTTCCAATCCTGAATGAAAACCCTCAGTCTGTTATTAAGCAAATACCCATCCCTTCCAAGGACCTCCAGATTACTGAGTTGTGCTGATTTTGTATTATACACTGTGAAAAATAGCAAACTCCCCTTAAACATTAATAAATGTTAAACCTGTTTAAACAAAGCTTGTCCATTCATATGCTGTTTACTCAAATGCAAGTGTCATTGTGACTCATTATCTAAGGCTGCTTTGTTACCCATCAATGTCTAGTGCAGTCTGTGCTAACATCTCTCCTTCACAAATTCCTCTACTTCGGTCACTATCCAGCCTTTACAAGGGAATTTATTGAGTGAAAAAAAAAAAAAACAATGTAGACCACTTAGGATCCCACTGTTAATGAAATCACTCTACTCATGCCATTTGTCATCCACCTAATATATATGATTCCTTTTAAACAGCAGATTCCCACTTACAGAACTCACTCTTTTTTTTTATATAACAGACCTACCCATTTTCTACCTTTTAGCTTTAGCCTGTTAATCTTCACCTTACCTACATCTAAATATAGATGCAAAATGAAGTGTTAATTTACTCCAGACTTCTCTTATTTCACAAAAAGACATTTTTTGAGACTATATCCCTAAATGTAAACAAATACCGTTTCATTGTTTGTACATCTTTACTCTCCCTTCTTCACTTACTGCTATCTAATTCTCTTTTCTGGCTTTCTTTCATAATATACCTCGGATCTGTTTTTCCCTCACTTCATACTGCAATTTTCATTTGTATTACACCAGCTTACCTTTAATTTCTCTACAAACTGTCTAAATGTTCTCTAAATATTAAATGGGTGTCATATACCTTGTATCAATTCTTAACCAATGCATTTTTATGTCTAATTTGTTATAATCATTTAAACTACAGGTGTTTTTGTTTTATTTTTGAAGATTGTAAAATTATTGTTCTTAAAATGTTTTGTAATAATTTGGAGCTTTTCTCCCCTGGCCTGTGCTGAAAATGGGCTTATATCCAGTCAGACTTTCCTGGTAATCAAATGTCAATAAATAAATAAATAAATACATTATCTGCATTTCTTTATTTTTTTTGGAAGATGTAAAGAAAGTAGTTTATCTGCAGTATTCAGACCTCCTCATGCTTTGTTAAACTCACCAGTTATTCTGCTCTTTCTTATGATTCCTTCAGTGCACACTGCAGTAACTGGTCTAAGTTTTCTACTTCATTTAGTATCACTACCTTGCCATACCAATCAAACAGTACTACTAGCATAATTGTAATATACATGGTTTAATATTTCGTATATGTTTTTCCATGACATTTCTTTTCTTGTCTTTATTTATTGATTTGAGTGATGTTCAATATTTACTTTTTCCTGTATTTTCTTTTCAGTCCAGGTGTTTTAATAAGAAGCCAGTGCTGAATCTCTGTTGATATTAAGTACTGTAAAATATCATCCATATGTAAATAAACTGTATATCTCTAGGCATTATCCACAAATACTTATATATTTATTTGCATAGAGGTTCATAGGTTGCTACTAGGCTAACTACCCTTGTGGGTCATTTTAAGCCTAACCAGTTAACCCATGTGAGAATCAAACCCTGCACTTTATGCCTGTAAGAAAAACTCCTTAACAATTATGCCAACTGTGATGCCCATGCACTGGCCCAGCAATCAAGGAGCCTCAATCCTCACCACTAACACCAGTGAGGGGCATCCATATAGGGAAAGGATAATAAATACACACAAAGTAAAGTACAATTTCCCTTAAGAGCACACAGAGATCACAGTCAGTCTGGCGCTGGTTTCTCCATTTCTCTCCAGATCCCCAATAAAACTCCCCATTGCCACAGCTATAGGGCCCAGATCTCAGCCCAGTAGGCAAGCTAAAACCTCCAGCACCCTCTCTGTCCAACCAGTGCTTCATGTCCCTGCCCAGGTAGCTGACACACAAACACTTTGAGATGAGTTATATACAGCCACACAGACACTCCTGAGGATAGGCTGGCACAGGTTCTCCAGGTGTTACCCTTTTATGCCCAGTCTAAAAGGTAGTACAAGCTGCCACCACCCATTAATACCAGCTACTCAAGGCCCTTCTAAAAGGTGTCCAATTATTACTGTGCAATATTATTATCCAAATGGTAAGTGTGACTGAACAGTCAAGGCTTATTAGAGTGACTAGGCACAGTATCACTATATACATGCAATGTACTCTAGAGCTTAAATTAACTCTACATAAAACAGCCACAGTTGAAAGGTTTAAAAATATTTAATAATAAATAATAAAAACACAGGACAATACTTCTTGCTACATGGTGCTAGTCAAGAGCTCAGAGATCACAGGGAAATACATAAAATAATACTGTAGAAAAGTTTTGACATCACAAAAAACAAACTAGTCTAATCTTCCTATTTCCTAGCTATATCTAAGAGTAAGCACAGTTCTAAATAAGTTACATACAGACCAAAGCAGTGTTGGTTCTAATGCTGTCTGATTCTTTCTCTTTAAATTGATAACACAGAACCGCTTCACATGACATCATTCTTCACACTTCTCTGGTGTTCCCAGGCTAACCGAAACTACATTTATATTCTTTACACCTGGTCAAAAATCAGAGCAATAAAGGACATTTATACATGCAAATTCTAGCCATTAACTCTGGTCTTAAAACAATAGGCAGGATGCCTCTCTATAGACATATCAGCTCCGAATTTTGACATCAAAGAATTGATTTATCAATTTTGTTACAGCAGAGTGCACTGTTGTTACATTTCCAATGCAGTCTTTTAACATTTAAGAGAACAAGATTGTGGCTTACATTAATATTTACAAATGACAGAATTAAATTATATCTGGCAAGGCTGGCAGCCTTCACCTATCTTCACACCAGCCACCCAAGCTATTATGCCAACTGCCCAAGCTCTAAACTGCTGCTCAATAATCTTGCTATAGCAAGCAGACAGCCATGGCTAAAGGAATCTACGTTGCAAGGAACTACAAGGCTAAGACAATCACTTAGCACAGATGACCATGAATTTTAAACTGTTCTTACCTTTCTTGGTACAGATTGCTAATCAGCCATATCATTCCTGATAGAAAACCAATTCTAACTCATGACCTAAACAAAAATTAACATCTCATTCTGTCAAAGGCTTTATGAGTCTCTTAAGTTATTTGTAAATAGGAGTCTCTAAGTTATTTGTAAATAGGATCATTACCTGTTTTTTTAAATATTTTATATTTATTGTTTTTGTATGTAATAATGTATTGTGTGTATTTTTAATTAAAATATTAATATATAGTTATTTTAACTAGTTGTGTAATGAGTGAGGTTATATTATCCTGAGCTGACTATAGATCTTTTGAAATCAGTTTCACTAGAAATAAAGAAAGTCTCATGGCTAGGACCATGGTAAAAATGTTAAAAAAATATATTGTCTGAATATCTTTGTGTTCTGACTGTGCTTCTCAAACATTTTGGAAATATAGAGTATATTTTAGTGCATTTATTAAAACTGTATTTGCCTTAATATTGCTACAACTCAAGTGCTCTAGGTTGCACTGTATCTGAATTGTTTTAGTGTGTTTTAGCTGCTTTTCTGTATATGTAGGCTTTTCTGTATATGTAGACTAGCTACTTATTCTACTGTATTCATAGGTTCATAGGTAGATGCTAGGCTATCTGCCCTAGGGCACTTATAAGCCTAGCCAGAGTGTGTTTGGCTTTCACCTCCCATTTAGATTAGTTAACTGTGCCTCTGTATAGTAGGTCACAAAAGATAGCCCTTTAAGGTTAGTTTACTGTGCCTATGTCTAGCAGGGACACAGAAGAGATCCCAGGGGTAATCTTATGATCTCCCATCCACTCGTCAAGATTTCTCTTGAAGAGGGTCATTGAGGGGCTCTGCCTAACATGAACTGAGATTCTGTTCCAGAGTGAGGGAAGCCTCTGGGATATGAATCTGTCCCTCCAGCATGTCCTATTTATTGCTGCACTGAGGTTTAAGTCCCTGGAGTGTGTAGCTCTAAGGGATTTGGATTTCCTGAGGTGGAGCATGTCCATTAATTCTGGGTTAGACATGGCTTTGTATGTCAGGCATAGATCGCCTCTGAGTAGGCGGTAAGCAACTGAGTAGAGCTGAAGTTTCTTTAGTCAAACTCCATAGGGCATCTGTTTGAGGCCCGTGATCCTCTTGGTGAGGTACTTTTGGGGTCTCTCCAGTTGCTGCAAGTGTCGGGTAAGGTACATCCCAAATGGGGCACTGTATTCAATTATGGGCCTGATGAGTAGAGGGGCACAATGACCTCTCTTGATCTAGATGTGAACCCTTTTGTGATAAGGTGAGCTATATAGAAGGTCTTTCTAACCACTTTGGCAATGTGATTGTCAAAGGAGAGATTACTATCTACTTGGGTCCCCAAATCCCTAATTACTTCTTCCGTACTTAATGGATTACCATCTATGTGGTAATTTGTGGGCACTTTGTTTTTCCCAAAGGGGATGACTATGCACTTTTTGGCATTTAGCTTGAGGCCATGGCTCTGGCACCAGGTATCCGTCTCTGTGAGACCCTTTTGGAGGATGATTGTGTCAGACGGAGAGTTGATTATGGCTCCCAATTTGCAGTCATCTGCAAACGTTGTCAGCCATAGTCCTCCCATGTTAGCCTGTACCTCAGAGAAGTATATACTGAACAAGAGAGGTCCCAGGACTGAGTCTTGTGGGATGCCACTTGTAACTGGTTTACAGTCTGACATGGCACCTGCAATTCTGACCATGTGGGTTCTATCCCTGAGACAGTTTGCAGCACATCTTGTGACATAGGGGTTGATTTTGCAAGGTCCAGGTAGGATGTGTGGACTACCTTGCCCTCATCTATGGCCTTGGTGACTGTTTCAAAGACATCAACTACATTTAAGAGGCAAGATCTGCCCTTAACAAAGCCAAATTGGGTAGGGCCCAGTGTCTGGAGGTTCCCAATGTCTTTGTTTATGAGTTCCATGGTGATACGCTCCATAGCTTTGCAGACCAGACTAGTCAGGCTTATAGGGCGATAGTTCCTGGGGTCTGTTGTGGCACCACCTTTGTGGAGCGGGACCACTGTTGCTGTACGCCATTCTTTGGGTACATATCCTGTAGTAAGGCTGAGTTTGAACAGTGAATTTATGTGAGGGTTCAGTTCTTCTTGGAGTTTGTGTAAGATGCAGCCCGGGACACAGTCCAGTCCCATTGATGCTGTGTTTTTTGCTTTGGAGAGGGCAGCTTTCACCTGTGCATCTGTGATGTCTGGGAGGCTAAATTCTGTTGGGATAGACATTTGCTCTTTTGGGGGGGAAGGGGGGAGAAGTTTGCACTTAACCTGTCTGCCAGGATGTTGGCAATGTCTGTGGGTTTAGTGTATTTTTTGCATTTTGCACTAACTCAGAGCATATCTGGGAATTGCCACCCAGATTCCTGACATAACTAAAGAAGGCCTTGTGATTATCTTTAGCATCTTGAGCAATTTTTCCTTTCGAAGATGGCCTTTGATGATTTTATGAGGGATCGTAGTTTCTTGCTAGTACTGATCAGAGATGCCTTAACTTTTTGGGATTTTGCTCTATCATGTAGTAGCTTCCTCCTTCTGTTGTATAGCTTATTTATGGCCAGGGTTCACCAGACAGGTCTCCTGCTTTTGGAGGAGTGAGTCTTGGTCTTATTTGAGATAGCACAATCCATGCAATGCTGTAGGTGCTCATAGAATGCGTTTGTAAAGGATTCTGCGGTTCTGGCAGTATTTTCCTCTGGCCCGAGGGCTTTGAAGGATTCCATCTCGGTTTTGAGAAGTGTGAAGTTTGCTTTTGAGAAATTTTTCACAGTGGTTTCCCTGGCTGGGGGTGGGGATGGGATATGGATGTCCAGTGAGATTAGTTTATGGTCTGATCTTACAAATGAGGGGTTCACCTCTGGTGTGGAACATAGAGTCCCCATGTTGGTGATGACCAGGTCCAATATGTTGTCCCCTCTTGTGGGAGTGGTGACCAGTTGTTCCATAGTGTTTAAGTTTATAAATTCTAGGAACCATTGGGCAAGGGTGTTGTGGCTTGAGTAATTTTCCCAATCAATGTTTGGGTAGTTGAAGTCACCCAATATTATGGTGTTTGGAGAGACCTTCATATTCTCCAATGTTCTCAGGAAAGCCGAGTGGGGTTACTGAGATTGGGAGGGTGATCTGTAGCAGGCTACAAACTGAAAGGCGGTTTTGCCCACTGTTAGTTGCACATGGATGGTCTCTGATGCTTCATGCAGTGCCACTAACCTGGAGGTGTGGGTATCTTTGATGAATATGGATACTCCCTCTCCTTTTGTGTTTCGGTCTGAGTTATGGGGCTGAAAAGCATGGTATGAGTTATAACTTGGTAGTGCTGGGGTGCTCTCGGGAGCCTTGAACCAGGTTTATGTTACTGCACAGATATCGATATTCTCCATACTGAGGAGAGCCTCGAGTGTGTGCATCTTGAGGTTTAGACTTCTGGCGTTGAGTAGCATTACCCTTAGTGTTTTTCTCCTTGTGTTGTCTATGGAGGTGGGTTTGTCTTTTGAGCTTTGCCTAAAAAAGGCACTATGGGGTGGCAAGAGCCTTAGCCAGTATTTGAAAGCCCAGGGGTGACAGGTGCAAGCCATCCCTAGCGAAGCAACGTGGCTTGTCGAGCATGTCATCCCAGGCTGACAGACAATGGATCCCTTTTGAATGACACCAATACTTTAGCCAATTGTTAAAATTGATCATTTTGTCTTTATACTGTGGCATCATTCTTGCTGAGGGCAAGATGCTACTCAAGGTCAGGGTCATACCGGCCTGAGCTACATGATCAGAGAGCTCTTCTATGTCTCTTTTCATGTAGTCAAGGGTGGTACGTCTCAGGTCATTCACACCAGCATGGACAATGACAAAGTCATATTTGTACTTGCTTTGGAGTGACCTGAGTGCTTGTGTTATGTGGCGGATCCTGGCACCCGACAGGCAGCTTACAGTGACCTTCTCCTTGTTCAGTCTGGTGAGTGGGACGTCAGTGTGTCTGACAATAGAGTCACCTATTACAAGTGTATTTGGTGTGTTGTTTAGCCTTAAGGGCTGAGACTGTGTGGGACACTGACTTAGTGAAATATGTGATATGTGGGTATTGCTGTGGGGTAGCGGTTGCTTGGATGTCTGCTTTGGAGGTCTCTGCTGCTTTGGTAGATTTTTATTTAGAGCCTCCGAGTATGTTTTTGTGTGTTTATGTGTTTGGTTTGCTGATGCGATAGGTCTATGTGAAACGGGATTTGTGGTGTGAGTGGTTACCTTCTCCTCCTGACTGACTGTGCCAGTCTTGGTTTGAGAGAGCTCAGCCTCCAGTTTGGCTGTATAGTTGCATCTCTCACATATATTTGAGCTTGTTGGGAGGAGGAGAGGGTGGTCTGTGTACATAAGGCAATTGTAACATTGCCTCAAGAATACCAGATTCACTAGCTGGACTGGAGAGTAAACCTGAAACTGTCGTTTGGACATGCCAGAATAGTATAAGGAACTGCTTATTGACTGATCAGAAAGGACCAATAGGGAAGCAAGTACTTATAAAGTGTATAAGAGGGTGTAGTGCTTTAGTTTGTTAGTGTTTACTTATAAGATTTGAGCAAGTGCAGGGCTTTAGAAGGAAAAAAGAGTGCTTACTTTGAGAGTTAGAACAGTTCTAAGGGAAAAAGTGGAGTAGACTTTGTGGGGCCGGAAATAGTTTAAACCCATTTAAGCGGTGCTGCCCGAAGCTGCTCTGTGCACAAGACAGCACAAAAAGAGACTTGCCTCTTAAATCGTTTTTCAGTTGTGCACTTGCCTTGCTTCATTTAAAAAGTTTTAAATTGCTAATTTTGTAGAGTTCTAATTGTATTTACTGTTTAGGGCTACACACTCAAGTGCGTTAGCCTTTTCTTTGTTTATTTAGTGTATTATTGCATTGTTTAGCCTGTTTTAACAAAAAAAAAATATCTTGCTTGCTCGTTTCCTGCCTTTTCTAGCTAGGCTTTGCTGGTTTCAGGACTTTATTTTCTGTGTTCAGTGCTATCCAGACGTTGCTGTGGTAGAGGGAAGTCCTACTGCTTACCAGTGGGAGTGGTGAGCATTGTACTGCCTGTCTAACACTAGAGGAGTGGTTTCTAACTCTGAAATTGTAATTTTAGCTATTTTGGGCTGATTTCTATCCCTTTCAACTTCCTGGCTTAAAAACGCATTGTGCAGAACCATGGGGCTATGGTTAAACTATTCCAGATGCCAGAAAGTCTGCACTTCAAATTTTCCCTTAGAACTAGCTGGTTTCTTAGCAGTAGCACTAAAATCTGAACCTCTGTGACTAGCACATGCTGTAGAACCTGCTGGAAAGCACTAGGAAGCCTTAAACTGATAGAAGCACTCAACTTTCCATGTTAATAAGGAGAAATTAATTGCAGGCACTAAACAGCCTAAAATTGCAAAGTACCTTGCAAAGGTAAGGGAGAACAGCTCTTGTACTTTACAAAAAAGCACCTAAACAGGCATGTCCAAGGGTCAGCTTCCGGTGATTTCTCCTGTCCACCTGGTGAATTTGGGCCTACTGGGGCAATGCAGCAACTGCCTCATTTACACAGACAACCCCCTCCTCCTACCACCCAACACTACAACCTACGAGAGATGCACTTACATAGCCAGACTGGAAGCAAAGCTCTCTCCAGCCAAGATTGTGCTAGACAGTCAAAAGGAGAAGGTTAACACCTGCACTACACCTCAAGCAACACATAGCCCTTTAAAACCCATGCCATCAACACCCACATATAGCAACACTAAACCCATATATGTGGAGACCCTTAACATTAACCTGCACAAGCAACAAAGACCTCCAAAGCTGAAACACAAACAAACACCAGTCACAACCAAAGTGACACATGGCTTAAAACCAAAGTGACACATAGCTCACTGCACCAGTGTGCTACCCAACAACAGCCCCTAAGGCAAGACAACGTACCCAACACTTTAGTCATAGGTGACTCTATAGTCAAGCACAATGATGTCCCACTCACCAGGCTGAATAAGGAGAAAATTACAGTCAGCTGCCTGTCGGGTGCCAGGATCCACCACATAACGCATGCACTCAAGTCACTCCACAACAAGTTTAAATAAGACTCTGTCATTGTCCATGTTGGAGTGAATGACTTGAGATGTACCTCCCTGGACTACATGAAAAGAGACATGGAAGAGCTTTCAGATCATGTGGCCCAGGCAGGTATGACCCTAGCCCTGAGTAGCATCCTGGCTTTGCCCAGAATGATATCACAGTATAAGGACAAAATGATTGACTTCAACAACTGGCTAAGCTTCTGGTGTCATTCACAGGGGATCCAATATCTGTCTGCCTGGGATGACATGATTGACAAACCACGGTGCTTTGCCAGAGATGTCTACACCTGTCAGCCCTGGGATTCAGATTATTGGCTAAACCTCTTGCCACCCCTATAGTACCTTTTTTTAGGCAAGGTTCAAAGGACAAAACCATCACCATAATACATACAAGCATGCAAAATCTGAAGGTAATGCTACTCAATGCTAGAAGTCTAAACCTCAAAATGCACTCTGTTGAGGCACTCCTAAAAATGGAGAACATCGATATCTATGCAGTAACTGAGGCCTGGTTCAAGGCTCCAGAGAGCACCCCTTCAATACCAGGGTCCAACTCTTACCACACTTTTTGGCCACCAAATCAAGACCAAAACACTAAAGGTGGAGGAGTATCCATATTCACCAAGGATATTCACACCTCCAGGCTAGTTGCCTAACACAATGCATCTGAAATTCTCCAGATGCAACTAACACTAGGTAAAACTGCAATCCAAATTGTAGCTTGCTACAGATCCCCCACCATGCCCCAAGATTTTCACTACACCTTTCTAAACATACTGGAAAATACTAAGATACAACCAAACACCCTAATACTGGGTGATTTCAGCTACCCTGCCATTAACTGGGAAAACTACTTGGGTACCAACACATTTTCCCAATGGTTCTTGGAATTCATAAATTTCAACACCCTGGATAAACAAATCCATTATCCCACCAGGGGCTCCAATATCCTAGGCCTGGTCATTACCAACGTGGGAGATAGATGATCCACACCAGTGATCACCCCCTCATTGGTCAGGTCTGACCATAAGCAAATCACCCTTGACATCCACATCCCACCCCCACCCCCCAGTAAGGAAACCTCTGTAAAAAAACTTCTCCAAAGCCAACTTCATGCTACTCAAGTCTAAAGTGACATGACACCCATGCAGATGGGAGCTGAAAGTTCGACTGCTGAATATTACACTAAGGCACTGTATGAGCACATCCACTCGTGTATGAATCGTGCCATCCCAAATAGAACCAAGATGCTCTCCTCCAAAAAAAGGAAGCCAATCTGGTGGTCCCCTGCTATGAACAAACTATACAACAGAAGAAAGAAACTGTTGCAGAAAAGAGGAAAATCCCAGGATGCAAAAAACTCCCTTACCTCACTAAGAAGCTGAGATCCCTCATAAAATCCTCCAAAGCTAGTTACAAAAATAAAATTGCCAAAGATTCCAAAGACAACCACAAGGGATTCTATAGCTATGTCAAGAATCTAAATGGCAATGCTCGGATATACTCTGAGCTGCAACAGAATGGCATTAAATACACTGATCCCAAGGATATTGCCAATATCTTGGCAGATCAATTTAGTGCCAACCTCACCCCCCTCTCACCCCCTAAAGGGCCCATCTCAATACCAGAAGATTGCCAAATTCCGGTAATCACAGCCAAACAGGTAGAAACCACACTCTCCAAAGCTAAGAATACAGCATCCATGGGACCAGATGACATCCCAGGCTGTGTATTACATGAACTACAAAATGAAGTGGCATCTCACCTAAGTGTCATGTTTAATCATAACCTCACCTCAGGCTTCGTGCCCACTGAGTGGCGCACAGCTACAGTTATCCCACTCCACAAGGGGGGATCCACCTTGGATCCCGAGACCTACCCTCCCATCAGCCTGATGAGCCAGACAAGTGACAAGTGGAGTACCTCAGGGTTCAGTCCTGGGACCGCTCTTGTTTGGCATCTACTTCTCTGAAGTACAGGCCAACACTAAGGGACTCTGGCTAACAAAGTTTGCAGATGACTGCAAACTGAGAGCCATTATTGAATCCCCAAACTATGTGGATATTCTACAAAAGGGCATAACAAAAACAGATGCTTGATGCCAGAGCCATGGACTCAAGCTTAATGCCAAGAAATGTGTAGTTATTCCCTTTGGGAAAAAACATGTACCCATGAATTACCACATAGGTGGCAGTACACTAAACACCGAAAGTGTGATAAGAGACTTAGGGACACAGGTGGACAGTGGTCTCACCTTCGATAACAACATCACCACAACAGTCAGAAAATCCTTCTATGTGGCACACCTCATCACTAAGAGATTTTCATCCAGAAAAAAGGAGGTCATTGTCCCACTGTACTCATCCCTCATTAGACCCATTATAGAGTACAATGCATCATTTGGTATGTACCTCACAAGACATCTGCAATAGCTGGAAAGGCCACAGAAATACCTCACTAAAAGAATCACAGGCCTAAAGCAAATGCCCTATGCTGACCATCTAAAAAAACTCCAGCTATACTCTGTGGCATATCGTCTACTCAGATGTGATCTCTGCTTAACAAACAAGGACATGTCAAACCCTGAGCTGTTGGACATGCTCCACTTAAAGAAATCCCAATCCCTCAGAGCCACACACTTCAGGGATCTAAACCTTGTCGTCACAATGAACAAAATATGCTGGAGGGATAGGTTCCTGACCCAGAGACTCCCCATACTCTGGAATAGACTGCCCATACATGTCAAGCAGAGCGCCTCCTTGGCCCTCTTCAAAAGGAACTTTGATGATTGGAAGGGAGATAGGAAATTCACCCTGGGGATCATGTCAGTCGCCCTGCTAGGCAGGGATCCAGGGAAGTAAATATTGTGGGAATAAATATCCAGGGAATTGTTATTGCTAGGCTTGTATAGGCCCTAGGGTCGATAGCCTAGTACCAACCTATGAACCTATGAACCTATGAAATGTAATATTTTATATTTGCTCCTGAGATTCTGAGAGCATATTGTGAAAACCCTGTCTTAAAATAACAGCAATTACCATATGAACCCAAAACCATTGGGCAAACAATCTGTAAGGATGGTATTTATCAGTTACTGAGATACAAAGGAAACATTGTTGAAATTTATAAAAAAAAGTAAAAGGAAATTGATTCGTGATTGTAACTCCTTGTCATTAGAATATTAATGTCCAGCATAAAAGGTCTCATGATAATTTTTTAATATACAGTCCTACAAAAAGTGAACTTGCATATATCATTATATATGGATAGATTTTCTAAGCCTTGGAATAATAACCTTTAAGGATCTTTAGAACTCTTTAGAAATCTCTTTTAGAGAAAACTAGTTTTTGTGCATCTCTTTCATTTAAGTTAATTTTTTTCTGATTTTGATGCAGTGGTGATGGACAGGTTGACAGATGAGATCAGGTAGGAGGCCCCATGGACTATGATGTTTGCAGATGACATTGTGATTTGTAGTGAGAGTAGGGACCAGGTTGAGGAGACCCTGGATAGGTGGAGATATGCTCTAGAGATGAGAGGAATGAAGCTCAGCAGGGCTAAGACAGAATATATGTGTGTGAATGAGAGGGAGGATAGAGGAATGGTGAGGATGCAGGGAGTAGAGGTGGTGAAAGTGGATGAGTTTAAATACTTGGGATCAACAGTTCAGAGCAATGGTGAGTGCGGAAGAGAAGTGAAGAAGAGAGTACAGGCAGGATGGTGTGGATGGAGAAGAGTGTCATGAGTGATTTGTGACAGACGAATACCAGTAAGAGTGAAAGGGAAGGTCTACAAGAGGGTAGTGAGACCAGCTATGTTATATGGGTTGAAGACGGTGGCATTGACAAAAAGGCAAGAGTCAGAGCTGGATATGGCAGAGTTAAAGATGTTAAGATTTGCACTGGGTGTGATGTTGATGGATAGGATAAGGAATTAGTATATAAGAGGCTCAGGTCAGGTTGGATGGTTTGGAGACAAAGCCAGACAGGCGAGATTGCATTAGTTTGGACATGTGCTGAGGAAGGATGTTGGGTATAGTGAGAAAAGGATGCTAAGGATGGAGCTGCCAGGTAAGAGGAAAAGAGGAAGGCCTAAGATTACCTTTATGGATGTGGTGAGTGAGGACATGCAGGTGCTTGGTGTGGCAGAGTAAGATGCAGAGGACAGGAAGAAATGGAAACAGATGATCCACTTTGGTGACCCCCAATAGGAACAGCTGAAAGAGAAGAAGATGATGGAGGATAGCCAGATACACATGGCCAAATCAGCCTTCTGCGTCACATAACTGCTAAATGCTGAGCTTTTGTGATTATCACTGCACTGTATTTTCATGCTGCTAAACACATTACTGGCCTGCAGCCCATTATTTCACTGTGACATCAGGTTGTTCCTAAAGATGATGAAATTAGCAGCATCTATCTATTATAGATGACTTCTGAAGCTCACCTCACCAGTGGTGCTATGTACTATCTCACTGCAACTCCTGTCAGGAGCCACTCTATTAAATCTATCATTTGGTACATATGATGAAGGGAATTCATCTTATCTGAGTAAGCACTAACCGCTTTATTTGGGAAGTAAAGTTTCTTTAAAAAATGTTGCTCACTGGGTAGTATGAGATCATTCAGTCTCAGATTCAAAGCGGAGAGTCTTTTTTAATTTTATGGATCAAGCCCAAGTGAGTAGACATTGTTTCATGATCTTAAACTTCATCACACTAATAAGGTGCACTATGCACCTTAACACACCCAATTTAACTGTTTCTTGTAATTTATAGGTAGCAAATGCCCAACATAAGCAGAGTAAAGTGGGTTCATCATCTACTGAAGATGCTGAAATCACTTCAAGTTGTACTTGCTTTATGTCAGTAGGAGATAATAAGCCTATCTTAGTTGTCATTTGAAGTGCATTCAACATTCTAATTTCCTTCCATTCCCACCTTCCCCATTTATTAAGTACCTCATGCTCCATCCTGTTCTAGTAGCATATTTCTTGGGTCCTTAACCATTTCTGTGAAGAAATATTTTTGGAGAAATATGGAGTAGTTAGTTGCTACTGTCTGTGTATTCTGTTTCCTTTCTATCATTTCTGTTCAAGATGACTTCTTCATGTCTCCTGGCATGACCTTGTGCAAAATACCATGTCCACTCTTTCTCTTCTGTTCCCAAGCAAGAACATCTCTAGATCCTATAGCCTCTGTTCACATCCCTTTCTCTTCATCTCATGGCACTTTCTTGCAGATCTCCTTTTGCACAACACCATGTCCATTTTTTCTGTTCTGGTCACAAGAAGACCTCTAGCCCCTCTAGCTTCTGCTCATATTGCTTCCTCTCCATCCCATGGGCCTCGCTTGTGGCTTTCTTCTAGATTCTTTCCAACAGCTTGGTGTCCCTTTCCTTATACAGATTCCACAATTATGTGCAATGCTTGATATGTGGTTGGACCCAGGCCCTTTATGATGAAACATTACCTATTTGCTTCTGCTTCTTTCACCATGGTGATACATCCCCGCAGTCTGTTTGCTATTGCCACTGTCCTGTCACACTGCTTTTGGTTGTCCAGTCCAGAAGTAATTGGTGCACTCATGTCCTTTTCCTTCTTTGTTGCCATCAGTTCAGATCCACCTCTCCAATACTTCACACCAAGATTGTTATGCCTTAATTGCAGTATTGTGCATTCACTTGCTCTAAACTCCAACTGCCACTTTTCTGACCAATTTTTCATCCTTCTCATATCCTTTCCTAGGCTCTTTTAACATCCTACACTTCAGCGCATCACTTAAAATCATCAGGGATGAGCTGAATCCTGCTGTTTGCATCCTCAGGAATGTCTGAGATAAAGAGACTGAAGAGTACCTGACACAGGACAGATACCTAAGTACTCCACTGGACTTATTCTTAATTTCATTCATTTATTCCTCTTGCTATGACCATCTCTGTTACACTGTTTGGCTATGCAGCTAATTCCTCATTATTAGTCTTATCCACATCTCCACCAGTCTATGTATCAGGCACCTATGTCTGATTAACTGAGAGGTCATCCTGAAGTCCAGGTAAAAACCACATCTACTGGTACTTCCAAGTCATGTTCATCTATAACCTAGTCATACAATTAGATCAGGTTTGATTGACAGCTTCTTTTGTCCATAAACCCATGTAGGTTGCTGTCCAGAAGATTGTTATTCTCCAGAAATTATACCATACTTCCCGACAGGAATCTTTACATGACTTTCCTTGCCACTGTGTTTAAAGTAACATGCCTGTAGTTCCCCACATTTTTATTGATACCCACTTCCCACCTTTGTACAAGGGTACCACAATTGTTGATTTATAGTTCACTGGTACTTCTATAGAAGCCAATGATCTGTTGGCTTGACAATTCACTAGCCAGACTTCTGAGGACTCTGGTCTCTTTCTTGATTCCATTCAGAGAGAATGTTTTACTTGAGTGAGTTTGTTGGGTACTTTTCCATGTTTCTGAACTGAAGACTTCCTCAGCATTCCAGCTTTTTCATTTTCTGTAAACAATTCAACATTTTATATCAAAAGATTCAGCTCACTATCATTCACTTTAACTCTATTAGTAATCCCTTATTCCTACTTTAAAGAACAGTCTGTCGTGGTAAGTAATACAAAGAACAGATATGATATCTCTCAAAGCCAAAAAAAAATAAAGGCATGTCACATTAAATAATACAAGTTCAACACATGGATCACTCTGAAAATGTCATGGATAAATTTAACCATGTCTGAACATTCCATCTGCTTTATAAAAAGGCAACATCCTTGCTGCTAACATGATACAGAGAACTAGATACAATACATCCCCTCTTCTCATTTCAGATGTAAACTGTGCATCATTCAAAGTTTCACTTTTCCTTCCCTTGAGTCATTTTCATATCAGAAGCAAATACCTGTTTGATTAATATCTGCAAGCCTGTAAGATAAACATTAAATGCACATTGCAAACCTAAGCATGTCTCTATATCTGCAGCAAAATAAGTCATGCCTTCCGTCATACAGAAAACGTTAAGCAGTATTATCTGTGCCTTAATTATGTTTTTCCTGGCTACAAACATGGAGATTTTTATAACACTGATATGTGTTATCTTCCTATTTGCCTTTTAGTCTGTTGCAAGCAGCATTGTTGCTTCTTTTTTTAGTAAATAACATCATAATAGCTTTACTCTTTTTTTAAGTTGTTTATTTCAGCAACTTTAATTCTCTACAGAGTGTGTTGCAGTGATAAACTATAAGCATTCTTCTGTGGAAATGTTGTGCTTTATCCAATTTTATTATTCCTTGTCATTCTGCCTATGTAACACTGAATCCTAATTAACCCCAATTATTATTTTTAGCTATTCTCTGTGAGAAAGACAATCCCAATGATTCAAAAAGGTGTTTACCACTTGCAGAAATTGCCAACTGCAGGTAGGTCAATTTCTGCTAAAGTGAGAAAATGCAATTCAGAGACAGATATGGCTGCAAGGAGAAAAATGTTGTTATTGGTCATTAGTATGTCTCTGAATTATACTTAGTGAATAACAGTGCTGTGAGACCTGATGATGGTACTGTTCTCCCCAACGGCCCATACATCATGGTGGCAAAGGCACCCCCCTTACACTCACACACACGCACACACACACACACACACACACACACACACACACACACACACACACGCACACACGCACACACGCACACACACGCACACACGCACACACACGCGCACACACACACACACACACACACACACACACACACACACACACACACACACACACACACACACACTAATGGATCTTCATTCATGCCCCTGAAGACGTGCGCATTCACAGGCCCAAATATATACATACACACACACATGCTCACGTGCGCACACACTCTAACATTCCCCCACCCTCACATCTTTGTAGAACTTACCTACATCGACGTTTCTTCCATAGAAGTGAATGAGTGAATGTAGATTTTTTACAAGATTCACTTTTTTCCCCCAGCAGTGAATCACTCAGGAGAGTATATCAGGAGTTGCTGTCATTCTGGTACATGGCACATGGCTAATTAGTATATAACTCCACCAGTAAGACAAACCCCCACACTGAGTCTCTAACTAGTGGGAAGGCTCAGTGGTAGTGTACTCTTGTTTGTTTGCCTTTCGGCTTTTTCCCGGTAAGGGATGTCGCCGCAGCAGAACTCCAGTCTGCTAATGATTGGCAGTAATTTTTTTTTTTACGAAATGCAGAGGTGCCAGCTCGATGCCCAACCTTCAACGAAAGCATGCCCATTTACGCACGCATGTCTTTCGAACGCCCATCCAACTGCGGGGAGGACATGCAGACTCCACACAGAAGGCACTGCCAAGCCAAGAATCGAATGGGAGAACCTCTTGCTGTGAGGTAACAACGCTACCACTGTACCACCTGGTAGTATACTCTAAAAATCAGAAAAGCTTACTATGAGGGGCAAAACAAACATGTTAAGGCTTACCCGAGGCAATGTTTTCCAGGCTACTTACTTCTCTACTCATAATAAAGAAATATATACATTGAACTAACAGATATGCAATTAATGATTGTGAACAAAAAATGTCTTCATGAGTTCCTTGACAGTGGAAATAGTGTGCAACCTGTTCAGTCGCTATAAGTCACACAGACCCTAAAAACTTATTGAAAATAAACACTCCTGGCTTCCATCCTGACCTGAATAACTGCGCTATATTTAATCTGGGAACTAAGAATGCATCAATGCTGCAACCCATTAAAAGTGTAACCTGCTAAAAGTTCCCCCTTTCCCCTCTGCTGCTGTGTACTTGGAATTGTTATAAATAAGTCGGGGAGGGATACAACATAAAGAGTCTGTGGGAGTGCCTCACAAAAATGCTTGATATGTAAGTGTTTTGTGATACCCATCTTCAATGCATCATGTTACAATAAGATGATAGTTTGAAAGATTACATAAGTCCTTCAATTTAAATTCACTTATTGACATAAAATATCATGAATGGTATGGGTCAGAAAATCAAGCTGCACATTTTCTAATGTCATTTGATCATAACCGGCCTTAGCTATAGGCCAACTAGGCAGCCGCCAAGGGCACAGCTCTAGCAGGGGCACTTTTCCAGTAAACTGAATGGGTGTAAATAGTTCAGGATGGGGGCACCAGGTGGTGTGGGAGGGGTACTGTGGAGCCCTTTTGCCTAGGGCACCACTTGACCTAAGGCCAACCCTGCATTTCATAGAAATTCATAATGGAAGAGAACACTTGAACATGCTTTCTATGTCAGTGAGGCAAACGTGACCCCCCCACCCCCCCACCCCAACACCTACAGTGCACAGAACTGGCTATATCTCCTGTATTTCCCTTAATTGTTTAACCATCTTCCAGTGTACTGCAATCTAGTGAAAACTGAGATCTGTCCTCTTTGCAAAGAATGTCTATTTTTGGTTTAAAACAGCAGCATTTCACATAGCTGACTCATGACTGTAAAAGTGTCAATAAAGTGATGCGCTTCCAAGTTACTACTACATTTTAACTGCTTTAATCCTATAGTTTTAAAATGTTTATATATGTTAGGAATTCTTGGCTGTATATTTCCTCATATTAAAGCCCCAAATCTTCTCTTATATAACAAATCACTCTGGTACAATCTAAATGACAATGTTTTCATGCAATGACGGTTTGTATCATTTTATTACCTTTTGCTCATCAGAACTGTTATTAATAACCCAGTGAATCAAAGTAGTCTCATAGGATCGCAAAGTCTGATACCAGGACCTTTCCTCCATTTTTCCCTACTGCTCTGGAAATCTATAGTCCCTGAACAATACTACATTGTGTCTTCTAATTGTTTTTCATAGTGTGTTTGCATCATTTCAAATTATCTATTACAGTATGCTCTGCTTGTCTGTATTTCTTATTATATGCTACGTATATCTTCCATGCCAGAGTTTAGAATAGAGCAACACTTGCTTCATTTACATATTGCATGAAAACAGGTGAGTAAATAAATTAGAAAATTATGCTTATCATATTCTTTACTTGTCAACAGCCATATATGACCTGCTGGCTAATAAAACTTAAAAGATAATAAAACACAAAACAAATAGTACAGCTATTGTGCTCTTCATATAGAATAAAATGTTAAGAAAATGAATCCTACAAATTACTGAAATGTGGAAAGTATAATAGTTAATACAATAGAATCAGTATAAAAAACAAAAAACTGCCACTTTCGTTGATTTTTTAAAGATGTCACAGACTTTTTTACCAGGTGCAATCTTTTACATTCTGTGAAGTAACAGCGTTTGAACATGAATTCAAAAACTCTTAGACAACTTCACTTTTTTTCATTTTACTCACTAGGAATAATATGCTAGCAGTGTTGTTGCACATTGCTCAGTTATAATCTGCAAAATAAAAGAAAAAAAGCAGAAGAAATTTATTTGCACAGAATAGCATTCATTCATTGTTTTTTTATTTTACTGGCAACCTCAGTGAGACACAAAGGTAATAGGTGAGATGAATTGGAGGAGAGAGAACTGGCGCTTTCTATGTCATTATGATGTTTATCACATTGGCCATCGATACAGCTAATAAAGCCAGGGATTTTACAGTCACACACTACTGAATAGAGGCATATAGCTACTGAATTCTTCACTTGATAGCAAAGCCATTTCAGTAGTTCACCCTGAGGGAAAGAATCAGAATTGTCATGAAAATGGAATTCTTTCCTTATTTTTCCCTACCTACTTTCATGCTTTATTGCCTATCACAAAGACTACTTTACTTTATTTAGTGTATTTTTATATAGTTACTATTTAAAATAAGACATATTTATATTCTCTCTGCACTAAATATTCAGCAAATGGCTAATGGTGCAATAAGACAAACCCCTGAAAGAAAATGTTTTTTTAAAGCTAATATTGCATAATTTTTTAAATTGAGATGAAATGTGTAATATCCTTTTCATTGATATTGTCAGTCCTGCAAATTCAAACAAGAAATGATCATAAACTAAAGTTAATTCATATCTGCATTAATTTTAAATAAGCAAAATCAAAGAAAACTGCCTTAATTCCTTTAGTACATATGGAGCAACTACTCACAAAAAACTGAGCTGCTTATACTTGACACAGCTTAGATAACAAATGGATTACTATTGTTATTTAGGTAAGATACAGCTTTAGAAATGTGTCATTCACAGTAATATGCACTATAATTAAACATAACATAACATAACATATAACATGAAATAATATTACATAACAAAACACAGAACAGTAACATATTCTCATGCACTAAATAAAGTAAGCAACGAGGAAGAAATAAATCAACAATAAACTCGCATTCTAATTTCTATTGCCACAATTGATAATTGAGTGGATCACAGAGAAGCTATTACCAATGCTGATCTTTGCAGCCATTTAGCAATTTTTAAAGTGTAGCTGATATGCAGAGAGTTTGCTAAAAACAAAATGGCAGATACAGTTCATATTATCTTACACGTTATGACATATATTTCTATAGTATTCATCCATGATGTAACATATTTTGGAAGAGACTATTTGCCAATGATATTTTCAGCTATTTCTTCTACTTTTCTTTTCCATTTAGTTACTTCTAACTATGCTTCATGTGATGCCCGTGCCCTGGCCCAGCAATCAAGGAGCCTCAATCCTCGCCACTAATACCAGAGAGGGCATCTCATATATGAAGAAAGGATAACAAATACACACAGTAAAGTGCAATTTCCCTTAAGAGCACACAGAGATCACAGTCAGTCTGGGGCTGGTCGCTCCCTTGCTCTCCAGGTCCCCAATAAGATTCCCCACTGGCACAGCTATAAGGTCCAGATCTCAGCCTCGCTGGGCAAGCTAAAACCTCCAGCACTCTCTCTGTCCAACCAGTGCTTCATGTCCCTGCCAAAAGTAGCTGACACACACACACTTTGAGATAAGAGTTTATACAACCACACATACACTCCAGGGAAAGGCTGGCACAGGTTCTCCAGCTGTGCCCCTATTACCTAGACTATATGGTAGAAATCACTACCACCACCTAGCTAATATTTATAAGCTACTCAAAGGCCCTTAAAAGGGTGTCAAATTATTACTGTGCAATATTATTATCCAATTGGTAGTATAACTAAACAGTCAAGGGTTATTAGAGTGACTTGGTACAGGATCCTTATATACATGCAATGTACTCTTAGAGCTTAACTTATCTCTACACAAAACAGCCACATTTGCAAGGTTTTAAAATGTTTAATAATAAATAATAAAAAAACAAGACAATACTTCTTACTACACAGTGCTAGTCAAGAGTTCAGATATCACAGAGAAATACTTAACATAATTCAGTAGTACAGTTCTGACATCACAGAAAAACACTTAGTCTAATCTTTCTAGTTTCTAGCTATTTCTAAGAGAAAACACAAGTCTAACATAAGCTTACTTATAGAGCAAGACAGTGCTCTGAGTTGGATGGTCAAGACAAAAATGCTTAAAGCTCTCTGATTCACTCTGTTTTTAAAATCACATTCCTGGTTCCCATTACATCATTCTTCACACTTCCCTGAGTTCCCAGGCTAACAGAAACTTCATTTACAGTCTTAACATCTCCTTGTATTATCTTGAAGCTGGTTAGGAAGCAGAGCAATAAAAATATATTTGCATGTTTAAATCTAGCAATTTAACTCTTGGTTAAAACAATATAAAGAATGTCTTCGTCTAATCAGGCTGGAACCGACTTTAGATCAAAGGGTCACAACATGTTTTACATCGTCAGCAGAAATCACTGTCATTTCATTTTTTTCAGTTCCACATCTAACAGCAGTTGTTTTTCCATTTAAGGCAACAAGCCTGTGTCTTATATTAATATTTACAAATGATAGAATTATCTATAAAATTCTATCTGGCTAGGCTGGCAGCCTTCACACAATTTCAGGGTCATTGCTCTAATGTCATCTGAATGTATCTAAAGGATGACAACATGAGAATGACATTCTATTGCATTGGTTTGAGTGGCAAAGAGGAAAATAAGTCAATCTAGTCTGCCATTTTAAGCACCTTATTATTCAAAGTCCCCCATCTCTACCTTACCCCTTGTCCTTTTTCTACTTGCCATGTGCCCTCTCTGAGAAAATGTGCTTTTACAGATCCAGAAAGTAGTTAGTCCCTAAAACCATCTATCTGCACATCCTGTTCAGAATGACTTCTTCATATTTGTCTGATATAAACATGTGCACCAATATCACAATCCCCATTTCTGGTTTCAAAAGAGAATAGTTCCACCTCTTCTAGCTTCTGGTTCCACTCTCCATCTAGTTCATTGATCTTTCTATTTGCTTTCCTCAGAATTCCTTAAAGCAGCTTGATGTCATTTTCCTTATATAATCTTCAAAACTGTACACAATGCTCAAAGTGTACACCAGTTAAAGTCTTGCAGGGTACAAGTGTTACCTCTTTCCTTCTGGAATCTATTCCCCTACATTCTGTTTTCTGCTGCTCACTCTGCTCTCCATAGTTGAGTCTAGGTGTGATCAATACCGCCAGATACTCTTCCTGTTCTACTGTTATCAGTTCTATTCCACCAGCCGAAACTTCATACCAGTAGTGTGTTGATACAAGTCTACTGCTTTGGATTTGTTTGCACTGAACCTCAA
The DNA here is from genome assembly GCF_019279795.1 of Protopterus annectens. NCBI lineage: Eukaryota > Metazoa > Chordata > Ceratodontiformes > Protopteridae > Protopterus > Protopterus annectens. Next base: position 12,944,911 of record NC_056738.1, on the reverse strand, counting down.
CTGCTGCTGCCTTTTCAAATATTGGTTCAGCCTTTCTAAGTTACTGACTAGACTATTTCCACATCCTCATTATTGTGCCATCAACAAAGCAGCTGATGGCTGTTTTCTATTCCCTCAGATATGCCTGTGGCAAAACATTAAAGAGTACTAGATCAAAGACAGATCTGTGTGGTACTCATCTAGACCGTTCTCTAATTCCTGATATTGTCATTCTTCTCATAAACCTGTCTGTATCTTACTATTCAGCCACGCATCTACTCTTTTTCTTAGACTTGGCCCTAGCCCAGAATCACTGCAGGTTTCCTATCAAACTTTTGTGTGGACTAAATTCAAACTCTTTCAAGATCAAGGAAGATTATGTCAACTGGTGATTTCCTGTCCAGTTCTTGTATAACCTAATCATAGAAATGGATTAGTCTCGATGGATGGTACCTAATGAATGCCATAAAGAAGATTGTTCTAATATGAAAATGCAACCATCCCTCCACTCAGGACTTTCTCTATGACTTTCCCTGCCACTGCTGTCTTTCACTCCTGTGGGGCATCTTCCTTAGTCAGTAATATCTTAAAAATTGCCATTAGAGAGGTCTGCCAACACACTGGCCAGATATGAGAGGATTCTATGTGACGGCTGATCTGACTTTGTTGTTCCCAGTGCTCTCTTATCAAGTTCTTATGTAATGCAGTCATACGACTGGATTAAGTTTGACTGACGGCTCCTTCTGGCCATGATCCTAGGTTGGCTGCCATGGTAGGGACTCCTGCCATCTTGAAATGCTTCCAGCTTTCCAGTCAGGATTTTCTCCATTACTTTCCCTGCCATAGCGATTGTCCTTCAGTCCTCTGGGACTTCTGCACTAGCTAGTGATCTGCTGAAGATCTTTATCATGATATTTTCCAACAGACTAGCCAGAGTTCTATGAATTATAGGAGAGAGCTCATCTGGTCCTTGTGCTTTATCTTCCTTAAGAGAAGCCAGTTCCCTTTGAAACTCGTCCCTCTCTCTGTGTGTCTGTCTGCTGTTTTCTTGCTCTGTTTCCCTTGTAGCATGGCCATCTCCCCTTACTTTCCTATCCATCTTCCCTGCTTTTTCTATGTCTTGAGTGCTTACTCTCCATCTTTGCACTTCCTTGGTGATTCTACACTTCCTAACCTTCTTTCTGTTATGTAATTAAGAAAGCCCCCATTTCCCTTCTTGATCCTTTTCTGATCTCTCCCGCTAACTCTGCTAACTCTGTTTTTCAACCTTAGTCTTTACTGCCCTTAACATCTTTATTATTTTTTGTTATCTTCCTTGTACTGTAACTCCTCTTCCTCCTCACCCCTCCTTTTCAAATCTCATGGGCCCTTCCTATTGCCATAATTGCTAGCCTCATTCATCAGTGTATCCTCATTGGCCTTCCTGTTTTCCTTTTAGACTGTTCCTCACAACCTTGTCCATAGTCTTCCATATTCCATCCTTGACCCATTCCCTTAGCTTGCTTAATCCCTTAGTTTAATCCCTGCATCCTAGTTCATTCCTGATTACCTCCACCAACAAGACTTACCTACTCTTCTCAAATCATAGACTGCTATCTTTGTCTTTTGATTTTTTTTTTCACTTCTTTGCTTAGCAGTTTGATTACATAATCACTGCTGGCTAATGGTGCCTTAACCTGGAGGTTTGCAATACTCTCTGCATTAGTTTGGACCACCTCCAGAATTCTATCCCTTCTACATTCATGCAAAAGCTGATTAAACCTATCATGGTCCAAGAGCTCAATCAGCTCCTGGACCCCCTCTGTGCTGCAGGTTGGAAGCTCCTAGTCTATTCCTTTCGGATTAAGATCCCCATGAATGCTACCTTTTTCCTCCTATCCTCCCTTTTCATTGTCCAGCAGTCTCCTATCCTTGTCTTGTGTTGTGTGTAGTTGACAAAATGCTGCATCAATCCATCAGGTGTAAGACTCTTCCTACCTCTACCTTAACTGTATTTCTTGATCAGGCTATACCCAGGTATTACCACGTCTCACTTCATTCATTAGTCCATATTTGTATGATACCAGCAATGTTTATGCACACATGTTTCATTGATCCATGTTTTTATGACAACAGCAATGTCTATGCACACATTTTTCATTGGTCCATGTTTCTATGATACCAGCAATGTTTATACACACATGCACACACACACACACACACACACACACACACACACACACACACACACACACACACACACACACACACACACACACACACACACACACACACACACGCACACACACGCACAAACGCACACACACACACACACACACACACACACACACACACACACACACACACACACACACACACACACACACACACACAAACACACACACACACATGCACGCATGCACACATACACTATCTTCATACCAGACTCCTCAAGTTGTAAATTAACACTGCTTGGTCATTGGAGTCTTCCTGCACTTAGTTCTGCATTGCTATTTACCTTTTGTCTGCTGCCTAAGCATTTACAGCCCTTTTCTACTTCTATCATTTTTCTTCATTTTCCCAACTTAGTTTACTTTAAGCACATAGATGAGTCTACACCATGCTGAAGCCTTAGATACAATGTACCCAATCTAAGGAGATAAACACAGATGTTATAATAAGTTGGCCACAAAACCAGCTTTCACTATGGTGCCACAACAGTCTGTTAACAATAAATGTGTAACAAAGTCAATGCCAGTAAATAGTCTAAGAGCAGGTAAACCACGAATTTTGTGAGCATGTGGTTTGCAAATACATTTCATGATAGGAACACAATGTATGACATGATATTACAGGATGTGTAGAAAGACAACACTGCATTTAACTTAAAGTCAACAAGTTTGATTTTTTGTTGTTCAAACAGAATAGCAGCAATTGTAGAACACTTTGTAATAGCATCAGAACTGATCAGCAAAAGTAAGATCAAAGGCAAATATGAAGATCTGCAAAGAAAAGCACTGAGGGTACTTTTCCCATATGTATGCTATTCAGCTGTAATGGATTAGACAAAACCTGAGCTCTAGGATCTAGTTGAATGGAATAGATTACTTCACAGACTTCCTCTATCACATATCTTTATACATTTCTTCATTTTTTTTAAAGAAAGAAAGAAAATAACCTTTTGAAACAGGTCAATCAATCTCATGGGCACTAAGCACATCAATAACTGCTTTTGTTATTTTGTTCTGTGTACAATGAGTGCTAAACACTAATTGATTAGTCTGTTCAAAGTGGTCTCGGGTTAGTGCTGCTTGGAAAATAGATCAACAACCATCACATAAACTGTTGGTTTTCATTCTGTTCTTGAGATTTTGTGAATATGGAGTTAAAATAATGGGTCTATATTACAAGATCGACGTTTGAAAATATTAAACAACGTATGGTTGACACCATATGGTCGATGTCTTCAAATATCGACCTTATAAAAGACCAAAAAAAAAAGTACCCTAATGGGTTTAAGCAGGGGGAAAAGCCCCCCTGCATCCCCCACACCCATACTACTTAAATATACCAACTCCAAGACCGCACTACATTGCAGTAAATGGAAATTTCCTCTTACGGAGATTTCCGTTACATTCTCGGGATTCTGAGCGTTCAATATTCTATTGTCGACAATGTCAGATTCGACATTGTCGGCATTCGAGAATATAATATAGACCCAAAATAATAGAGTTTTGATGTGTGAGGGCTTCCCCATCCCCTAAAACTGAGCTGTGGAGAGGTCTTCCACTTGCAAAAGAATGCTTAATTTGTGGCACATTTGCTCATCAGTTGAGCAGGTTAAATAAATATATTCTGTGAATGTATGCACTTCAACTCCACTTTATGAGCTTTTGTGACCACGAAATGTGATGTGAGTATTTAGTGGTAATAATTCATGGTGGATATCACTCTGGTGCTGCCACTTTAATGCTGCAAGTATCACTAACAAATGCAAACAAAAATCTGAAATCCTTAAAGATCGGGCTAACTGTTTTGCATATCTATGGGCATTCACGTAACTGTTTCTCAAGCCTTAAAGTTAAAAATGAGCATTTTTGGGGTTTCTACCTTTGCAAACCCTCCCTAATTGTATGACATTTTAATTATATTTCATATAGTAGCAAAAGGATTGGCATGTTTACAGATAAACTACCTGGCCTGAGTACCAGAGTGAGCACAGGAATGACAGTACAAAATTTAAAAAGTTGGAGTAAGCAATAGTGGGCCTATAGACAATGCACTAATAAGTGAAATGGATGTAGCAAGGAAACTAAGGCCAGTGTGACTTGTAGATATGTGGCATGTGGCATGTATGTAGCACAACATGCCTGACTGGCCAATGTAGAGAAGGCTAATCAAAATGGTGATCTCTGCATAGCCTCCTGCAGGGCTACATTTTTTTTAACATCTTTATAAAATCACAGTTTACATAGTGATAATGACACACAATTATTAATAGAAAAGAAAACAAACTATGCAGCGGTATAGTTGACATTTAGCCCATATGACATAGCTCTGTGTGTAATGGTCAGGGTTTGCTTGTTCCTGTATTCTGCCCCTGTCACCTTGATGCACGGAATCATGAGACATACATGAATTTGCTTTCTAAGGATGGTTGTGTGTGACATATAGTTACATGCACACGATGACCCTTTAAGATGTGTATGTATTGGCAATTTTGGTGACAGAGAGGGTTTAGAAGGCAGTGAGGGATATTATCAGAATTAGTGACAGACTTATGGCAGTCAGACTCCAGTCTAATGATAGGTCAGTATTCATAAACTCAGTTTATGCTCTGCAGCAAGGTTGTGATAATGAAGTGAAGAGTACATTTACAGCAGTTGCAGGACCTACTAAATAAAGCAGTAAAAAAGGAATTGGTGTTGATAATGGGTGACCTGAATGCACACATCAGAACAGGCAAAACAGTCTATGAGGATAGTCTGAGTCCATATGGATGGGGAAACAGGAATAAAGAAGGAGATGCCAATAGATATTAGCCTAATCTTTAAGGATTTCAGATTTGTAACTGCATTTGTTAACAAGACTTGCAGCAATAAAGTGGCAACACCAGAAGGATATCCACCATTAATTTTTACCACTAAATATTGGCAAGTCAGACAATGTCATTCTTTATTGAATGTGAAATGAATGTTAATAGACAACATCTGTACTCCCATGTCACTGCAATGGCCCATACGGTCATCTATGACAGAACTGCTGCTGGTATACAGAAGGACAAGTGAAGGATTCGTTAAGTGTACAGTGTCTGTGGTTATGTAATATCTATGCAAAAACATGGTGTTTTATGTCCTTTTTTTTTGAACACCTTTATTGAATTATCACTTATGACATAGGCAAATTTACATTTATACAAAAGTAATCCAACTTTATCAACAAATTAACATTAACAAACATTATACTTCACCTATATTGCTATATATCATATAACCTAAGCAACATTACATAAATTATCAATTTCTACCCCTTTTCTTTTTTTTAAACAAGAAACATCTTTATTAAATCATCACTTATGACATAAGCAATCATACATTTATATAAATGAAAACAAACCACACCGACACAATCCTAGTTGCAAGCATTTTACATCACAAGCCATGCTGACACACTCCCATTTGCAAACATTATATATCACTTATAATTTACCCAATGATTTTCAATTAAACATTACATAGTTCATTTAAGTCCTGCCTTCTTTTAAACCTCATTTCTCCCCTGTATGCATTGTTCCCACAATTCCCATTTTCCCTATGTAGTTTGCTTCTACCCTTTTTTAAAGATAAGTAACTTATCTCAACCGTGACATACATATACATATACTTTCATCATGATCCATGGTTTAATTCATTTTATGAATTTATGTCATTTTGGCTTCACTTATACATTTGCATATACATTTATATGTTTTACTTTCTATACCTACAAGGTTTGTTTGTATTATAGTGATATCTGCTTTTATACAACATTTACTCATAAATTCACATGTGTTTTTCACTTTATGATTCTATATATACATTCATATATACCCATATATACAGTTTTTCATTTGATTGTTTTATCAGCTTTTGATATTATGAATGATATATCTTTGACAAAATGATATCTCTAAGCTTTTATGTGTTTATGATTTATGCATATCGATTTATTTTGAAGTTTACATTTTTATTAGAATGTACTTTAAGGGATTTAAGCACTTTATATTAATGTTATATTTTTATGGAATTTATTCAGCTGATATTTAATTTTTTATTTTTATGTTTGTAGTTAATTCTTTTTACTTGATTTTAATCTAATTGACCATAATTGTTTAATTGATTGTTTAGTATATGAATTATCCAATTGAAGATCACTATAAAAGGCTTTGGTGAATTTTATGTATTAGATCTGAAGAAGCATGCCTTCCAGCAGCACGCGAAAACGCTCATCACATTCTCTTAATAAAAGAATAATTTTATCGTGGTGGTTTGCCTCTTATATATTTCACCTTTTTTAAAGATCTCAGTTCCTGTTGTTTTATCTCTTTTACTGTCTTCACTACTTCTGATATAATTGGTTTAGATTTTGATTTCCATTTATTAGTAACTGCATTTTTGGCAGTCATTTTAGTTAGACACAGCAAGGCCTAACCATATCTAGGCAATTCTGATTCTGTATCATAGCTCAGAAAAATCTCCTTTATCACACCAATCTGCCCACCCAGCATCTCTGACAGTGCATCCCACAAGGAATCCTTAAAGTCCTCCAACCTACTACACTCCTAGAATATATGTTCCCAAGTACCTCTTTCTTTCCCATCACACCTCCAACATTTGCTTTCTACCTGAGGAAAAATTCTCTGAAGTCTACTTGGGTATAAACATATCTATGTAAATATTTCTAAGCAAAAATCCTAAATCTTCTAGATTATGTTGCATATTTGGGAGACATACATATATCCTCCCATTGTTTCTTTGCGAATTGCTTATCCAATCTCTCTTCCCAATCGTTTCTAACCACCTCTTATTGATTCCTATAGTTATTATGCAATGATGTTCTATGTCCTGGTTGGATAGTGTTTGTAGTGTAGGGTATACAGTTATGCTTGGTGTAATGCCAGAACCACATAACTGGTGCTAAGCTTGGAGTGATGTATAGGTGCCAGCATATATTTGGTTTCATTATAATCCACATATCAGCTTATAATATTGGTACAATGCTATGGTGACTGACCAACACAAGATCCCAAAATACCAGTTCACCAATAACAGGTTCTCTTGTGGAAAAGTTAGTGTAGTCATGCTCATGGCAGGATGTTAGATAAATATTTACCTGTGAGATGTGCAGGCAATGCCATATGATTTCTAAAAGACACTCATTCTACTACTTTCATATACAAACCAGTCATTTGGCACCTGGATATTTTGTCTGCTTGCCAAGCAATGTTGTGTATGCTGCTGGCTATGCAGTTTGTTGGATGTTCCAAATGGAACGCACAATAAGAAGGAAAAGTAGTCATATCAAAGCATGTACTAATTTTAATTTTATTTTATGTTCTGTAGTATGTGTCTATTTACATTAAAGGTGGAAACCTTGAAGCTGCACCAAATTAAAAAAAAAAAACTAACGTATCTTTGAATGTTAAGATAGCTCAAAATTTAAATGAGGATTTACATTTAAGAGTTAAGATGTAATTATTTTTTTAACAAATGAGTTCATTGTGTTCTCTTAATATTTGTTCAACTGCAGGTATGTTTTACCCCTGTAAAAATGCTTTTTTTTATATTTCTGTTAAATTGTTTTGTTCTCCAGTGTCTGCTAACCATTATTCTCCTCATAATTTATTCAGTCTCTTCTCATCTCTTCCCTTCCTTTCCTTTCATTTTTCTTCTGCTCTCTTCCCTTCTCTCTTCTCTTCCCGTCTCTCTTCTCCCAGACTGGGAGATGTTCCCAGCCCATTTGTTTCCAGTCAGATGAGAGTCAGTCACAAAGGCTATCATTAGAGCAGCCATCAGGTTTTTCTGGTTATGGAATCCAAGAGACAGAACTGGAACACGGCTACAGTTTTAAAATTTAATAAAATGTATACACTAAAACAAATGAACTATTGTGAGCATTTTCATATCTCTTGCAGATACTTCATTAGACAATAAAAACTGATACAGTGTTACAATTTAAAGCAACAAAATTACAAACCATCCAATGAGAATCATTATGCAAATCTGTAGCCTTCAGGTGTGGTCTTAAAGAGACACAGTCTTTCAGGCTGTGGCCCTTGTCCGATTGCAGAGTAATAATCCATTTAGTTTCAGATTGCCCAGTCCTGGTCTCAATATCTCCTAACCTATTATCCAAATGTATTAACTGAATGACTTGAAATATAAAATAATGATTATTCCCTGCTTTATGAACATATCTGGCTAGTGCATTTGTATCTATCTTCCTTCTTATTTCACTAATGTGTTCCCTAACCTGATCTCTAAGGGATCTATTGGTATTCCTGACATAAAATGCCTGGCATAATTTGCATCTAGTCAAATAAATCAAATTATGTGAAGAACAATCCACATAATGTGAAAATGTATAAATCCTACCCATAGTAGAATGCTCAAAAACATTATTATTCTCAATATAAATACATATAGTGCAATGCTTACAAATGTAGGTACCTTGCCTTTGTGATCTAACTCTGTTCTCAATTTATTATACTAGAGTAGCCAGTTCAAATTTTTCTTATTTTGAAACTAAAGGAAGGCTCCAAACCCGCAACATTGAGCACCTTCTCATCTACAGTTAAAATATGCCAACTTTTCCTAATTATATCACAGATCAAACCGATATCTGAAGAAAAATTAATATTTAGGGTAGATCTACAGGTTCGGCATTTTCTAATATTGTGACGAGTGGTTCTAAAAGACTTACATGAAAAATAGAGATCACATCTACTTTCTCTCTCTATTGTATATAAATTATTAACAATATCTTTAAGTTAGGCAAACTTTATCATCACAAACTTTACCTGGACAATCACACGAAAACAAAACTTGCCAGTATCTTAGTCATCCCTTCCCTCCTATATGGCAGTGCCATCTTTACTAACCCTCACTCAACCCTTAGTAATAAACTAGAATCTTTCTATTATAAAACAGCTAAATTTGTCTCAGGAAAGCCTAACCCTGCACACCATTGCCAAGCTATTACAGAACTGAATTGGCTTGAGTTTTCCCACCATCTCTTTTATACCCAACTAACTTTAGCCCACAAACTAATTTTTAAACCCAACTTTTGCCCAGCACTCAGCTCCATCCTACAAACTTATACTCCTCCAAGAACATTAAAACCTCAGGCATACAACTGTTAATCATAACCAAACCCAACAAAGAAGGTGGACAATGTTTGTACTCCCATAGCATTGTTAAACTTTGGAATGCCTTACTCTCCCAAATAACGCACATTGATTTTATAAAACATTTTAATCAGTGCTGAAATTACATTACCTAAACAACCCTTCCTGCACCTCCCAAATAAACAGGTCTGTCCCTTAATTAATTTCTATTGTGAAAGGTTCTAATAGCAGGTCCTATAATTTCAGCCTTTTGTTCAGTAAGCAAATTTTTCACAAACACTTACAATATATATGGTACTGTTGCATATCTATGCTTTGCTACACATGTAACTTCTTACCTGTGTATTGTGATCCTGAAAGATTAATAATGTAAACTCTGTACTGCACTGTATTGCATATCTCTGCTTTTACACATCTACCCTTGATTATTTTTATATTAAATTAGAATGCTTTGTAATACTTTGTAATACTTTGTAGTACATTGCAGAGCTTTTCTCCATGGGCCTCCACTGAAAATGGCTTATTATATATGTAAGATGGATGCACACTACTTTCTTTGAGGATAGCATTCTTTCTACAATCTTTCCTATAGAGACAACTCACTATTTTACCAGACTCCTCCTTAATCAATCGCACATCTAACAATTCCATCACATCTTTACATTTAATCATAGTAAAGTGAAGAAATGAAGCAGTAGAGTTCAAATGGCTTAAAAACATCAAGTAACTCAAAAGAACCTACCCAAAACATATTAATGTCATCAGCAAAATGCCTATAAAATTTAATATACTTACTAAATCTCGAATTATTCATAACATAATTAGCTTCCCAGTGTCCCATTACCATATTGGCACATGAATTGGTGCACGAGGTGCCCATGGCCACACCTGTTTTTTTTAATATAATACTAATTTTCAAATATGAACGCATTATTATCAAGTACTATTTCTAGAAGTATGCAAATCAACAAAATATGAGTCTGTGTGTATTCACTATGATCTTCAAGATACAATCTAACATATTCTAATCCTGTATCATTAGGAATGCAGGTAAAAAACAAACACACATCAGGATTTACAAAACATAAATCATCATTAAAATCGCTATTATCCAAACATATGTAAGCAGATTCAAAAAAGTCTTGTGTGTCCTTAAGTACAATAGGAGATCTGTCCAAAACCAGTCTGAGTTGAGATTCTATATTAATAGACAGTAGCTTTGTCAGCCAACTTCTTTCCAAAATGACTGGTCTAAATGGGGGAACATAAGTTTTTTTTATGAATCTTAGGTAAACCTTGTATAACTGGTATTGTTGTATGCTCAACACAAAAATATCTACAACATTCTAAAGTTAAGCACCTACACATAAGGGCATCAAAAATCATCATGAACCCTGTCTATAATACTATCAATATCAATTTTCCATAGAACACCATATATAGAAATGTCTGATAAATGTTCACCCATTTTACAAAGATAATAATCCTTGTTCATAATAACCACATCACCCCCTTTATCAGCAGGTCATATTACAATTTCAGAAAAATGCTGCATTTCATACAAAGCAGCACATTCATTACTGGATAAATTCATAAACCTCTCAGACTTCTATCTCTATAGTCTATTAAATCATGTTCACAATATTTAGTGAAAGCTTCTAATAGGGGGTGCAATGCAGGTATATAGATGTTAGGTTTATTGAATATATTCAGTGCATCAGTCTGTGCACCAAATAACAACTGTGACATAGCATTCCTAATAAAAAATGTAATGTCTAAGATAGTATCAATTATATCTGCTTTTGCCACAAGTATAAATGATAAACCATTACTCAAACAAGAACAATCTTATTCTGAAATAGAAAAATCAGATATTGTCCATATCAGGATACCTCCAGTTGACCCCGCATTTTCTTGATGGTAGGATTCAAAACCCAATCCATCGATGGTTTCTTTCTTCCCCTGACTTACTGACTTTAATGGTGGTTTTCTTATCGGTAATGGAAGGGAATGAAAAATTAATACAATAAAACAGAATGCTTTTGCATCTCTCACAGATGCTTCATCAGACAATCAAAGACTAATACATTGTTACAATTTAAAGCAAACAAAATTACAAATCATTCAGTGAAAATCACTTACGTAAACCTCTGATGAACCATTTTAATCCAAAGCACATGTCAAATCCAAAAGAGGGAACTGGAACACGGCTCCGGTTTTAAAACTTCAATAAAATTAATACTCTAAAACAAATAAAATATTGTGAGGGCTTTTGCATCTCTCACAGATGCTTCATCAGACAATAAAAAAAACTAATACAGTGTTACAATTTAAAGCAACAAAATTACAAATTATCCAATAAAAATCACTTACGTAAACCTCTAGCCTTCAGGTGTGATCTTAAAGAGACAGCCATTTTGAGGATTCAAAACTCGATCCATTGGTAGTTTCCTTTTCTTTCTCCTTTGACTTAATGACTTTAATGGTGATTATCTTATCGGTAATGGAAGGGAATGAAAAACCTGCTTATCTACAAAGTGGGAGGAGCCCCGGTCTTACATTCAACATCAGGTGGATTTATTGGTGTCTATACTGGGTTAATGAGCTTAGGAAGAGTCATGGTATTATTAGAGGCAGCAATATAGTGCTCTTTCACTGAGGGAATGGTTACCCCATCACTGGTAGCTGTAGTAGTAGCAAAGGAATCAGCAGTCTGTAACTTCAGCCATAAAAATACTGTTCCACGCATAAAATATAAAATATCATGATTAAGCTTACATTTATTTTACATCTGGAGCTTCATCTGAAAAACAGAGACATTACTAGTCAGTTCTTGCAAAGTGGTATCAACTACTTTTAAAGAATATAAATTATATAAATTCTCTGTCTGGTATTATCCTCACTGGACAAAGTATCTTCAGTAAGAATATTCAGTAAGAAGTTTCGTAACTGAAACTGGTCTCCAAATTAAGTCTCTGCCATCTTATCAGCAAATGTGGAAATTGCTGTCCATATGTCACATCTTGAGCACTCTTAGCAGGTTAGGGAGCACATTAGTGAAATAAGAAGGAACTTAGTAAAGGTAGATACAAATGCACTAGCCAAATATGTTCATGAAGCAGGGAATAATCATTATTTTATATTGCAAGCTATTCAGTTAATACAGTTGGATAACAGGTTAGGAGATAATGAGACCAGGACTGAACAATCTGAAACTAAATGGATTATTAGTCTGCAATAGGGCAAGGGACATGGCCTGAATGAGTGTGTCTCTTTAAGATCACACCTGAAGGCTATAGGTTTACGTAAGTGATTTTCATTGGATGATTTGTAATTTTGCTGCTTTAAATTGTAACGTTGTGTACGTTTTTTATTGTCTGGTGAAGTGTCTGCAAGAGATGCGAAAGCACTCCCAACAGTTTATTGTTTTAGAGTATTAATTTTATTAAAGTTTTAAAACCTGAGCCGTGTTCCAATTCTCTCTTTTGGATTTGATAATGTGTGTTTTAGATTGAACTGGTTCATCAGTGGCAGGATTTTCTTCTTTTTCTGGTTATGGCCCTAGATCCCTGTACTTACTCACCAATCATTCTCCTAGGAGGGTGCATAATGGGTAGAATATGGAACTGTAATGTACTTCCACAAGTAACATAAACCCACAGATGACTCCACCTCTTGAAATGAGCACATCATGCATGTTTCTGCCCTGCCTCCTAAAATTATCATGTTATGCACGTTCCTCTGGTCTCCCCTGAGAAATCAGTCTACTTTGTGTGCTTCAAATTCATGCCTCACCAAAACGACTCTGAGACAGGTGAGCAGGGTCAACCTTTTCACCCTTTTCCTTTCCCGGGGAGCTCCTGCAGGTGCTTAAGCCACAAATCAAATTCAGGTCACCATTGTTATCATGATCAGGACTTTACCCTCTTTGCTAAAGGAGGTGGTTAGATTTCTGTTACAGCTGATGATATACATTGTTGTCTTCACAGATTTGTTGACTAATGGTGTGATGCTTCGCTGTACTATACTATAAATCCTTTCTTCCTTATAGGAGAAAAAAAACAACTTTAAATTTATTGTAGTGCAGTCTGTTACAAAAGAATATTAGACAGAGAATCTAAGGGTGGCATTCATGCTCCCAAGTTTTGTCCTTGCATAGCATGTATCTGTGCAGAATGCAGCTATCCCTATATGCAAATACACAAAGTGCAGGTTAATTGTAATGCACACTGCAATGCAAATGTTTGTGTGAAGGATCACCCACTTTTTACAACTACTTACAATGGGAAAAATGGTTTATTCATGTGAATTAAACTGTAAAATGTGCAAAGTCTCAATTAATTTCAGATATTTTCAGAAGTTGTGGATGAGCATGAAATAGTGGCAGGTAGTTAAGGTAACAATGCTGAGTGCAGATATTCAGAATGAAATTTTAAAAAAGATAAAGTGGTTAAACATTAACTACAGCTGTGTCCTTATATGGACACCTTAACTGGTTCTCTGTAAGGTATGAATGGTGAACATAGAAAAGCTAGAAAATAGTGAGATATAATAAAAGAGAGACAGAGAAGGGAGACATCAAAAAGGCTATGCTGGATGAGGTGGCAGAGGAGAGGTAGTTTATGGTGGGGGATCAAACCCCCTAGTTTTCAAAATATTTTTATATCAGCTGGAAATTGGGAAGGAAGTAGGAAAGAGGAAGATAAAGAAGACTGGAGTAATGCCCACCCGGGCTGGGAGGACATCAGATGTTTCTGCTACTTGATAGTTGTGCGGTGGAATACCTCACTGACATAAGGGAAGATAATTCCAGTGTCTTGATGGTCAGAGACACCTATGGCAATGAATCTTATACCCATTGAAAAAGATCCTATATGGGCTGAAGATACTGCTCCACTGCTCACCCAGCCATATCCTTGATCTGGTCCTAAAACTCATGCCATTGTTGACTTACCAGGCTACACGACATCAGGGTGTCTACAGAATCAGTGCTACCTTCCCGGCCCTGTTGTTGGGCTGCTTCTGGGATCTTTGTACCTGTGGAAAAGGGAACATAAAAGGGAGAGAAGGAAAAAAAATCAAAAATAATGCATTAAAATAAAAAAAACAGGCAGTGAGGGAAAACAATACACAAAATGAAGACAATAAATTCACTTGTAATTATGTGTTCCACTAATACATACTTTATTGACAATGCCTATTAAGCATCTAATAAGCAGATATAAGAAATTAAGTATACTACATATGGTACTGTTATGGATTATGCTGAAATGATTTTTGGTATTAAAGTATTCCTGCAAGTCTACTTTGATTACTATTTATATCTGAATGATTTATTTAAAAACAATAGACTATTTTCATTTTATTTGCAACAAAATACATTGTTTTATCCTACATAGTGATTTCATAAGCATGAAAAATGTTCGCATACTCATTATCACCCTTGGTTAACCTGGAAAGTTGTCTCTGGTATTGCTCCTTATTATTGATCTATTCTTCAGCTACAGAAAGGAGAAAAACAGAGGATACATAGTTGTTTTCTTATCGTATATGTGCGTGTGCATAAATCATCAGATGGGATACAGTTAGTAAACAACACAGTATGATTTCATAACTTATATGCAAATTGCTAACAAAGATGATTGATTTCTAAGTATTCCCTGACAATTTTTTACTTCATATTACTAGTTCTTCTTAACTTTGTTTACCACAACCAAAAGCTGCAGGGAGCAATGATTTCTTCTGCCTTGATACATTTGCACTGGCTCCATCTTGTCTGGTTGAGGGGTGTGGTACAGCTTACATCTGTTGCATTGCTGTATATTTTACTTAAACTGTGTACTCTGCAGTATACATTACATTGATTACTTGTGCTTTCCTGATTTAGTATCTGGAAAAGTAGCTGTAAGGAAGAGAAGTTATTACTTTGTGCAAAAATATTTTTTCAGCCTGAATTAGTTTGGACACAGGTCATTCAGTTACTTGTCGTTCTCCATCCCACTTTGCTTAGAGTGTGGTAGCTAACTCTGGTCAGCCATCTTGTGCATGCATCAACTATTTTGGAAACAATTACTGTCTTATAAAAGTAGCACAGTAAAAATTTATTTTGGCCTATACTGCAAACTGCATTTTTTTAAAAGCTGTATGCATTTCATAGAAATAATATGTGTATGTATGTGTACATCCATCCATGCATACATTCCTTTCAGTAATAATTATTGTATACGTATACGTACATATATGTACACATATATTTGTGTGTGTGTGTGTGTGTGTGTGTGTGTGTGTGTGTGTGTGTGTGTGTGTGTGTGTGTGTGTGTGTGTGTATATATATATATATATATATATATATATATATATATATATATATATATATGCACACACACACACACACACACACACACACACACACACACACACACACACACACACACACACACACACACACACACACACACACACACACACACACACAAACACACACTTGTCTTGCACTTGTCACCCCTGGGATTCCGGATTTTGGCAAAGGCTCTTGCCACCCCCATAGTGCCTTTTTTAGGCAAGGCTCAAATTCTAAACCTACCATCCTAGAACAAAACAAAGAAAAAAAACTAAGGGTAATGCTGCTCAATGCCATAGGTCTCAACCTCAAGATGCATGCACTCGAGGCCCTTCTCAGTATGGAGAACATCGATGTCTGTGCTGTGACAGAAACCTGGTTCAAGGCTCCTGAGAGCACCCCAGCACTATCAGGTTTTACCTCTTATCATGCGTTCCGGCCCCAAAACCTGGACAATACCAAGAAAGGAGGAGGGGTATCCATATTCATCAAGGACACCCACACCTCAAGATTGGTGGCATCGCACGATGCATCGGAAACCATCCAGGTGCAATTAACCATAGGCAAGACTGCTCTGCAATTTGTAGCATGTTACAGGCCACCCTCGCAAACTCAGGAACCTCATATGGCCTTCCTGAAAACACTGGAGGGATAAATGTATCTCTGAACACCATCATACTAGGTGACTTCAACTACCCTAATATAGACTGGGAACACTACTCAAGCCCAAACACTCTAGCCCAAAAGTTCCTGGAATTCATAAACTCAAATGCCATGGAACAACTAGTCACCATCCCCACAAGAGGAGAAAACATACTTGATCTCATCATCATGAACATGGGAGCACAATGTTCAACGCCGGAAGTATACCCCTCACTGGTGAGATCTGATCACAAACTAATCTCGCTGGAGGTCCTCATCCCCCCCACCGAAATGAAAAGACCACAGTAAAGAACTTCTCGAAAGCCGACTTCACACTTCTAAAGACTAGTGTGGTCTCCTTTAAGGCCCCTGAGCCGGCGGTTAACATTACTCAAACCGCTGAATCACTGACAAATGCCTTCTACCAGCACCTGCAGGGCTGCATCAGGCAATCCCAAGCAAAACAAAGACTCTTTGTACCAAAGACAAGCGTCCAGTCTGGTGGACCCCAGCCATAAACAAACTCTACAACAAAAGGAGAAAGCTACTACAAGATAGAGCAAAATCCTTAAAAGGTAAGACACCGCTGATCACTATAAGTAAAAAGCTAAGAGCTCTCATAAAATAATCCAAAGCTAATTTTGAGAAAAAAATAGCTAAGGACTCTAAAGACAACCATAAGGCATTCTTTAGCTATGTCAGAAACCTAGGAGGAAACTCCCAGATATGCTCAGAATTAGTTCAAAATGATGTGAAGATTACCGATCCTACAGACATTGCCAACATACTGGCTGAAAGGTTGAGTGCAAACTTCTCCCCCCCTCCCCCCCAAAGGAGAGATATCTATACCAAATGATTGTAGCCCCCCAAACATCTCTAACGCCCAGGTGAGAATTGCTCTCTCCAAGGCAAAGAACACAGCATCCATGGGACCTGATGGTGTCCCCGGCTGTGTGCTCCATGAACTCAATGAGGAATTAAACCCACAGTTAGGACAGCTGTTTAATCTTAGTCTCACCTCCGGATACGTACCCAGGGAGTGGCGCACAGCGACTGTGGTCCCACTCCACAAAGGCAGTGCCTCCACCGACCCTGGAAATTACCGTCCCATTAGCTTGACAAGCCTTATCTGCAAAGCCATGGAGAGGATCATAATGGATCTCATAAATAAAGACATAGGGAACTTGCAGACTTTGGATCCAACCCAGTTTGGCTTTGTCAAAGGCAGATCATGCCTTCTAAACTTGGTTGACTTTTTCGAAACAGTCACCAAGGCCATTGACGAGGGAAAGGCAGTCCATACAGCCTACCTAGACCTGGCGAAGGCTTTTGATACAATACCTCACTCGGGTATCATTGAAAAACTCATCAACTTAAATGTAAACCCATACATTACAAGATGGGTTGCAAACTGGCTGAGTGACAGAACCCACAGGGTCAGAGTTGCTGGCGCCATGTCAGACTCAAAGCCTGTCACAAGTGGTGTCCCACAGGGCTCAGTCCTGGGCCCACTCTTGTTTGGCATCTACTTTTCTGAAGTACAAGCAAACACAGGAGGGTTATGGCTGACAAAGTCTGCAGATGACTGCAAACTGGGCGCGTAGTTGAAAACACATCCAACACAGATATCCTTCAGAAGGGTCTCACAGAAACGGATAACTGGTGCCAGAGCCATGGCATAAAGTTAAATGCCAAGAAATGCATAGTCATACCCTTGGGGAAAATTAAGGTTACCCCTAGCTACCATATAGGTGGCAATCCCCTGAACACAGAAGAAGTTATTAGGGACCTGGGAACCCAGGTTGACAGTAGCCTTTCATTCGACACTCATATTGCTAAAGTAGTTAGGAAGACCTTCTACATTGCCCACCTTATCATGAAGGGATTCACATCTAGATCAAGGGAAGTCATAGTCTCCCTATACTCATCACTCATCAGACCAATGATCGAGTACAATGCCCCATTCGGAATGTATCTGACCCGACACTTGCAGCAGTTGGAGAGGCCACAAAAGTTCCTCACCAAAAGGATAAAGGGTCTCAAAAATCTGTCTTATGCTGCCCGACTGAAAGAACTCCAGTTATATTCAGTTGCTTACTGCTTGCTCAGAGGTGACCTATGCCTGACATACAAGGCCATGTCAAACCCAGATTTGATGAACATGCTTCATCTCAAAAATCTAGATCCCTCAGAGCCACAAGGGCGGGAGACTTAAACCTCGACATGGTTATTAATAGGACGTGCTGGAGGGATAGATTCATCACCCAAAGACTCTCTATGCTGTGGAACAAAATCCCGGTTTATGTGAGGCAGAGCACCTCGCTGGCCTTGTTCAAGAGGAATCTTGACCAATGGATGGGAGATCGCAGATACACCCCAGGGGTTACCTCAGTGTCACTGCTCGACAGAGGCACAGCAAAATAATGGGCATAGTTTCTCCAAACTAAAGGGGTGGCATAAGCCACAAAACTATGGGCTAGGCTTATAAATGCCCTCGAGCAGATAGCCTAGTATGAACCTATGAACCTATGAACACAAATATATATATATATATATATATATATATATATATATATATATATATATGTATATATATATATATATATATATATATATATATGGGTTTCTTTTAGTTCATCGAATGGCCACAACATCGAAATCCACTTGTTCAACATGGCATAACATGCTTGGCCATCCAGAAGTTGAAATCTACCATTGCAACAAACACACAGATGTGGAGGGCTTCACCCCCACACCCCCCTTACTTTATATTCCAACTCTGAGAACGCACTACTATGGGGGTACGGGGCAAAGTTCAAGTTGCTGGCCAAACAGTTACTTACCGTGTGGGAAACATTGGCTTTCTGGTTTTCGATGTTATGTCATGCCGAAGAAGTGGGTTTCAATCTTATGGCCGTTCGATGAACTAAGGGTAACCCATATATATATATATATATATATATATATATATATATATATATATATATATATATATATGCTGTAGGGTACTGGATCAAATAGACAGTACCGTGCCACAAAGTAGATCATTGTCATAATGTCAAAGTCACCAATATCATCACATTCTGTGCATGCTCTGGGGACTAAACCAATGGCAAGTGTTTTTGCAACCCTCACACCCCTTGCTAATTAAACATACCAAATCTGAGATCCCACAATCCATGTGGAAAGGAAATATTTTCTTACTTTTAGATTGCCGATGATGCACATCTGTCGACCCCCTATCTGTGTTAACCAAATTGTATTGATCTACTGGGTGCCGGGGCACTGTCCATTCAATCCAGTGCCTAAGACCCATATGTAGATGATTATGGCTCATTTGACTGAATGCTCATTTCATTGAAATCACAAAATACTGAGCACTCAAAATGTTGAATGACAAAATTTGGAAAAACTCAATCCAGCTAAAAGCACCCAATATGATACACCCCAACTATAAAACCTTGATCAAGTATTGTGGTACTGTTATGAAAAGTTATTTTTGTAAAGTAAGGTAATGTGCAGGGTTAGAGAGAGGCACATGGTTTGGGTTAGTGTTAGTGTCAGCACACATGACACTGTTTGCTCATGTGAGGTGGACAGTGGGGGCTTCTTGCTTTATTAAAAAACATTTCCAAACAGTACCACTACAAAAGACGAAAGGACACAGAGTACAAGTACAACAACAAACATGTAAACAGTAAAACTATTCCCTTATCTGGCCTTTACCCTAACACTAAAATCCTTGAGCTCTCACACACATGGTCCACTATAACCTTTTCATTCAAACATTCAGTTTCGTAATCCTACCAACAAACACTATAAAATGC
This sequence comes from Protopterus annectens, assembly GCF_019279795.1. Lineage (NCBI taxonomy): Eukaryota > Metazoa > Chordata > Ceratodontiformes > Protopteridae > Protopterus > Protopterus annectens. Next base: position 12,924,759 of record NC_056738.1, on the reverse strand, counting down.
ATTCAGTCAAATGAGCTTTTGGCATTTTGAGCATTCAGCATTTTTCCCCACCAAAACAACTTTTCAACCAAATGTACTTCTGACATTTATTTTGTTCATCTAGTAAATATATATATATATATATATATATATATATATATATATATATATATACTTACATATATGCAAACATATACAGTTATGCGGATGCATATGTATATGTTTACTTATATATAATAAAAACTGCTGCAAGAAAAACCCAGACCAATTAGAGTTTTCACTGTGTGATACCTTACAAATGTTATAGTAGAGGCACATGGGATATGTGCAAATGGAAATTACATGAGGTTTAAGGTATCTCAAAGTGAAAACACTAGCTTGGCTGTGTTTTTCTTACATTTTTACTGAATGGTTTGTGTGACCTTTTAACCTTTGCTTTACTAATATATATTTGCAGATATATACATAGATGTTTGCATGCATGCATACATTTCTAGGTACACATGCCTGCATTTATTTAACATACTTTCACATCATTATTCCAACATTATTTACAAATGTAAGGAAAAGAGGAAAAAAAGAGTAAAGTTAAAATACTTACTGTTGAACTCTGGCCTTCTCTCTGGAACCTGCAATACCCACTGGGCCAGCTGGTCACTCCTCTGCAGGTCATCATACCTATTCCGATACTGCTTTCCAGAATGAGGGATCCATGTCAGGGGTTGACCCTCCAACTCTTTCCAGATGTCACTGTTTTCCAGTCAGTATCAGCCTTTGCATGTTGAACCTTCTGCACGTATAACTCCTGCAACAGGTAGACCATGGTTTTGTTCTCCCTATGAACATCTTGCAGGTGATCCCAGGCATTTACAACTACTGGCATCCTATAAAGTGCAAGAAAAAGTGAGGAATGCAAGTGCAGGGCAGAGGAACAAAGGGTGTGAACCTTACCCTTAGAGATGTGACATCAGCATACCCATCCCGTGCAACCATACAAGGATATTACTCATGGAAGTAATGGAAGTGTCAAGTTTGATTTACTAATTGTATTGAAGCAGTCACACAGAGTTCCACATTTTTTTTCATGAATATACCTTATTTTTCTTTGTAAAGAGAAATCAATGATGAATGCATTAATTAACACATGTTTTACTGTGTATTTGTTTATACAGATGAATGTTCTCACCTGGATTCTACAATGTCATTATGGTGGTTTGGTAATAAGCTATGGCAGCATGACTGTAAAGTATTGCTGGTGGTATTTCTTTCATAATTATACTTATATAACTGCATTTACATTAATAACATGCTTAAACTGCATTGTTGGCTTCATTCAAAGTAAATGAGGTTTAGAAAGTGATAAGGTATGGCATTGTTTGATGGATATATTTAGAATAGAGTTCAGTACACTCCAACTGTGAGAGAAATATGTATTCACATATATAGTAAAACATGTATTCATATATGTATTAGCATTATGCTTGCTGCATTAGAAGCCTAAAAGGGTTAACACATTTATTCTGCTACAGGCTTAAAAATAATTGCATGTACTTTCTGACTTTGCTTCTTGTCAGCTCAGTGAATGACCTTGTTCATACATGGAGAAACAGATGATTTTGCTAACGTTAGGAAAAGGAACAATACAGTATTCTGAAATGTTACTAGACTTAAGCAAATAACCTTGTTCATACTGCAGCTGTAGATAAGATTATAGGCTGAAATCAGAATATGCTTTATGCTCAAAGCAGGAAAGAATCACTAATTGCAACACTGAAATATGAGTGAATTGTTACAGACTGGCAGTTAGCGAGGCCACGTTGATATCTTAGGAAATTTTCACATGGGAAGTTTATACTTGCTATATCAGCAGAAAAACTTAGTAAACACCTGTCTTAGAACAATGCTAAGAGTTGTATTTTATTACATCAGCTTAGAGGGCAATGGCTTACAAAACAGTATAATAATGAAGTATTTCGTGTATAATGTCAGACAAACTTCTGAACTGCATTTTTGTCTCCTTGTACAAGAATAAAGGAACCTTAACTGAACCTTGGCTGCATTGATCTTTGATTTTTCCTTTGACACCAACCTAAACTTTAAATCATTACATATAATTGTATATGTATATATATATATATATATATATATATATATATATATATATATATATATATATATATATATATATATATATATATATATATATATATATATATATATATATATAAAACTGAAAAAAACAACATGGCCATCACAGCCAGGGTAATTCCAATAAATCTGTTTCAATAAATAAAATTCACGGTGTGAAGTAAAATCAGCTTAAATAAAAATAAAGGTTTTTCAAAAAAGGACAAGCACTTTCAGATCATGTGATCCTCAGATCTCTTCACATCAGTCAAAACTAAAATCCAATCATATATTAGAAGGCAGGACCAATCAGTGTGCAGTATGGAACCAATGTCCTCCACTGCTAAAATGTAATGCAACCAATTAAAGATATCTTCAACCTCCTTTCTCTTAGTGCTGGCTTTAATGGATAATTAGTGTTAAGTCCCGGATGTTTATGTGCTTGCAATCTTCCGATCCATGACATTTCAGCCCTTTCAGTGGCATTTTCAAAGCCATCTACTCTTTTATTTGTTTTCATAAGTTGTTTCACCCTAAAATATACACTATGTCCGATATTTTCTTTAAGATGTCTTGTCTAAGGATTCTTTATATCTGCAAGTCTGATGTCACTTACATGCTTGGAAATTCTTTCCTTTAAGTTTAAAGATGTTTGACAGAGAAATTATGTTAAAAATCATATATAAGGCTACACAATACACATACTGGTGAAACTGCCCTTTTTAAGAAACCCAGTACTTATATTCTGCAAGACAGAGCTACTGTGGATACCTCTATTAATGTATGTGAAACAGGACATCTCCCTTCTAATGGTAGGACCTCGGCATTGTTTTCACAACATTAGTAAAGAGGAAATGGTAGCTTTGAGAGAGCGACAGAATAATTTTGAACTTATTATAAGACCTGCAGAAAAGGGGGGGGTTGTGCTCATGGATAGGGTGTACTATCGGAGAAAGTTTTAAGGCTACTGGAAGATGATGATGCATATGAATCTATCACAAAGGGAAAAATAGAAAGAATAAAGATTTCAGTGAGACACACCCTATGCAAGTTAAAAGAAAAGAGTTATATTTCTGCAGAATTATATGAATAAATTAATGTGACCAATCCTATGATACCAATTTTTAAATGTTTACCCAAGATACATTAGAATCAGAAAGAACCACCCATGCATCCTATTATAACAGGAGCAGGATGGGTGGCTGAACCTGCTTCCATTTTTGTTGAACATTATTTGAAAGAGATTCTTTTGTTGGTACCTGCTGTTGTAAAGGACTCTCAACACTTCTTGAAATCTTTAAGTCAATTCTAAATATATCAGAATGAGGGGAGATGTTACCTTATGTTGACCATGGATATAAAAAATCTTTTTACCATGATACCCAACGTATATGGACTGACAGCGCTTAAACAATATCTGCTAAAAGTGTGTGGATATGACATATGGAAAACTGACCTGATCTGTATATTGATGGAGGTAGTACTGAAGCATAATACATTTATGTTCGAGGAGCAAATATACTTTACAGCGATGTGGAGTGCGAACACCATGTACCAATAGTTACGTGAACTTGGCACCAGCATATTGGGAGAATTTATATGTATTGAACAACAATCCATTTAATATGCCCCTGAAACTATAAATGCTTTAATAATGATGTGTATATTCTATGGGGAGGTAGTACTGAGCAGTTACAAGCATTCCATCTTTATTTGGAGAACACTACTGATTTTCATCACTTTGCACTGAGATACGATGAGACACGCATAGACTTCCTGGACATCACAGTACAACAAGATAATTATACTGTTGAGATGCATACTAGTTTATACAGGAAAGATTTTTGGAAGAATAACATCCTTCCAAGATGTAGCATGCACCCCAAACATATACATACTAATATTCTAAAAGGACAGTTCCTAAAGACATCCAGACTCCATACTAGAGATCAGAACTTTAGTAGAGCCACTGAGAGATAATTTCATACAGAGATGGTACAATCACCGTGAGATGGAATATATGCAGAGTAAAACCATGAGTTTGAGACAGGAACAAGGGAAGCTGTATTTACATAGAAAGAATTTAAATGATAATCATAAACAACAAGGGATAATACAGGATCTAAGGATGGTGCTTACGTATTCCAGTGATATGAGATATATCTGCGATGTGATAAAGAATAACTGGAAAATATTAACATCTGATGAAGAACTAAGAGGAATAATAGGGGATGTACCTTGCTTTGCTTTAAAAAAAAATCGAAACTTGAAACAGATTCTATGCAAAGATGTAGATTAGTAGAGTTACATGGTATCCAACAGGAGGGGCACTCACCCTTGTCAAAGATGTACTAATGGTAGATATATATCCACAGACAATATTTTTATACATCCCAATCAGAACAAGAAGTATGTTTTCAATTTTTATGAGGATTGCACAACCACAAATATTGTATATATGGCTACATGTGACTCCTGTAATTCCCTTTACATAAGTAAAACCAAAGTAAAGAATTTCCAAGCACGTAAGTGACATCAGACTGGCGGGTATGAAAAATCCTTTGACCAGACATATTAAACAAAATATGGGACATAGTTTTTATTTTAGGGTGATACAACTTATGAAAACAATTAAAAGACAATATGACATTGACAATGCAACTAAAAGGGCCAAAATATCATGGATCAGAAGATTGCAAGCACATAAACCTCCGGGACTTAACACTAATTATACATTAAAGCCAGCCCTAAGAGGAAGGAGGTTGAAGAGACGTCTTTAATTGGTTCATCAATGGAGGGCGTTGGCTCTATACTGCACACTGATTGGCCCCATCTTCCAATATATATGATTGGATTTTAGTTTTGATTGATGTGAAGGGATCTGAGAAAGGATCACTTGATCTGAAAGCGCGTATCCTTTTTTTAAACTCCTTGGTTTTTATTAAAGCTGTTTTCACTTCACAACATGAATTGTATTCATTGAAACAGATTTATTGGAATTACCTTGGCTGTGGTAGCTGTGTTGGTTTTTGCAGTTATTATTTTTTTCTTACTTCACATCCCTTTAGTGGGAGGCTTCTTATTTGGGATTTTGTTTTTATATATATATATATATATATATATATATATATATATATATATATATATATGCGTGTGTGTGTGTGTGTGTGTGTGTGTGTGTGTGTGTGTGTGTGTGTGTGTGTGTGTGTGTGTGTGTGTGTGTGTGTGTGTGTGTGTGTGTGTGTGTGTGTGTGTGTGTGTGTGTGTGTGTGTGTGTGTATGCAAGCACTGGAATACTTATATTTCATGAAGACATTCTACAGTGTTTCCTGCCATGTTCCCACACTTACTGCCACTCAGTACAGCACAATCATCAGTTTAGTTGAGCTTAATTTGTATAGGAAGTTGTTAAATGGACCAAAATTCTCACCAATGTTTATTCAGCCAAGCTCAGTGGAAATTGATGTGTAAAAGCACACAATTGTTAAAGTAAGCAATCAAGTACTTTGAACCTAAGAATTACTAGAAAACTATGGACAACGTGTATGCAGAAACTCATTAGTTCTAGAGTAAAGTGAAGTTAATATGCAATTGCTTTATGATGATGCCAGTGAAAGGAATGTTAATGGCAAGAGTTGTAAATGTGAAGTATCATTTATTAATTGTACATAAACAGCTGTGTAATGTGTATAGGAAAGTTAAGGAGAGAGAACAATGAAAACGTGTTCTGCACTGATCAGGTAGTGACAAATACATGATGAAACTGGAACTGATAGATGCTTACATTGGTACTTTCATTTATTGATGATGCTGTATAGGGTACTGGGGGAAACAGTACATTGAGATCAGTATGTGTGGATGTCTGCTTTACGTTCTTAATATTTATGTTATGCTGTCAGCATATTGCAATGAAATCACAACAACTGTTGTATTTATACTTTCTGTTAATGCTGGTATTCTTTTATTTTGAACTTGGGTTTCTGTTTTTTTTTAAGTTACGGCAAACAAGGTTTGGCAATAGACTTTGGTGTTAAGCATGAGAATAGGCAGGAATACTAGATTCAAATAGGAAACAGTGGCAGACAGTGATGATGACAGAGTACTGTCTGCAAATTTGGGAGCACAGTAGCTTCAACATCACGTGATTCTCAGGAAACTACTGGAGAAAGTGTTAGGGGGTGTAACGCAAGTCAGGCATGCTTCATTATCATTCATCTGCATGTACCGTTACCTCTTATTTCAGATCTTGGTCATGCAGTACTGTGAGATCACTATCTGTAGGATCACCTGCATACAGTAGGTCATGTTGCTGAAGCAAGTCAGCTTTAAGCTCTCATGGTAGCACTTCCTTATGATCATGAGCAAAATCACCCACATTATCCCAAGGGGACACATTTGATGTACTGTAAGTCAGCGTCCACAGTGCAACTACAGAAAATATCTCATGTGACAATTCACTTTTTTAATTCCTCCAAATCTTTTGGGTTTCTAATACCATGATGGGAATGGACTCCATTCCTAAGTCAAAGTACAATTAAAGTTCATGAAATTAGTATTCTTTCAATCTTTGATGTCAGCCAGAAGTGCTCTTTGGAACACCTACGATGTGCCCAGTAATGACTCCTTCTGCAATTCATATGGAGTTACATGTATTGGTAGGATATCTAAATATGATTGTAGATTCTTTTTTATAAGACCCATTGCTCCTACTACTATTGGAACTGACTGGGTAGCTTTCTTCCACAGTGCTCAGGTTTCTGCCTGCAAACCCGATATTTTATGACTTTGTATCTTCTGTACACAAGATACTGTAGTCACTGGGTGTGGTGATTTCAATGATCAGTTCTACTTTTGTCTTCTTTTCACTGACCACTGTATCTGGTTTTCTAGCATCTATCTTTTGATCCCATGTAATGTAGACCATCATTTTCTATGATGCTTTGGGATTCATGTTTCCAGTGTTTTACAGCCACTTCATTACCATGATGTTTGCACAATCCCCAGTGCAACAGTCTTGCTACATTATTATGCCTTTCAGTATACATTCCTTCTGCCATTAGTATGTCACAATCAGCAATGAGGTGTGCAACTGTTTGCAATTCTGTTTTACAAAACCTACATTTGTTTGTTTCTCCCACATGTTCAATGGACTTTGTAAACCATTGTGTACATAGCCCACAATCTTGGGTCGCCACTTTTAACCTTTCATCCCTTGGTTTGAATTTGCTTTTCCTTAACAATTCCTGCACTCGATCCTAATATGCATTTTCAACATTTCTTGCCTTCTCTTCTAATCCTTCACCTTATATTCTTTTCTTTTGTTTTTTGGCACATTCAGTTTCTGCATGATTTTTATCTACTTGTGGTTTGATTTCCATTCCTGCTTGACACCGATATGTTTCTGCTAGACTATGCAAAGGAAGTATCTTAGATTTATTCTCCTCATGTTTCAAAAGTTTCACTAAATGTGAGACTTGTGAGGTCAGCAGATATGTGTGTAGTCCCGTGATTGTAGCTGTATACATGTAATTAATTTCAGGGAAGCCCATTAAAACTTTGGAATGGGGAATATATAATCTTGGTATGCACTGATTTTTGTAAATTATTTGCTGATCATGAAGCATCCTTCTTGTTTTCCTACCTAATCTATCCAACACATTTTGAGGCCAGTCAATCACTCCAAAACTGTAAGAACAGGAAGAACAAATTGATTTATAGCTTGTATGCTGTTCCTAGATGTCACAGCTGTTTTCAGGATTAATTTAAGTCTTCTAAAGTATTTCTTACTAAGTTTTATTCACACTTGTTCAAGTTTTATTGTTGATCCTTCATCCATTCCCAAATATTTATACACTCCATCGTGTTCAAGTTCTTGTATATCACATTTCTGTCTCAAACTGATGTTTTCTTGGTACTGCAGTTTTCCTGCGCTAAAGGTTGCTTTTGCACATTTATCAAGACCAAATTACATTTTTATATCATCTGGAAAAGTTTTGACAACTTGCAGTTGCACTTTCAGTTCCTCATCTAATAAGCTATACAGTTTTAAATCATTGACAAAGAGAAGATGAGAAGACTTTACACTTTGTTGTTTTCTAGAAGCCAAATTATAGCCATAGCCTAAGCTGTTAAGTAGACACCATAATGGGTTAAGGGCAAGACAGAATAGCAGCAGTGACAGAGATTACCTTGGAACATCCCCCTTTGAATTTTTCTCCCTGAAATAATAATTTGTCCTTTATCATGGTTTAATTGCAAAGTGGTCTACCACTGTTTCATGATCACTCTAATGAAGTTGATCAGTGTAGGGTACATCTTATACATTTTTAAGCACTCTTTTATCCATAAATGTGGGATACTATCAAATGCTTTTTTTTGGTCAATCCATGCCATATTTAGATTCTTCCTCTTCCTACAGTTCTACACTATGACTTTATTTAACAACAAATGATCCATTTTTCCATATGACTTTCTTTTACTGCCATTTTGTTCTATTGCCATAACTGATTTTTCTTTTAAATGACTATAAACTCTGTTGGCATCAATTCCAGTGTATAGTTTATACTTCGTCAGAAGGCAAGTTATTGGTCTATAATTTTTAGAGAAGCTTGCAGGTTCACTCTTAAGTAGGAGCATTGTTTTTCCTGCTGTTAGTAAGGTTGTTGTCTTTTCGGGGGGCACATATAAATAGTTCTTACTCATGGCTAAATCTTCAAGCAAAGATGTTAATACTTTTAGATATTGCATCTGGGCCTGGTGTTTTCCAATTAGAGGCTTTTCTTAACTTTATTTTAATCTCACTTGCTGTTACTTCATCCCATTTCATTTCCTGTACCTTTAAACTTCTTAATACTTCTTTTACTTCTTCTATCCATTTTGCATCTTTGTTAAGTTCCACAGGCTCTTCATAAATACTTCTCCAAAATGTATCTATTACTTCTTTTTTGGTGGTGTTCAATTCCTTTTGCATTATTTCCCAGTTCTCTAAAGAACTTTTTGGGGTCATCAATAAATTGCTTATTTTGTACTTTTCCTGTATTTTTATCTGTGTATCTTTTAAGTTTTTCCACCTGTGCTGAGATTTTTAGTTTGTTATTTGCAATAGATAGGGCATGATAGATCCTGATGTGTTCTAATATTGTGCATTGCTTTTATCATGTCTATCTTTCTAAACATTTTTGTTGATCTGTTACCTTGTCTATAATCTTCTAACATAGACACTTCTTGTCTTAATTGCTTTATAGTTTTCTCTGTTTGATACTTCCATGATGGTATTTGATTTATCCCCTTCCTTTCCCTCACTATCTTGTGTTCTTATGGTAGAACTTTTATCAGTTATTAATTTAGCTGCACAGTAATATATCCTGTTTACTTCTGTTATATCACATGGATCTCTATGAACAATCATATTTACTATATTCAATTGTTTTATCAAACTTCTGACTTCTTGGGTTTTATTGACCTTCTGCAGTCCATTTTTTTCAATTGATCTTAATATGTCTATCTATCTGTATTTAATCAAGCAACTCTTCTCTTAACTAATTTTCTTCTAAATTAAGGGACCATTTTTTTGTTTTCCATTTCTAGTGGGGATTCTATGGAAAGTTCTATGGCATCTTCCTGTGATACATTCTCTTCAATTTTATACTGTACTGTCCATTGCTCTGTCATATGGTAACTCACTGGCCTATCACTCCTCAACACTGACTGCATCAGAGTTTCCAGTTTCCTGTTCCTTCCCTTGCTGTCCAACTTAAGTGAACATTTATACTGGTTTCCTGTGGAAGGCTCCAAAATATCTTCATATGGCACCTGACCAAATGCTTCCTGTTTTACCGGTTTTCCCTTAATTTGTTGGTCCATTGCTCTATACTGTTGTCGTGCTTTCTGAATTAGATTTTTATACTGAATCCTTCACTTCGCAGGTACTCCATAACCTCAGTTTCTATTTCTTTAACTTCTCTTTTACTAATCTCCCCTTCTACTTTTCCTCTTTGTCTTCTTATTTTTGTATAGTAAAGTTTTCCATGTATGGACTCCTTTGCCTGTATTTTTCTTCAAATATCTTTGGTGCTGCTCTTTTTGTATTGATTAGTTTTGCTTTCTCCTTTGCATAGATATTAGATCATATTAAATCTCTTTTTCTTTCCCATATTCAATTCACCAGCATGTGTTTCACTATGGTATAAGAAGTTTCAAAGCCCCCTTCAACACAGATAACATGGACTCCTGTGCAGAGGTGTACACCAATACCCTGTATAATCACTTAAGCAGTTGTATAAGTTTGGCAGTACCTAACTGAATTAAAACTAGGTCTTGCCAAAAAAACAAGCCACCCTGGTGAACCCCTAGTATAATCAGACTATACAACAAGAGAAAGAAACTAATGTCTAAGAACAAGAGGAAACTGGCTCAGCAGAGGAAGTAATCCCTTTCTAGCTTAAACAAACAAATTAGCCCATAGGGAAAGGGAAGGTAGAGGTAAACCCTATTTCTCAGAAAGGAATATGCCACTGGTTAACAGGATGGATGGTTATCACATAAAGACTGTAGATTATGTCTACCTTATACCTCTGACAATAAAAAAATTATGGATATTATATGTAAGAATTGGCATGTCCTAACAGTAAATAGTGGGATAGAGCAAGTTGTGGGGACATATCCAAAAGTTACTTGTAAAAATTTGAAATCATTAAAATGTAGGCTTTGCCATAGAACTGGCATGGTAACCAGCAAAACTATTTCTAAGAGACAAGGAACATTTAGTTGTAGACATTGCCATTTTTGCAAGTATATTACCAATAAGAACATTTTTATACATTATTTTAGGCATTATGCTGATTGTTCAACTGCTAATGTTATATATATTTAGCCCAATGTGTTCAATGTTTTAAGTTCTATCTTGGCATGACTACTAGACCATTGAGGGATAGGATTAGGAAACATATATATTACAACAACACTGGAGACACCAGAGGTGCTGTTGCCAAACATATTCTTGAAGAAGGTACCATCTGTACATTTGTATTTTTCATCACAGAGATCTTGCCAAGCAGTATAAGGTTGGGGAATAATAGGAACATACCTGAAAAGACTGAGAAAAAATGGATTGTTTTGCTGCAAGCTGACAAGGGCAAGGGTTGGAATGAAGCTTTTTCACTCAAACCTTTTGTAAGGGACAGAAGGCTTAGTTACATTTGCTAACCTTCTCTCACCCCCCCTCCTTTTAATGCATTCTCTTTACTTTGGCCGTTAGATATACATTTTTATAGTAGTTATAGGTGTGCCTGCTTATATATATGCACATACTTCTCATACATTATTTATTTATTCATATATTTCATGTTTTCAATGTGTTTTTATATACACACTTTTTTATGTTAGCAGTATTTAGCTATGAAGTTTGGTTTTGTTTATGTTTATTCCTTTATATATTCTTTGTTGTTTATGTGTTTGTTTTTTGAACATCTTAGTAGATTGATGAGCATTCATGTAGCAGTTTAAGTTTTTTTATTGTAAACTTTACATAAGGTGTATACTTAGTTATCTATGTGGATGGCAGGACTGTTTCAGCTTTTGTTGACACAGTCTAGCATTAATTTTTTCAAAACATCAGTATATTTCCAACAGCATGATGAAATGGTTTATGTATGATACATATTATACTGTTTAGATATCTACAATATATGTCTTATTTATTATATTTGAAATCTATTATATAAGTTGTGGTTGGAACATACCAAAAATGTACTTATTTTGTTAAAGTGTTAGGTTAATTTAAATCACTTGGTTTCCACTAATTATGTAATTGGAGGGAAAAAGGTTGCTAGCAGTGATTGGTTTAACTGTGTTTGAAATGTTTAGGCTTGTGATAGAATTTTATGTATGATGAAGTGTAGGAGTACTATGCAAAAGTGCTTACATGTTTTTTACTAAATAAAATGTTTGGTTTTATGCCGTGCGTGTCCTTTGCTTGCTTGGATTTCTTGAAGACTGAACTTGACAGTCATGAGGAGAAGGTAAACATTTGCACCACACCACACTCATCACATAGTCTCACTAAATCTACACTACCAAAATCCACAGATAGTAACACAAAAACATTTGCGGGGGCTCTCAATAATAATCTGTCTAAGCAACAGAGACCTCCAAAGCAGAAACGCAAGCAACCTCCATCCCCCAACACAACCCAAATGACACATAGCCCACAGACTCAGTGTGCCACTTAACCACAGCCAATAAGGCAAAACAACGTACCCAACACACTAGTCAAAGGTGACTCTATAGTCAGGCACACTGACGTCCCACTCACCAGGCTTAACAAGGAGAAGGTTACTGTCAGCTGCCTGTCAGGTGCCAGGATCTGCCACATAACCCATGCACTCAGGTCACTCCACAACAAGTACAAATATGACTCTGTCATTGTCCATGTTGGTCTGAATGACCTGAGACATACCTCCCTGGACTACATGAAAAGAGACATGAAAGAGCTCTCTGACCTTGTTGCTCAGGCAGGTATGACCCTAGCCCTGAGTAGCATTCTGCCATCGCCCAGAATGATACCGCAGTACAAGGACAAAATGATTGACTTCAACAACTGGCAAAACTTCTGGTGTCATTCTAAGGGGATCCAGTATCTGTCTGCTTGGGATGACATGGTCGACAGACCACGATGCTTTGCCACAGATGGCCTGCACCTGTCACCCCTGGGATTCCAGATACTGGCTAAGGCTCTTGCTGCTCCTATAGTGCCATTTTTAAGCAAGGTTCAAATAACAAATTCGCCACCATAACAGGAACAGGCAAGCAAAAACTGAGGATAATGCTACTCAATGCCAGAAGTTTAAATCCCAAAATGCACTCACTTGAGGCACTACTTAAAATGGAGAACATCTATATCTGTACAGTGACTGAGACCTGGTTCAAGGCTCCAGAGATCACCCCCTGCACTATCAGGCTATAACTTATACCACACTTTTCAGCAATGTAACCTGGACCAAAACACCAAAGGCGGAGGTGTGTCCATATTCATTAAGGATATCCACACCTCCAGGCTAGTTACTCAGCATAATGCATCCGAGGCTATCCAAGTGCAACTAACTCTAGGCAAAACTGCAATACAAATTGTAGCTTGCAACAGATCCCCCACCATGCCCCAGGATTCCCACTCCTCTTTTCTTGATGTACTGGAAAATACTAGGGTTCAACCAAACACCCTAATAATGGGTGACTTCAACTACCCCACCATTAACTGGGAAAACTACTCGTGTACCAACTCCTTAGCTCGCTTTCTGGAATTCATAAACTCCAATGTCCTGGATCAACTTATCCACACCCCCACCAGGGGCAACAATATCCTAGACCTAGTCATTACCAACATGAGTGACCGGTGTTCCACACCTGAAGTCAACTCCTCGTTGGTCCGATACGACCATAAGCTAATAGCCCTTGATATCCACATGCTGCCCCCACCCTCCATTAAAGAAACCACAATAAACAATTTCTCCAAATCCAACTTCATTCTTCTTAAGACAGAAGTGGTGAACTTCATGACACCCATGCAGATGGACAATACAGTTACAACTGCTGAATCCTACACAAATGCACTCTATAAGCACTAAAACAAGTGCATGGATCATGCTATCCCAAACAGAACCAAGATGCTATCCTCCAAAAAAAGGAAACCAATCTGGTGGTCCCCTGCCATAAATAAACTGTACAACAGAAGGAAGAAACTGTTGCAAAAGAGAGTAAAATCCCATGAGTGGAGGAGCTCCCTGGACAGAATCAGTAAGAAGCTGAAATCCCTTATAAGATCCTCCAAAGCTAGCTACAAAAACAAAATCACCACCAGTTTCAAGGACAACCACAAAGCATTCTATAGCTATGTCAAGAATCTCGATGGCAACACCCAAATCTGCTCTGAGTTACAGCACAAAGGCAAGAAAATTACAGAACCAACTGATATTGCCAACATCCTGGCAGATAGGTTCAGTGCTAACTTTACTCCCCTCCCACCCCCTAAAGGGCCAATATCTATTCAGGAAGAATGCAGAGTCCCTGAAATTACAACTATGCAGGTAAAAGCTACACTCTCTAAAGCCAAAAACACAGCATCCATGGGACCGGACAACATCCCAGGCTGCATTTTACACGAATTTCAGAAGGAACTGCCTCCCTACTTAAGCACCATTTTCAATAATAGCCTCACATCAGGCTTTGTGCCCACTGAATGGCACACAGCAACAGTTATCCCACTCCACAAAGGGGAAGCCACCACTGATCCCGGGAACTATCAAACTATTTCGCCTGATGAGCTTGGTCTGCAAGGCCATGGAACGTATCATCATGGAACTCATAAACAAAGACATTGGTAACCTCCAAACTCTGGATCCCACCCAGTTCAGGTTTGAGAAAGGTAGATCATGCCTCCTGAACCTGATCAACTTCTTGGAGGCAGTCACCAAAGCTGTAAATGAGGGTAAGGTGGTTCACACAGCCTATCTTGATCTCGCCAAAGCTTTCAACACCATCCCCCATTCTGGAATTATAGCTAAACTCGCTAAACTAGGTATAAATCCCTACATCATAAGATGGGTTGCCAACTGGCTCACTGACAGAACCCACACTGTAAAAGTTGCCGACTCCAAATCTGACCTCAAAGCAGTGACAAGTGGAGTACCACAGGGTTCCATCCTGGGACCTCTCCTGTTTGGTATCTACTTCTCTGAAGTACAGGCTAACACAGAAGGCTTCTGGCTAATGAAGTTTGCAGATGACTGCAAACTAGGAGCCATAGTGAAGTACCCAAATGATGTGGACATCCTACAGAAGAGCCTCGCTGAGACAGATGCCTGGTACCAGAGCCATGGCCTCAAGCTCAATGCCAAAAAGTGCAGTGTCATCCCCTTTGGTAAAAACTCTGTACCCATGAATGTCCACATAGGCAGCAATCTACTTAACACCGAATGCGTGATAAGAGACCTTGGGACCCAGGTGGACAGTAGTCTCTCCTTTGATAGTCACATCGCCACAGTAGTCAGGAAGTCCTTCTACGTGGCACACCTCATCATAAAAGGGTTCTCATCCAGGAAAAAAGAGGTAATTGTTCCCCTCTACGTGACACTTATTAGACCCATTATAGAGTACAATGCCCCTTTTGGAATGTACCTCACAAGACATTTGCAGCAGCTGGCAAGGCCACAGAAGTACCTCACAAAGAGGATTACTGGCCTCAAACAAATGCTCTACACTGACCACCTCAAAAAACTCCAACTTTACTCTGTAGCATATCGCCTACTGTGAGGTGATCTCTGCCTAACATATAAAGCTATGCCAAACCCAGAGCTGTTGGACATGCTACACCTAAAGAAATCCCAATCCCTCCAAGCTATACACTCTAGGGAATTAAACCTTGTCACCATTAACTGGGAAAACTACTCATGTACCAACTCCTTAGCTAACTTTCTGGAATTCATAAACTCCAATGTCCTGGATCAACTTATCCACACCCCCACCAGAGGCAACAATATCCTAGACCTAGTCATTACCAACATGAGTGACCGGTGTCCCACACCTGAAGTCAACTCCTCATTGGTACGATCCGACCATAAGCTAATAGCCCTTGATATCCACATCCCGCCCCCACCCCCCATTAAAGAAACCACAATAAACAATTTCTCCAAATCCAACTTCATGCTTCTTAAGACAGAAGTGGTGAACTTCATGACACCCATGCAGATGGACAATACAGTTACAACTGCTGAATCCTACACAAATGCACTCTATCAGCACTAACACAAGTGCATGGATCATGCTATCCCAAACAGAACCAAGATGCTATCCTCCAAAAAAAGGAAACCAATCTGGTGGTCCCCTGCCATAAACAAACTGTACAACAGAAGGAAGAAACTGTTGCAAAAGAGAGTAAAATCCCATGAGTGGAGGAGCTCCCTGGACAGCCTCAGTAAGAAGCTGAAATCCCTTATAAGATCCTCCAAAGCTAGCTACGAAAACAAAATCGCCACTAGTTTCAAGGACAACCACAAAGCATTCTATAGCTATGTCAAGAATCTCGATGGCAACACCCAGATCTGCTCTGATTTACAGCACAAAGGCAAGAAAATTACAGAACCAACTGATATTGCCAACATCCTGGCAGATAGGTTCAGTGCTAACTTTACTCCCCTCTCACCCCCTAAAGGGCCAATATCTATTCAGGAAGAATGCAGAGTCCCTGAAATTACAACTATGCAGGTAAAAGCTGCACTCTCTAAAGCCAAAAACACAGCATCCATGGGACCGGACAACATCCCAGGCTGCGTTTTACACGAATTTCAGAACGAACTGCCTCCCCACTTAAGCACCATGTTCAATAATAGCCTCACATCAGGCTTTGTGCCCACTGAATGGCACACAGCAACAGTTATCCCACTCCACAAAGGGGGAGCCACCACTGATCCCGGGAACTATCAACCTATCAGCCTGATGAGCTTGGTCTGCAAGGCCATGGAATGTATCATCATGGAACTCATAAACAAAGACATTGGTAACCTCCAAACTCTGGATCCCACCCAGTTCAGGTTTGAGAAAGGTAGATCATGCCTCCTGAACCTGATCAACTTCTTGGAGGCAGTCACCAAAGCTGTAAATGAGGGTAAGGTGGTTCACACAGCCTATCTTGATCTCGCCAAAGCTTTCAACACCATCCCCCATTCTGGAATTATAGCTATACTCGCTAAACTTGGTATAAATCCCTACATCACAAGATGGGTTGCCAACTGGCTCACTGACAGAACCCACACTGTAAAAGTTGCAGACTCCAAATCTGACCTCAAAGCAGTGACAAGTGGAGTACCACAGGGTTCCATCCTGGGACCTCTCCTGTTTGGTATCTACTTCTCTGAAGTACAGGCTAACACAGAAGGCCTCTGGCTAATGAAATTTGCAGATGACTGCAAACTAGGAGCCATAGTCAAGTACCCAAATGATGTGGACATCCTACAGAAGAGCCTCGCTGAGACAGATGCCTGGTACCAGATCCATGACCTCAAGCTCAATGCCAAAAAGTGCAGTGTCATCCCCTTTGGTAAAAACTCTGTACCCATGAATGTCCACATAGGCAGCAATCTACTTAACACCGAATGCATGATAAGAGACCTTGGGACCCAGGTGGACAGTAGTCTCTCCTTTGATAGTCACATCGCCACAGTAGTCAGGAAGTCCTTCTACGTGGCACACCTCATCATAAAAGGGTTCTCATCCAGGGAAAAAGAGGTCATTGTTCCCCTCTACTTGACACTTATTAGACCCATTATAGAGTACAATGCCCCTTTTGGAATGTACCTCACAAGACATCTGCAGCAGCTGGCAAGGCCACAGAAGTACCTCACAAAGAGGATTACTGGCCTCAAACAAATGCCCTATACTGACCACCTCAAAAAACTCCAACTTTACTCCATAGCATATCGCCTACTGTGAGGTGATCTCTGCCTAACATATAAAGCTATGCCAAACCCAGAGCTGTTGGACATGCTACACCTAAAGAAATCCCAATCCCTCCAAGCTACACACTCTAGGGACCTAAACCTTGTCACCACAATAAACAGGACATGCTGGAGGGATCGATTCCTGTCCCAGAGACTTCCCATATTCTGGAACAGGCTACCCATCTATGTCAAGCAAAGTTCTTCATTAGCACTCTTCAAGAAGATTCTTGATGAGTGGATGGGAAATAGGAAATACACCCCGTTGTTCACTTCTGTGTCTCTGCTTGACAGTGACACAGGAAAATAACTTTTTTGGGTGGCATAAGCCATGGAACCTTGTTGGCTAGGCTTACGCAGGCCCTTGGGCCGATAGCCTAGTACCTAATTATGAACCTATGGAGCTTGGTCTGGACTTTATCTGGTGCAGTGGTTTTGCTTTTGCCTGAAATTAGAGATCTTGTCAAGTCGGGTCTATATTAGAACATTGAAGTTTCAAAACTTCGAATGTTCTAATATCGAACCCTATTCAGTGAAAGCTGAAAATATCAAAACAACAGAAAACCAAATTTTTTCCCAGGGAAATAATTCGGTTGTCTGTTTGTGTTGCTTTGGTATTTTCAGCACTGTGGTGGAAAGTTCATAGGTTCATAGGTAGGTACTAGGCTATCTGCCTGAGGGCATTTATAAGCCTAGCCAGAGTGTGTCGGCTTTCGCCACCCCATTGATTAATTAACTGATCCTCTGTCAAGCAGAGCCAATGAAGTGATCCCAGGGGTGTATATTCTGTTACCCATCCACTTGTCAAGGTTTCTCTTGAAGAGTGTTAGTGAGGGGCTCTGCCTAATGTAATTTGGAATTTTGTTCCAAAGCATGGGGAGTCTCTGTGACAGGAATCTATCCCTCCAGCATGTTCTATTTATTGTTGTGGTGAGGTTTAGCTCACTAGAGCGTGTGGCTCGCAGTGACTTGGATTTCTTTAGGTGGAGTATGTCCATCAATTCTGAGCTGGACATGCCTTTGTAAGTCAGGCAGAGATCACCTCTGAGTAAGCGATATGCCACTGAGTACAGCCAGAGTTTTTTCAGTCCGGCTGCATAGGACATATGTTTGAGGCCAGTAATCCTCTTGGTGAGGTACTTTTGTGGTCTTTCCAGCTGTTGGAAGTGTCTTGTGATGTACATCCCAAATGGGGCATTGTACTCTATGATGGGTCTAATGAGTAACGAGTAGAGGGGCACTATAACCTCTTTATTTCTAGATGCGAACCCTTTAGTAATTAGATGGGCCACATAGAAGGATTTCCTAACTACTTTGGCAATATGATTGTCAAAGGAGAGATTACTATCTACCTGGGTCCCTAGATCTCTTATTACCTCTTCTGTAATAAGGGGGCTGCCACCTATGTGGTAATTTATGGGTGTTTTGTTTTTCCCAAATAGAATAACTATGCATTTTTTGGCATTTAGCTTGAGACCATGACTGACACCAGGTGTCTGTCTCAGTAAGGCCCTTTTGCAGATGTCCATGTCAGCTGGAGAGTCAATTATGGCTCCCAGTTTGCAGTCATCGGCAAACTTGGTTAGCTATAGTCCTCCTGTGTTTGCCTGTACTTCTGAGAAGTATATGCTGAACAGTAGGGATCCCAGGACTAAGCCTTGTGGGACACCACTTTTGACTGGTTTAGAGTCAGACTTGGAGCCTGCTATTCTTACCATGTGAGTTCTGTCTGTAAGCCAGTTGGCAACCCATCTCATTATGTAGGGGTTTATGTTCAGGCTGGTGAGTTTTTTTGTAATACCCGAGTGGGGAATGGTGTCAAAAGCCTTGACGAGGTCAAGGTAGTCTGTGTGAACCACCTTTCCCTTGTCTATGGCCTTGGTGACTGTCTCAAAGAAGTCAACCAGGTTTAGTAGGCATGATCTCCCCTTAACAAAGCCAAACTGGGTCAGGTCAAGTGTTTGGAGGTTCCCAATGTCTTTGTTAATGAGTTCCATGATGATGCGCTCCATAGCCTTGCAGACCAGGCTAGTCAGGCTTATGGGATGATAGTTACCAAGGTCAGTTGTGGCCCTTCCTTTGTGGAGAAGAATAACCGTTGCTGTGCACCATTCTATGGGCACATAGCTTATGGAGAGGCTGAGGTTGAACAGTGTGTTTAGGTGGGGGTTAGTTCATTCTGTAGTTCGTGCAAGATGCAGCCTGGGACACCATCTGGTCCCATTGACGCTGTGTATTTGGCTTTTGAAAGGACTGTTTTCACATGTGTGTCTGTGATTTTTGGGACGCTACACTTTTCTGGTATTGTTGTGGGCCCTTTTGCAGGTGAGAGGAGGATGAAGTTTGCACTGAATCTATCTGCCAGGATGTTGGCAATATCAGTAGGTTCAGTATATTTTGTGCTATTATGCACTAGTTCAGTGCATATTTGTGAGTTGCAACTTAGATTCTTAACATAGCTAAAGAAGGCTTTGTGGTTATCTTTTGAATCCTTGGCTATTTTTCTTTCGAAGTTAGCCTTGGATGATTTCATGAGGGACCTTTGTTTCTTACTGATACTGATCAGGGATGTATTTCCCTCTTGGGATTTGCTTTTTTTCTGAACTAGTTTCCTCCTACTATTGTATAGCCTGTTTATTGCAGGGGTCCACTAAACTGGTTTCCTTCTCTTAGAGGAGTGAGTCTTGGTTTTGCTAGGGATGGCACAATCCATACATCCTTGTAGGTGCTCATAGAGTGCATTTGTAAAGATTTCTGCATCTTGGGCAGCATTACCCTTTAATGTGGTGGCTCTGAAACTTACCACCTCTGTCTTAAGTAAGGTGAAGTTTGCTTTAGAAAAGTTTTTTACTGTGGTTTCCTTAGGGTCGGGTTCAGGTTCCAATCCAATTCCAATTGTCCAATCTGTTCACCTAATTCTTTAGTTATTATAGTATAGTGTTTTACCATCATTTGAAGTAATTTCAAGCCCTGTTGGTTAAACAATTTTATCAGATCATTATGAAATTCAGAACCTGATATCAATCCTGTTGGGTATCGCCATGTTCTTAACCCCTTAGGTACTATCTCCAGTCACAGGCACTCTTGGAACTATTCTATTTCCAAACATAGTTTCTTGTATTTTAACATATTATGATCTAACTGATTTAATAACACTGATATTGATATGTTCAGTGCATCTCCAACTATCTGCGAATTATTAGAGTTATCAACTAATCTTTTAGCTTAGGAGTCTGTATCAACCCCAAATGGGGAATCTGATCTTGCTCCTGTTGGCGTTGAAAGGTACTGGGTACTGGTCACAAATTACAATTCATGTTAGAAGCTCCTGCATTCAAAATAGCAAGTGCTCTTTCTACATCCATATGCAAATAGGGCTGCTCATTTAGAAGCTCAGTCCTTAAATTAAATGAAGTAACTGTTTGTCCTGGTTGTCCTGATGGCAATGAATTTATTTGCCCAGTTTGTCCTGGTTGAAACTAATCCTGAATGACCTTTCGGTCCTGTTGTTGCTGCTGGATTGAAACCATAGTATCCAAATGGGTATTTAAAGTCTCTACTCTTTGCGACAAAAGTTGGATCAACATAGTCAATTTACCCAGAGTATTGTCATCTTTCAATAAACTCCAATTTTTTATTATTATTTCTTTAATTTTGTTATAGTATAAAGAAAAGGTTAAAATACATGCCAAATTAAAACCGGGCAGTTCAAACTGTTGTAAAGAATCCTTTTGATTTATATTAGTTTCTTGTTCATGCAAATATATTTTGTATTGTAATATATTAGGTTCATAGGGAGGTAAGTAGAGATGTCTTGTACCAGGAAGTTATACTTTGTTTATTATTGTTATTATTATATTTCAAGGCAACTAATATGGATGCTGAACACAAATACTAACATATATTAATAGGTTGCTTCAATTATGGCAATACGAGTAACTTTAATATATATTTATTTGATTTTAGCAAGTGAACTATTTAAAATTGTTTATAACTTTAAAATGTTATTATTTTATCATGTGACCTTGTGAAGGTTATTTAAATGCAGTTGGATGTTTTGAATGTTTTTTGTCAATCTGAAGAAGTCCAACGATACTGTTGGACAAAAAGCACTTAAATAAATTTGCTTTGTGTATAAAGAGACTTGGCAGTTTTAGCGGTTTGGTTGAACAGTTGGTCATTTATATTTTCGTGGTTTGTGCTGTTGTTTGTATTCCGCTATGGCTATGGCTAACGTCTCTTTTGATTCAACACCTACCATCTTATTGGATACTAATACAGAACCAGATTCAATGGGTAAATTGACTATGTTGATCCAACTTTTGTCGCAAAGGGTAGAGACTTTAAATACCCGTTTGGACGCTGTAGCACCAATTAAGCAGCAACAACAGGACCGAACGGATTCGTTTCAACCAGGACAAACTGGGCAAATAAATTCATTGTCACCAGGACAACCAGGACAAACAGGTATTTCATTTAATTCAAGTACTGAGCTTCTGAATGAACAGCATAATTTGCATATGGATGTAGAAAGAGCACCTGCTATTTTGAAGGCAGGAGCTTCTAACGTAAATTGTAATTTGCGACCAGTACCCAGTACCTTTCAACGTCAACAGCAACAAGATCAGATTCCCCATTTGGGGTTGATACAGACTCCTATCCTAAAAGATTGGTTGGTGACTCCAGTAGAGTTATTTGTAGTTGATAACTAATAATTCGCAAAGAGTCGGAGATGCAGTGAACATATCATTATCAGAGTTATTAAATCAGTTAGATCATAATATGTTAAAATACAAGAAACTATGTTTGGAAATAGAATATTTCTAAGAGTGCCTGTGATTGGAGATGGTACCTAAGGGGTTAAGAACATGGCGATACCCAACAGGATTGATATCAGGTTCTGAATTTCATAAGGATCTGATAAAATTGTTTAACCAATAGGGCTTGCAATTACTTCAAATGATGGTAAAACACTATACTAGAATAACTAAAGAATTAGGTGAACAGATTGGGCAATTGGATAGCCAAATTAAACAACATAATGACTTTGAAAGGTATAAGGACAAATATTTACGTACTTTTCAAAGCATAGAACAACATTTGGCTAATATCAGGCAAACAAAAATAAAAAAATTGGAAAGGGACCGGTTGCAATATCGTACAGGGTCAGCCTACCCCCCACCCCCACCATCTCAAGCATGGTCGAACCATCAGACTTCTAATTTAGAGAACAGTGGAACCACATCACAAGGGGCCACTGTTATACCAGCATCAACATCAGTACCGCAAAGTATGGAATTCATAAATAATCATCCAGATGGTGATTTGGAGGGAGACAATGTGAGAAGGAGTGAACATATTTGAGACCGCAATACTAATAATGAAATACGAAATAATAATAACCAACAGACAGTGGTTTCATACACTAAACAGGGTTTTATGAGGGCCAACCAACGGAAACATTGGAACAAATGGAAAAACAACAACAGGAGGTGACCCTGGGAATCCAACATAAGGATACACCTATTGTGAAAAATAAACAGGGTGATTTTACTGTTTATAATTTTTCATCTTTCCAGGTTTCCCAATATTTAGTGGACATTATTTCTAAAAGTTTGACATTTGTTCCCACACGGAAAATGGATTTAGCACAAGCCATATGTGATCTTAAATTGTTTGTAAGAAAATTTAATTTGAAACAACTTTTAGGTACGCAAACTATAGCCACTAATCAACTTAAAGTTTTGAGCTCTTTTAACCCACCTTTGCATAGTTTGTTATATGTTTTTGAAAATGTTTGTGAATTAGACTTGAGAAAATTAAAGGAAATGGAATCTACATATATGTACAACATGAGTAGGGACAAAAAAGAAGTCCTTGACCTCCTTTTGGCAGCTTAAGTACAGGTGATGAATCCCGATAAGGGAGGGGGCTTAGTCTTTATGGATGTGCAAGATTATGAAAGCAGGATAAAAGAAATATTGAGTACTGATACTTATGAATTGGCTTCACTTAACGAATATAATAGATCAAATCAACTTATTAAAAGTTTACTAAATGACCTATTTATAGAAGCAAGAATAGATCTGCATACATATAACTATTTGCAAATCTTACCACCAAGAGTACCCTGTATGTTTCGGGTACCTAAACTCCATAAGAGCATGAGTAATCCCCCATTTAGGGCAATAGTAGATGGGAGAAATTCATCCACTTATGCTTGTGCAAAATATGTCAACTCCATAATGAAAAAATACGTGTCAACAGAAGAAAAGATTTCAAAAGATTCCTGGGCATTTTTAGATAAGATGAACAATTTAGAATACAAACAGGAATATAATTTTCTTACAGTGGATGTGAAGGAATTGTATACTAGTATACCCCACCAACAAGGGATAGAATGGGCGACTATGAGAATGAGACAGAAGGGTGCACTAGAGGAAGAAATTTCCCTAGTACGGGAGTTATTAGACATTATTTTAACTTATAATTAAATTCTGTCTGATAATCAATATTTTATTAAAAAAAAGGGTGGCAATGGGCTCCCCGTGTTGTTCTAGTTTTGCAAATTTAGTAATGCCCTTTTGGGAAAATACATATGTATTAGGCAATGATGATAACTTCACAGAAATAATTAAATTTTATACAATATTTTTAGATTATATGTTTATGGTGATTCAGGGTAATGAAGAAACTGCTGTTTGTTTGTGTTTGTGTCTTTCGGCTTTTTCCCGGTTAGGGGTCGCCACAGCAGAACTCCGGTCTGCTAATGATTGGCAGTAGATTTTTACGTACTGGCTTGCCGGGCCTAATGCACAACCTTCAAAGAAGAAACAGCCATTCACGCATGTTGCCGCACAGAAGATGCTCTAACTGAGAATCGAACAGGCAAGTAAAAGCATTAAATAATACATCTGATTTTTTGCAATTCACTCATTTTTTTCACACTAAATCCATATCTTATTTAGATGTTGAAATTATTAAAAATGAACAATAAAAAGGGTACGAAGCTAAAATATTCAGAAAGCCTACTTACTCTAATAAATTTTTGCACTATTCAAGTGCACATCCGTTCCATCAGAAATGGTCTGTAGTGAAGGGCCAACTAGTCCGAGCAGCGCGGATGATCACTACAGAAGAAAACTTCTCTGAGGAATGCACAAATTTGAAACATACGTTTTTAAGTAGAGAACACCCTTTAGATTTAATAGAAGAATTAATACATGAAATCACATACAAAAGGACTAAAGGTTTATATAAACCATTACTAAAGAAATATATAGATACATCCATCACTGTTACAGGAAAAAGAAACTAATATAAATCAAAAGGATTCTTTACAACAGTCTGAACTGCCCGGTTTTAATTTGGCATGTATCTTAACCTTTTCTTTAGACTATAACAAAATTAAAGAAATAATAATAAAAAATTGGAGTTTATTGAAAGATGACAATACTCTGGTTTCAAAAGTAGGAGAATTGCCAAAGATAGTCTGGAGAAAGGGACTGAGTTTCAAAAACCTATTACAAAAACAAATAAACTCAACAATGAGGAATTTGGGCATGATGCAGTGTGGTAATTGTCCATACTGCTATGTTATGGAACTTGGAATTACAACTGATATAAATGGCTTTAGATTAAATTGTAAGAATAGATTTAACTGTAATTCAAAAGGAGTTGTTTATGTTGCTAAATGTCAAGCCTGCCCATCTTTCTATACAGGCAAGACAGATCGGAGATTGAGGGACAGGGTATATGAACATCTTAGGAGCATAAGTCAACATAAAGAAGAAAATGCTCTAGCTAGGCATGTACTTGCACACCTAGACCATAAGTTTAAATTTAAGTAATTGATCAGGTCATTCAGGATATGAGAGGTGGTCCATATAATTTACTGTTGGAAAAAATTGAACTAATGTGACAAATTAGGCTGAATGCATATATGGTTCCTGGTTTAAATGAAAAGTGTTCAATTATGTGTTTATTGAGGCTTAAAAGTTTGGATAGATAAGATATATAAATTATGAAGTATAAATTATATATTTTTAAATGTATAGATAAAATATGTATGTAAATACATGCAAATATATTTTGTATTGTAACATATTAGGTTCAGAGGGAAGTAAGTAGAGATGTCTTGTACCAGGAAGTTATACTTTGTTTATTATTGTTATTATTATATTTCAAGGCAACTAATATGTATGCGGAACACAAATACTGACATATATTAACAGGTTGTTTCAATTATGGCAATAAGTGTAACGTTAATATATATTTATTTGATTTTAGCAAGTGAACTATTTAAAAGTGTTTATAACTTTAAAATGTTATTGTTTTATCAATTGACCTTGTGAAGGTTATTTAAATGCAGTTGGATTTTTTGAATGGTTTTTGTCAATCTGAAGAAGTCCAACTATACTGTTGGACGAAAAGCGCTTAAATAAATTTGCGTTGTGTATAAAGAGACTTGGCAGTTTTAGCGGTTTGTTTGAACAAATAGCCAACCTGCTAGCTGACAGATTTGTAGCAAACTTCACCGCCGTCCCCTCCAGTCATCCCCCACAGTATACTTACCACTATTCCTCAGCCTATTATTTCAAGAGACCAGGTCATCTTGGTGCTCTTAAAGGTCAAAAACCCAGTATCAGTGGGACCAGACAACATCCTAGACTGTCTTTATTCCCTAGCAGACCCACATGGATCTCTTTTTAACCACAACCTGTAATCTAGCTATGTTCTGGCAGAATGGAGGACAGAAACAGTAATTCCTCTGCACAAAGGTGGACCATCAACCAGCCCTGGGAATTATACGTCCATAAGCTTGACTAGTCTAATCTGCAAGGCCATGGAAAGAATCATTATTTACCTTATTAGCAAGGATATAGATAACCTCCAAACTCTGGACCCAACCCGGTTTGTTAAAGGTTGATCATGTCTGTTAAACAAGGTTGACATTTTGAGAAAGTCACTAATGCCCTAGATGAGAGAAAGGCAGTGCATACCACCTATCTTGACATACCCAAGGCATTGAACACAATCCCCCACTCAGGTATTATAGAGAATCTCTCCCATTTGGAATTAACTCCTACATTACCAGATGGGTAGCCAAGTGGCTCACCATCAGGACACATACTATCAAAATGGGTGACTTCTCCTTTAGCAAAAGATTGTCACCAGTGGTGTACCACAAGGTTCTGTGCTAGACCCCTTACTGTTCGGAATTTATTTCTCGGAAGTCCTGGCAAACTGGAATGGCTTGTGGCTGACCAAATCGCAAACTGGGAACAATCATCGAGTCCCCTAATGATGTTAATATACTGCAGACAGGGACAACACAGACAAATGATTGATGCCAAAGACACAGATTAAAGCTAAATGTAAAAAAATGCATTACAATTTCCTGTGGGAAAGCTGACATTCCTGATAATACCTTCTATGAACCTATGAACAATGTCACTGGTTAAAATAAAAGGAAATAAAAAAAAGGAGGTAGGATATGCACGCTATTATTAAGGGACTATTCAGCAGTATGTGTTTAACTTGAGAAATACTAATAATAAGATCACAGGATCATAGTAAGTTACTAGGCTAATGGCCCCAAGGCCCTTACAAGCCTAGTCAAGTTCAACCCATGTCCTCAAGGGTGTCTGGTTCAAGCAGACACTAAAATCAGCACCTATTGCCCCTGTCCAAGAGGGACACAGGTGGAACTCCCAGGGGAATTTCCAGTTACCCATCCAATTGTCCAAATTATGCTTAAATAGGGCCAACAAAGGGCTTTGTTTAACATGAATAGGAAGCTTGTTTCAAAGGTGGGGCAACCTCTGTGAGACAAATATGTCTCTCCAGCAAGTCTGTTGATGTCACCTACTAACTTAAGATCCATTGTGCGAGTGACCCGTGTGCCATTTGACTAATGAATGTGCAGCATTTCCATTAAAGCTGGGCAAGAGATTGCTCTATATGCAAGGCACAGATCGCCTTTGAGCAGCATGTATGACAGAGAGTAACGTGACAATGATTTCAGTCTATATGCATAAGACAGATCTTGAAGACTCTGAATTTTTGTTTGTAAGGAATCTTTGTGGTCTCTCCAGTTGCTGTAGATGTTTGGAAAGGAACATACCAAAGAGAGAGTTGTACTCTAGTATTGGCCTGATGAGGGAAGAGTACAGGGGGCATTATAACCTCTTTTTTTTCCTGGAGACAATGCACTTGCTTATGAGATGAGCAGCACTGTGGAAACATGGTGATTGAAGTTAAGGTTGCTGTCAACCTGTGCGGCCCAGATCTCTCACCAGTGACTGTGTGCTTAGGGTATTGCTACTGATGTGGTAGTTTGTAGGAACATCATCCTTGCCAAAGTGGATGATAATGCATTTTTTTGCATTAAGTTTAAGACCATGACTTTGGCACCAGTCATTAGTCTGTATAAGACCTTGCAGGATATTGACATCACTAGGTATTTCATTGATCACTCCCAGTTTGCAGTCATCAGCAAACTTTGACAGCCATAGTGCTTTAGTTTTAGCCTGCACTTCAGAGAAGTAGATTCCAAACAGTAGGGTTCCCAGAACCGATCCCTCTGGAACACGACTGGTTACTGGTCTGCTGGAGAAGGTGGAGTCCCCTATTTTGACTGTATGAATGCTTGTAATGCTTGCAATGAATGGAAAGATAATAAAAAAGTAAAAAAAAAGTGGAAGGGAGCAGCAGACTGCAGTACAGAAGAGCATCAAGGGCCTAATGCACAGGAGAAATGAATGATTACTGGAGTAACATGAATCCCGCCAACAACACTAGTACTGCTGTCACTTCACCCTCACCCCTGCACTAATGATGATTGCTATTTCTTCTGATGACACAAGGGTTGGTGTCTATGACAGA
This sequence comes from Protopterus annectens, assembly GCF_019279795.1. Lineage (NCBI taxonomy): Eukaryota > Metazoa > Chordata > Ceratodontiformes > Protopteridae > Protopterus > Protopterus annectens. The sequence continues at coordinate 12,896,281 of NC_056738.1, read as the reverse complement.
ATAAATGAATCTGATGTATAGTACCTTAACAGAAAAACATATTTCTTATTTATCAGAAAAAAGTACAGAAACACTTGAACATACCACCAGAAAAGTTATGCAATTTTCTTTCTGGTAGAAGGGAGCACTTAATGAAAGCTGCCAGGTGAAATACAGCAATGATAGAGGATGAAATACATATATTTTTTCAAGCTACTGAGTCAAGTAGTGCAATAGCAATTACCAAGCATGAATATTCCAGTAGAAGTAGTACTTGCATATTTCACTGCATTTTCTGAACAAAACACATGCAGCAATACAGTACAAAAACACATGCAGCAATACAGTACAAAATTACATATGCTTTAAAAGGTTGCAAATCACTGAACAAATCTTAGCAAACAGACAGGCATAACTCTTACTATATGGTCCTAATGAACAGAAAAGATATATAAAGCATATGAGTAGCTATACTTTAAAAAAACTTTAAAGATAAGAGACTGTCTGATGTACAGTGACAGTAGGCATAGCCCACACACATAGCCCTGCATGCATCAATTATAGTCTATAATGTAGATATTACTAACCCAAATGTCATGATCTACAGTTTTAGACTTAGGCCAAAGCATTTTGCTTGCAAAGCCATATACCACGCACAAGCCTGCCACATGGGGACCCTTATTACTGCTGTTGGCTGGCCGCCAACATTATTGTCAGTAGAGGGCACACCTATTCTGGGAAACTCAGTGCCATCGTGTAGCAGTTCACCATCAGACTTGGGAATTTATTTTTATTTATTTATATATTTTACATTTGTTTACTGGGAGAGTCCGACTGGGCATAAAACCCTTTTTCAGCAGAGGCCCGGGGAGAAAAGCTCCATTGTTAGTAAACTATTTTGTTAGTAGAAGGAAAAGTGTATAATACAATAAAGAAATAAATAGTAAGACATTCATAATGGCAAAAAGACTAGAACAGAATACATTGGTCAAGTGGGAGACAAGACCAATAATCTTGTATAACACTGCTTCTACAAGACAGTTCTTACAGTAGTAGCAAGTAGTGACATTGTATACAATAAGAGTGCAATTACAATACTTAGTCTTGTATACAGGTAGCATAGCAAACTGAAGACTTAACATCTGATAGATATTAACAGTAAGAAGGAAAAAAAACATAAGGTAGTCATATGATTTAAATTCAATGCTCATTACATATGCAATTAACATTTTAAAATCAGCTAGTTCCATGGTTCGGGCTACCCATGCACAGTACATGTACAAGTCCAGGAATTGGTGAGGTGGACTTTAATGTGATGCTTGAAAATTTTTAAACTTGTTATAGTTCTAATTTCAAGTGGTAAGGCATTCCACAATTTAACAATGTAGTTGGAGTATAGAGAGTCACCTGAGCTATTTTTACTCCTGATTACTTCAATTAGAGCTTTATTAATGGATCTTAATGGACGGGTACTTATATGGGGATTGAGGAGGCCTTGTAGAGCTGGTGTTTTATTGGGTTTATAGTACATTTGGTGGGTGGTAGAGAGTTGTGTGAGAATGAGTTGTGGGGTAGTTCTAACCAAGATAGTTGTCTTAGGGCCTTACAGTGATGGGTTCTTGGAGGACAGCTAGTGGCAAATTTAGCTATCTTATTATAGCAGGCATCTATCTTGTTTAGGTCTGATTTAGAGAGGTTGGTAAGGATGGGTGAGGCTTATAGTAAAGTTGACAGAAGATGGATTCTGGCTGTGGTTATTCTGGAGTTTGTGGTTAGGCAGTTTTTGCATCTGTATAAAGTAGCTATTTTCTTGTGTATTTTTTTTTACAGTCTGGGCAATGTGTAAGTCGGACTGCAGCTTTTGATCAATAACAACACCGAGAAGTTGGGTGGATGGTACTGGTTCAATCAAAGTCTTATTACTGGATGTGATGTTGAAGTAAGTGTATTGGGTTTTGAATTTAGTGGAGTGGAAGAGCATGAGTTTAGTTTTATTTGGATTCAAGATTAATTGGGTATCTGCCAACCATGATTCAATAGCATTAAAGGATGTTTGGGTTAAGTTCTGTAGTTCAGGTAGAGTTGGTGCAGAACATATGACAGTGGAGTAGACTGCATAATGTATAAGGGTGGCTAGAGTTGTAGCATTATGGAGATTATTTGTAAACAGGTTAAAAAGGAGGGGGCCAAGAATAGATCTTGAGGCACACCCATAGTCACTGGTAGTAAGGGAGAAAGAGCTTTGTTCTACCATACCGCTTGTTGCTGATCTATAAGGTAGTTCTGAAACCAGGCTAGAGTGGAGTAGCTTAGGTTCAGTTTGGGCAAGGCAGTCAGCAGTTTGTTATGAGACACTGTATCGAAGGCTTTTGATAAGTCTAAAAAGATTGCTGATACTAGCTCACCTTTATTTCTAAGTTGACTGATGGTGTTAATGAAGCAAATAAGGGCAGTGGTAGTACTATGGTAGGCGCGAAAGCCATGCTGAGTATTTGTAAGTAATTTATTGTTTAGGAGATGGTTAAGTATTTGGGTGTGAACACACCTTTCAAAGATTTTTGATAGAGTGGATAGGATTGCTATGGGTCGATAATTAGAGAAGTCAGTGGAGGGACCTCCTTTGTGTAGGGGTATGATGTGAGCAATTTTCCAAAGAGTGGGGATGCATTTCTTGGATATGGAATAGTTAATTAGTAGGGAAACTGGATAGGAGATCACTTCAGCTGGTATTTTTAAGTATGTTGAGGGTAGGTTGTAACCTGCCAGGGTTGTGTGTTTTAGCCTGAGCAAGTATTTGTGTATGTTGTGGGTTGGGACTGGTTTTAAGGTGAATGTGTTGTTATTATCTAGTAGAGAGGTTAGGTTGATGGGCAGTGATGGGAAGTTTTGGTTAGTAAGGATTTTGATGGAGTTAATGAAGTATTTATTAAACTGGGTAGCAATACATTTTAGGGGATTACTTGCTGTTGTTTGAGGGGTCTTAGTTTGACCTGGTCATAGTATTTTATTTAAAGTGGTCTAGAATTTTTGAGGATTATTTTCGTATTTAGCTTGTAAGCTAGTATAGCAATTCTTCTTACCAAGTCTTATTTGGGTTTTGGCTTTGTTTCTTAGCTGGAGATACTTCTGGTGAGTAACTATTGATTTTTTGTGGGTCCATTCACGCCACACTTTATCCCTTTCTTTTAGGAGTGATTTAGTCTGTTTAGTGAGCCAAGCAGAGTAATTAGATTTTGCTCGTATTGTCCTGGTAATGGCCATGTTATTTAAGATATTTAAAAATGTGGTGTTAAAGTAGTTGACTGCACTGTCCAGGGATAAAGTTTTGAGGGGTTTCCAGTTGCAGAGCTTAAGAGATATTATGAAATCTTGAAGCCTGAAATTTTTGGTGTTGCGAATTTAGTATGTAGTTAGGTTTTTTTGTATGATTTGCCTGATGAAGTATAATGTATGTTAGGAGGTGGTCACTGAGTGAATCAGGGAGGGTGCCAGAACTATAGGAAAGTGTGGAGTAGTTGGTGAGAATCTAGTCAAGGATAGTTTCCTTTTCAGTAGTTTTATCAAACCTTGTGGTTTGAATTAATTGGGTAAAGCCGTAGAGGTTGATATGGGTGGTAGGAAGGGCAGAGTTGCAGGAGTACCAGTTAATATTAAAGTCCCCTAGTAGAATGGTCTCTTGTGGGCGGTTATTGGACCATTGTAGGATGGTTTCAAGTTTGTCTGTGTTGTTGCCAGGAGGAATATAGGTACCTATAATGTTGATATTTTTATTTTCGTTGAGTTTTATTTTAGCCAAAAGTATTTCTAAGTTGGAGATATTAGGGGGGTTCAAGTTAACTCTCTCTAATGTAAGATGCTTTTTGAACAGCATGGCTATACCGCCACCCCTTTTTGTTTTCCTATCTTGCCTGAGAATGCTATAGCTAGTGGGAAGAATTTCATTATCAAGGATATTTGGTTTGAACCAGTTTCTGTCAGAAGAACTATGTCAGGGGAATATAGAGATAGGCTTAAATGAATTTCCTGTATTTTGTTTAAAATTCTTCTTATGTTTAAGTTTATTATGAGTAGATCATTACTTTTTCTGGGGATATTAAGAGAGTGGTTTTGAGCACTGATTGTGTTGTCCTGAAAGGGTGAGAGTCCGGGGTTGGGGTGAATGTCTCCACTGAGACTGAGTAGGATGGCTGTTAAGTAGTTGCTCTTTAGATATTTGATTATTAATTTATTGTATTGCATGATTGCTTGTAGGGTAGTACATTGGGGGAACAATTTGAGGGGGGTGAGATCTAATGCTGTGTAGTTGTAGATAGCTGGGTTAATGGCAAATGTAATTGGTGTAACTTTGAATGGATTATATGGGTGATGGAAGTAAGTGTGCTGGGTATAATTTAAGTCTGTGTGTTAGGATGTAAGGTAGGACAAGGTGCTAAGAGTGAATAGTGTTACACAATGAAGGATGAGCATGGTATAGTAGAAAGTCAGTGAGTATGGTAAGAATGAGGTGGGTGTGTAGTGGTTGGTAAGTGTATTTTGGTGAATAAAGTGTGATGGTGTATGGAAAGGTGATTATGGAAGTGAAAGCAAGATGGGATATGGTCTTAATTTACTAGAGGAGGTGTCTAAGGTGTTTCCTATGAGTGGATAATTGGTGAGGAGTGCTGATGAATTTTAATTGGGTAAGAGAAGCAGTAGGTGTGGTTGGCTAGGAATAAATGTAATTGAATAGGGGGTGGGTGGGAATGGGGTTACAGTAGGGGAGCGGAGCGAGCCCGAGTGAAGCGAGGGGGAGTGGAGCAGGTTGCACTCAGGAGTAATTGAGCAGCAAATGCTGCAAAAAAACAATCTGTAGACCTGATTTCAGCTGTGTCATTTCTGAGTAGATACCTAGTTTGAAGCAGACAAAAAGTGGCAGTGTAAGTAACTTTTTGCCTCTATTTTACAAGTGACCAATTCCAGTGTATGTACTAGATTACCTTTTTTTCACCTAGAGATTTATCATGGTTTACTGATAACTAAAAAGGAAAAGTTTAACTGGGGAATGCATTTACAACTGATGGGGTTGGGAGCAGCTGCTTTCCCTAGCTGTGGGTAGAGCCAGTTATTTCTGCTTTAGACCAGGTACTTTTTACAGTAGCAGGCTAAGAGGGAAACGTAGCTAGACACCTACAGTAACTTATTTTCTTTTTAAAGCCCCTGAGTCCTTGTGGCTGGTTTCTTCACTGCAGATGCGGTCAATGGCCCAGGATTCAGCAAGCTGGGAGAGGCTGAGAGAGAACCCATTGGCTGGGACATTTGTCACTAAATGAAAAGATGGAGACAAAAAGAATTATTACATTACAGTCTCTGAAAGGGGAATGAGAGAGAAGTGTTGTAAAAATTAACTGAAGTAATAAATTATCACCCAGGCAGAAAGGGTGTTGGGTTTAAGAGTAGCAGCATGTTATACTATTTACACAGGTACAAAGTGTTGTGAATGATCATGTTGTACAGAATGCAACATGTGGTAAGCATCCTGCATGTAGTAGCAGGGTAGGGTCATACTTAGGGGTCCCCACAGACTCATCCAAGCATTGGAAGTGGGCTTTCAGCAGGCCAAACACTCACCTGAGTGCCTGGAACAGGGCAGTCTTCTACTGTTTTATAGCAGATCCCTTAGGGTTCTGTATAGGTGTCATTAACTAGAACTTGAGTGGGTAGTCTGCATCCCCTGGAAAAGTCAAGAAAAGAAAATAGGGAAAAGACATAACCAGGGAAAGGTTGTTTAGTACTAAGTAATGCATTTACAAAGGTATGTTTACATAAATCAGCAACAAGTTGACCACGGGTCATCCAACCATATAGGAAGAAGCAGTAGAGTGAGCTTGTGTGCCAAATATGAGAATCATGGGCACTTCCAAGATACTGAGCTGGCACATTGGCGATGTACTCCATGCATCACACACTATAAGGGAATTGATGGAATGATAGCCCTTCTTATTTCAAAACTGCATCCCCCTTGCTCCTGATGGAGCCATAATGGCAACATGGATGCAGTGCATCACAACACATACCTCAGGGAAACATGCCTTCCTGTAGAAGCCACTCGTGGTTCTGGTCTGGTCCTGTAGTGACACTGGCAATTAAATACACTCATCTAGATACGCCAAGAGTATGTCATGGAACTGCTCAACTATCCTTGAGGCAGGAGCCTGAGACATACCCACCTTTCACCAGCCTCTCTGAACAGTCATACATTCTCCTGTTCCCACATGTGGGCCACGCAAACTCACTATAGCCCTTACAATATCCATGCCCACTCTAAATCTAGCAAGAATTTCTTGATTATCAAAGTTAGAATGGGTTATTCTTTATCTAAATCTTCATGTTCTTGGCTGATGAGTGCTACTGTGTACAAGAAGTTTTGTCTAGACAAATACTAGAACCTCACATGAAACAGCTAGGCTCACAGCAAGAAAAAGCATCTTCACCAAAAGCAAACTTGATATAAAATGCACAATTTCTCATCATCTAGTGCCTCTGCACATATTGCAAAAATGTATATAAAACAAGTATGACTCATAAACAGGAAAAAAGAGGGCTTATTGCCACAAGACATTTTAAACCATTTCTCATTTAATTCTTCATTTCTACATTTTCATTGAAAGCTGCTGCAGATAAACACAACTGGTCTCTATGAATTACAACCAAGCTGCTCTTAGCAGTGATCTGCACAGATTCCCTTTACATCTAAGCATAATGGTTATAAATACTACCCGAAGAACCTACCACAGTTTAAATTATTGGTATTTTGCAAAATGAAAGGATCATTGCAAAATAAAAGGTGGGCCATGTTCTGTTCAGAGGATATTTGAATTGCTAAACAGAGAAATTCATGGAAGTTATACTTGTAACCATGGTGGGTGAAAAGGATTTCTGTAAAAGGAAATCAATTGCAGCAATCAGTTATTGCAAGTTGAAATATTTCTTTTGAAAGATGATTATAAAACTCTGCACTGAACTCCAGTCCTGGTGGTACTGGTAAATCCTACATACTGAATGATACAGAATTTCTCCTCAACAAATTGGAATTATATGTCATTCATTCACATAGTGCAGCTTCATTCATCTTTGTCTGAGAATGAAACGTTTTACCTTAGCAAAGCTTTTACTCCTAGAATTTCTTTATTTGTTTCATACCCTAATACTAAATCTTGCTCATATTGTGATGCAGGTATACGTAGTACCTTTCCTTTTATTATGATCTTGCGCTCAGTTAATATTGTTAAATCATAATAATAATTGACATACTTCCTTATATCTGGGGCCTAAGTTTTCTCATTGTATACTTTGTGTCATGTTTTGTTTTTTCAACATCCTTAAACTTCTACAAAATCGGATCTTTAATCCATTTCTAACTGGATATCTTCAAATGTCGGACTTTAGGTGCTGCATGCTGTACAATAAATTCATACTGGTTCCTCTACCTGCGACTTTTTGCCTTTTTCTTGACTACTATCATGCATAGGGCATCTTGACATAAAATCAGCCAAATATTCATTTTATTTATGCAAAGTAATTTTAAAAGAATATTGTATACTCCAAGACCACATCATTTCTTTCTTGTTGGTAGCAAAATCCTTTGATTATTCCTACTTCTTGTAGTTAATGATCACTGAGAGTTTTGAAACTGACATATTGTTTATCCAAAGGAAAATACACACAACTCTACATCATTAGCAATGATTCATTGTTTACCTTTCTCATATTGCTCTTCCATCAAAAAGCAGTCATCACTGACAATTGTCCACTGATGTTATGCTGCTGCCAATCTAATTTGGAAATTATTTAGTTTTCCCAGGTTTTAAAATATATCTTCATATTAGAAACTGTTTGTTTTTTGAGCTATGTGATATGGAGTGTAAGACTTTATAGGCACCAGGCTTACCACATTGCTATTAACAGAACACTTCTGGCTGACATCAGAAATTGAAACAATACTAATTTCATGAACTTTAATCATACTTTGACCTAGGAGTGGGGTCCAGTCCCATCATGATATTAGAAACCCAAAAGATTTGGAGAAATTAAAAAAACTATTAACTGAGAAGTGATTTGATTTTTCATTTCATCACATATTTTTTTCACAAGTTGATATTATGATATTCACAGATATGTGAATTTGAATTGGATCATCACTATTATATGGGAGATTTTGCTCTCTTCTGTTCCAAAACTGATTTTATTTTGAGTTGTACAAAACTTATTCCCCTGATTATGTTACAGCTGATTCTGATTCTCTTCATATTCAAATTAGCATATCGTTGATATAAACAATTTATGGTTGTATCTTGCTATCGTTTTTAATTAATAGATCCCTCACCTTTTAAACTATTTTTGAAGTGTTTTTTTTTCTCTTTTAACAGATTTTATAGTTCATTTGCTTTGTTGAAATTATACTTTCTTTACATTTGTACTTGTTTTTGTTGTGGAAGACAGAATTTATACAACATGGCAAAACTGTTGAACTTTCTAAAACACAATATTACTTTTCATTGACAGGGCAAACCAAATTGTTAGGATATCTGCCTCCATTTCCTTTGTATTAAAATGTATAATTTTCTTTGAAGAATTTGTTGTAGTCTCAAATTTTTGAATATACACACAAAAATATGTTTTGGCATAATTGACTTTTTAGTGATTATGCCCCCAACTCCAAAAGACTTTCTGTCAGTGTAAGTGACTACTGAGAAAAGGACTTTTAGAATCTGGTCCCGAAGTAAGCCTGTTTATAGATAGGCCTTGCACTGAAGTAAGTCACTTACACTGAGAGCAAGTCTTTTAGAATTGGAGCAGACTTACACACATCAAAAATCAGTATATTTGTTTTATGCTGAGTGCATTTTTTGTAGGTTATAAGTAGACATGAATACTACTTTTGGAAAAGTACATTTAAAGCTAAAAAGTTAAACTTCCTTACCGCATGAATATTTATTTTGATGGGTCAAATATGCAAACTCTGTTACAGAAATTTAACACAGATGAAAATTTGTTCACTAGTTTAGGCATGTCTTTTGAAAGAGTAATGGACAGTCGAGCTACATTCTTGTTTACTTTGAAGCTAAGTGGGCAACATAGATGAAAGGATGTCACAGTATGTTTATACATGATACATTGTAACACTTATGGAACATTTTAACTCACAGCCAGGTTTGTGGTCACAATACTTACATGTTCCAGTGGCTAATCATCAATGATATATATCTCCATTTCTTCTTTGTGCATACTAAGACATTTTGGTGTTCATAGCTTCATTGAAGATAACTTGGCAAATGACCCATTGTCACACACACACACATATATATATATATATATATATATATATATATATTTTTTTTTTTTTTTTTTTAATTAATAAGATTAGATTTTAAGTCCCAGCTGATTAAAGGCCATGCAAAGCAAACTGCAGGTGGGATGTTTTCTCTGCTCACAGAAAACCACGTAGGAACATGTTTCTATTCTCCAGAGACGTGATGAGTAAAGTGATGCATAAGTTAGATAACAGAGGTCCAGGGGTAGGATCTTGAGGAATCTTTGACTTGGGCTGAAGTGATGGCTAACTAAATGCATTGGATAAACATTTGAAGCAAATTATCAGGGAATCAGTTTATAACAGAAGACCCTAGGTTATAAAGAATGTTCCTATGAACACTTCATTTATTTTCCCCTCATCATTTCACATATTGCAGTCTTTTTGCTGCTATTAACTCTGGCAATCAAATCTACTTTTGTTCTAGAAAGACATTACCCATTGCATGCCTATCTTTACCAGCCCCTTTTTTCTCTGAACACTTTTAAGTTTACCTTAGACTTATAGTTACTACACCTTTCTGCTTCAATATCTCAATGTCCACTAGAACACTATTTATTTTGTCTATGTCTTCTCTATGTTTTGGTATAATCTTTTTACTAGTTCTGTTACACTATTAGGTTTTACTTATTGCATATTTGATACAGAATGCCACTGTATTTTTCCGTTATCTTGCATATAATGACTGTGTTTTGCTGTTCTTACTATGCATGCACTCTTCCAAGCTGAACCTATAAATGGTCTACTGTGATCAGGATTCCACTGTATCTCAGTTAGCAAACTAACCAACTAAAATAAACATGTTTCAAAGCCAATTGTCAGTGGCCATCATAGTCAAAGGTTTTAGAAAGGCCAAGGAATATAGTCCAACTGAGATTCAGACACAGACTGTGAGAACGCAAAGTGGTGCTGCAATATCCTGACCCTTTGTAAAGATATGTTGATTGACAGAGCAAGACAAACGTATTAATGTATGATTAAAGCTGTGTGGAAAATGTCTTTTCCTTAATTCTACCCACTGGTGACAGTAGCAGAGTCAGCCAGAATGGGTCTGGAACCTTGCATTGGGATATAATATCTACAACTGTTCAAAGTATTAGAAAAAGAAAACAGCTGTGAGAGACTTTAATGACGTGCCTTAATGGGATGACGGTGAAACTGTTGCAATCCTGAAAAAACTTCAGCAGTGGCCATAACAGCAAGCCTTCCCATAGATGCTGGTTTCTGAGAACCAGCAGTTTATCATGGGCCAGAGGACTTTGGAAACATGGTAGACCATAGCTAAAGCAGAATGTCTGTGCTGTTGTACTCACAACAGATATGCATTTAGAATACCAGGTTTGAAATAGGATAGAAAATACCCTAAAAAGTATCTGCTTTTAGCTGTGATTCTGTGTCAGCTATGTTTTAAAGTTAGCAAGCAGGTGTTGCTAGCATTCGACTTGCCACGTTTCTTTTTTCTTTCTCTTCCAAATGATTCAACTTGGCTCAGACTAGATTCTTAGTGCTGCTTTAGAAAGCAGATCTTGATTTTCACTGGTCAGTCATGTACACTGTGCTCGTAGTAGGCAGTAATGGTCACAGCCAGACCATGAACCTGTACTTAACGCTTTTTGCAAGCTGCTTCAGAAAATATAAAGGTTTTTTTGAGCTGAGGTGTAAAACATGCAGCAGGCGTACCATTAACTGCTGTTGAATGCAAGCATAGGACCTGATTTTTAAGGGTAACACTACATTAAGAAGGCATTCCTCAATATGCACTTTATTGTCCTTATTGCTTTGACATCAAAGGCTATATTGCAAATAGTGTGCTGTTTTTAATGCATGTTATATTCCTATATTTTTTGCACTAGCAACTGTGAAGCATAAAGCATTTACCACCATATACTATAAACCCACTATCGAATAATGATACCACTGCCAAATTCTGCGTATTTGTGGATTCAAAATGTTGCTTATAAATTTACAGTTGTCTTTCTCTGTTGTCATTGTAAATATTTGTCCTCATCAAAATGCTTATTGTAAATCTACATTTTACTATATGTTTCTATCTGTATTGTAAGTAGTGTGATAATTGAATATTTAGTGTACTAAACTGCTGAACGTTTGGGACTGGGTCATGGTTTTAAAAAGGGTCTGGTAACTAGCCCACACATACAGTTATCTAATGGTAATAAATAACTATGTAAGTAAGTAAATTAAATAAATAAGCATATGTATATATATATATATATATATATATATATATATATATATATATGTAGGTTACATTCACAATTTTGAAATACCAAAATCTCGAGTTTCAAAATCTTGAGTTCAGAATCTTGAGATCTTGGAATCTCGAAATTGTGAACCCCCCCCCCCAAAAAAAATACCAGCCAACACATGACAAACATGTGTATGCAGGGGGGCACCCTGCACCCCCACACCCTCTGCACCCCTGCAACTTAAATATACCAACTCCGAGATCGCACTACAGTGAGGACAAGGGAAATCTCCTGGTCCGCACTGTATTCCGATCTCCGTTCAGGATTTTGAAGTTTTAAAACTTTGAGCATATGATCTTAGATCATATGAGATTTGAAGTTTTAAGCTTCGAAATTCTGAATGGGACCGATATATATATATATATATATATATATATATATATATATATATATACATATATCCGTATATGGGTCTAGGACTATTCACTGAAAGCACATTTCACTGAAAGTCAAATGAATGTGCACAAATCACTGAAAGCTCAATTCACTGAAACACATTTCACTGAAAGTTATATATGGCCTTTTTCCCACTGGAGTGTGACCCTGGAGTTAGTATATATAGTAAGGGGGGGTTAGGGGTGTAGCCCCCCTCATAGTTTGGATATATATTATGTTCAGAAAAGAGTAATTTATTGGAATTGCAGGCATCCATGTATATAGTTCAAAATATTTAAAATAGGTGGGGGGCTACACCCCCACACCCCTAACTATATATATATTAACTCCAGGGTCACACTTGTTCTTCTTTTGGCTTTTCCCAGTTAGGGGTCACCGCAGCAGAACTCTGGTCCGCTAATGATTGGCAGTAGATATTTTACAGGTGCTGATGTGCCAGCTCAATGCCCAACCTTCAAGAAAGGCACGCCCATTCTACAAGGGTCAAATTACAGTGGGGAAAAGGCCATATATAATGTTCAGTGAAATGTGTTTCAGTGAATTCTGTTTTCACTAAATTGAGTTTTTAGTGAATTGTGCACAGTCAAATGTGTTTCAGTGAAATGTGCTTTCAATGAATAGTCCTAGACCCATATATATATATATATATATATATATATATATATATATATATATATATATATATATATATATATATATAGACAGCATTGTAAATAGGCTTGTGAGGTAAAGCTAGTTGAGAGAGGCTGGTCTGTTTTTTTTTTTTTTTTTTTTGAAGAAAGGCTCAAAAGTTGACAGTCTTGCTTTTTGTTGGGAGTTGTTTTTACAGAAAAGAAAGAATAATTTATCCAGTGTTTCCTGAGACAATAACACTACACTGCACTGCAAGAAAGTAAAGTCTGGTTTTATCACTACGGTAACAAACAGGGATTGTGTGGCTATATGAAACATGATTAGGTTTTATACATTCTGCCAGTAGCTGCAAATGCAGAATAAAACAGAAAGCTGGTCTTGGAATCCCCAGTGAAGATTTTAAAGCCTGGTCAGAAAAAAACTTTTGCAGTTTAAATTTTTAGCGTGACAGTAAAAATTCCTTTTATGGCAAAACTGGAGATGTGGGAAATTGGCAGCTTAGGATAATCCTTACGTTTTATTGAGTAGTCCACCAGGTATCATATTATCAGAATCCATCAATCCTCATCCCCTTTTCCCCATTTTGCACATGGGGTCAGGGTGTCACTTCAATAGTGACAATCATCTTGAGCCAAGATTTACACCGCCAGGTGGTTCATCCATACCACTCACTCACTGGGACTCACACCTATGATCAATTTAGAGTGTCCAATCCAAATACTGCATATCTTTGGAATGTGGGAAGAAATCAGAGCACCTGGAGGAAACCCCTGCAACTGCAGGGAAGACATGCAGACTCTGTGCAGAAGGCACCCCAGCTGAGAATCAAACTGAGAACCTCTTGCTGTGAGGCAAAAACACTAACTACTGCACCACCAGCCAAGAAGCAAACCAAGACCCTCTTGCTGTGAGGCAACAATGCTAACCACTACAGCCATTCCCCAATATTCAAAGAAATTGTCTTTCAGTATTGTTAGAGGAAGCAACTGGGAGATGCCAATGGGGAGTGAGTGCAATACTGGCACTCAATTATGTATCCATGACTGCAGTTTAAGGTCAGCATGTAATAGCAGTTGTATAAGGTGCTTGTTAATTTTTTTTTTTTTTTTTTTTTGCACCTGTAGCAAGCTCCCACCCCCTTTTTTTTTCAACTTCGGGAAGGCCCAGTTTTAGTTTTAGCCTTCAAATTAGGGTGGGGAGGAGCCAGGCTGTAGAATCCTTCTGATAATTAGGCCATTTGATTTCAACCAGGATTCTGTTATTGATTTGATATCAGTTTGCCAGTACTGAGCCAGGCTTTAAAATGAGCATACTTTTTAGAAATATTATATAAGACTGATATGGCAGAAAACTTTAAAAAGACATAAAAGAATGTGCATGAATGGTGGGTTCATGTCTACATTTGCCAAAGATTATCATGTCTTGAATTTGATTTGTTGCTGGTATCTTTTTACTTTTGGCTAACTAAAGTATGCTTTTATATTAAGAAGGCTGGATCATAATTCTACTGTCAGTAGAAAGGTAGCCCGGTCTGTCTGTGGCATGAAACACAAAGGGAGTCTTAAAAAAGATTTCTTTCAGTGACCAGAGGGCTTTTTAATTTGTTTTAGTCACATTTCCTTGACTCTATAAATTCTGCTACTCATTGAGCAGTTCCTAGATTAGATGCAGGCACTTAGAAACTAGATGTTCCCTATAAGACTTACCATGTAATGTTACCCAGTACTCAGTTGCATGAAGAAAACTTGGTTGCTCGCTCAGGAGCACTATCTCATAAATTCAGTCATGCATAGCATAGCTGTAGCTTCTACCCTCACAGTGCACAAGTCAGCCTGCTGTAAATCCCTGCTGTGTCAGCCCTTTGTAGTTCACTTCAAAAGGCATGACACTATGGATTGGCACTTCCCAGTTTCTTTGCCGCCAGCTTGTTAGATATCGGCTTCCTGAGACAACATCAAAATAACAATAAACAAATGAAAGGAGCACGACTCAGTGTTTTAACCAAAAAATAAAATAAAATAACATAAAATGCTGTATCCTCATTGACTGAGACTCACTGGTGTAAATTTTAATAAAAAGTTTTTCCACTGAGTCTCAGTTGATATGGACACAGCTTTTTGTTTTATTTCATCCTGAGACAATGTAAGAATTGTTTCAGCTTTACTCACAACCAAATAATCCTTAGAGAAACATACACAGTATGTGAGAGATGTAATTATAAAATGTCACTGAAGGCAAGATTGTCACACAAACACACTCAAAATAACAATCAGGTTGTCAGTAACCGGAGCATTACACTTACCACTCAGTACTGTTTGGATGGGGTTTGGCATAGTGGTTAAGCTGTTTACCTTGTGGACAGAAAGAAGAGGGTTTGATTTTCACCTGTAAAAGGGAAATTGGCTAGGTTCAAATTGGCCAGCCAGGGAAGCTAGCTTAGTACTTACATATGAACACAGACAAACATATGCTGAGGCACTTAAAAGCAACCTTACTAAACCCCAAAAACATCCTGACATCTGTCCTACAAAAAGACTCTTTGGCAACCCCAAAAGCACTCCACCAAAATAACAGCCTATACAACACACACAGCCATAACCTTTGCAGCTGCAACAAAATGAATAAGGCAAGCCAACACACTACTCAATATTTCAGTCATAGGAGACTTCACTGTGAGACATACAGATGTCCCACTCATCAGGCTGAATAAAGAGAAAATTATGATTATTTATCTGTCAGGGAGCATTATCCAGTAAATCACCTGCACATTCAAGTCATTAGAACACAAGTACCAGTATGACTCAGTCATAGTCCACGTGGGTGTAAATAACCGTAGGCATACCTCCCTGGACTATATGAAGAAAGACATTATGGAGCTTTCGGACTACATATCCCAGGCTGGTATGCGCCTAGTATTGAGTAGCATTCAACCTTCACAAAGGATGATGTTACAATGTAAACAAAAATTGCTTAGATTTTAGCGTCATTCCAATGGGGTACAATATTTGCCTACATGGGAGGATACGGTCAGCAGACCGCATTGCTTGCCAAGGGTGGTCTGTACATGTCCAATCAAAGCTTTTAAATAGTGGCTAAAATATTTTCCTCCCTTTTACTGCCTTTTTTTCAGAAATGTCAAGCTGATAAACCTTCCGACATAGCAAAACCAACTCGAGTATCTAAAGGAGTAACTGCTCAGTGCAAGGAATTTAAGCAGTAAACTCCACTCCTTCCAGCCTTTCCTTACCCTAGACAATGTGGACATCTGTGCAGTTACTGAGATATGGTTTAAAGCCACAGAAAGCATTCCAACAGTTCTGGGCTACAATACCTTCCACACATGTAGGCCAGCTACTCCACAGGCAGGGACCAAAGGTTTTGGTGCCTCAATGTATGTCTACAACAAACGCACCTCAAGACTTGTCAAAAGTATGGTGCCCCTGAGCTTCTCCCTGTTCAGATTTCCACAGGCAAAGTTGCACATAGTTTCATAAGTTCATAGGTAAGTACTAGCCTAGTTAGTATTGTGGACCATTTTAGGCCTAGCCACTTTCCCTTTATGTGCCCGAATTAACCTATTCCATTTGCTTATCCTTAATGAGAATAACTAGGGTCATACCATAGATCATTTGAGGGGACACATTTATGGGATAGGGTATTTAAGAGCTGCCTGTCCATTAGTAATGCAAGGTATAGTCCTGGGCTAAATTTTCAGTTTTGCGTCCATGGATCCAAGTTGTACTTGAATGTGGACAGTGACTTTATTTTATGTGGATGTGGAGTCTGTTCCAGAGCAGCAGTATTCTATGTGAGATACTCCTGTCCCTTCAAACTGTTTTGTCAATGTTGGGGAAAAGGTTTAGATCCCTAGACTGAATATTTCTGATGCCATTTGACTTGCTAATGTGCAGTAAATTCTTCAGTACTGGGTCAAAGAATGCCTTGAATGCCAGACACAGGTCACCACTTAGCAGAGTATAAGATACTGAGTATAGTGACAGGACTTTGAGTTGGTCCATGTAGGACATGCTGTTTAGGCCTTATATCCTTTCAGTAATGTGCCTCTGTGGGTGCTCCAGATGTTGCAATTTTCTGGACAGATACATGTCAAAGGGTGCATTATTTTCAATGACTGGCCTAATGATATAATATCCTTGCAAGGTATAGGTCACCCTCTATGACCCAAAAAATCCATAGCTTATACTTCACTCACCATTCAACCCAATACAATATTCATAGGTATAGGTCACCCTCTATGACCCAAGAAACCCATAGCTTATACTTCACTCACCATTCAACCCAATATAATATTCATATGCAACTTCAACTATCCCACTATAAACTGGGATACTTACATGACCCCAAACAGATTTGTAGATTATGTAAACACAAATGCCTTCCCCAAATAGTCCATACACCAGCTAGGAGAAAAACATATTTGACCTAAGGCTCACAAACATGAGACAGTGCTCTATCCTCCCTAGTGTAGTGTCCTCTGTAGAAAGATTAGACCATAAGCTATTGCTTTCATAATAAAAATCTGTTCTGATAGCCTGGCTAACACCATAACATTTATTAAGTATTGTAAGGCAAATTTCCTATTAAGTGATAACCTGTCAACATTTCAACCCCCCCCCCTCCCCCACCAAAAAACTGAAAACACACCTGTGTGGATCTTTTCATAAAAATCTTGTACAATCTTATTAATAAATGCACAGAGACAGCAGTGCCTATCAGAAATAAGCCGAGAACAAACCACCCTGGTGGGATCCAAACATAAATAGGTTGTACAACAAAATAAAATAGTCATAATCACGATTAGAAAGTGCTATGCCCAGCAAGATATAAACACTCTGATCAATCTAAATGAACAACTAAGAGGGCAATGTTTATTCATTTATTTATTTTACATTTGTTAACTGGGAAAGTCTGACTGCATACAGGTCCATTTTCAGTGGAGGCCTGGGGAGAAAAGCTCCAAATGTACAAAAACATTATTATAGTGAGTTATCTGAGATTTGTTTAACGATATGTACACACAGGTACATGTTTTTCTCACATACACACAGCAAAGGTTGGAAGCAAGTAGCTGAGAAAGAAATAGTTAAAGATTTCATCTGAAAAAGGAAAACACATATATTAAGGTGGTCCTCAATGTTTTAGGTGAAGATAGCCTCCCATGCAAAGGATAACCACAAGGCTTTCTTTCGCTATGTCAAAAACATCAAAGACAGCATACATCAATGTGTGGAACTAATTGTAAATGGACCCACCTACATGGAGCTGGACGGCATAGCAAATATGCTGGCCAACAATTCAGCTCTAATTTTACCCCTCTCTCACCCAGCCACCTCTTGGGAAATATCATCAAGTATAACCCCCCCCAACTATCACTGAGAAACAGGTCATAGATGAACTCTCTAAGACCAAAACATCACATCAGTGGACCCTAACTAACCTAAATAGCCTGAAACATAGCCTGTCAGGACCAGTGGAGTCAGTGTTTAACCATAGCCTCCAGACAGGCTTTGTGTGCACAAATGGAGAACTGCAACTGTCATCCCTCAATACAAGCGTGGGACATCAATGGACCCCCAGAACTATAGATCCATAAGTCTGACTAGTCTCATATGCAAGGTAATGGAAAGAATTATCATGGAAATGTAAGGACATAAAAAACCTTCAAACACTGACTCAAACCCAGTTTGGTTTTGTCAAGGGCAAACCATGCCTACTCAACCTATTGGACTTCTTTGAGAGGGTCACCGAGGCAATGGATGAGAGCAAAATGGTGCATGTTGCCTGCCTTGACATGGCTAAGGCATGTGATGCAATAACCCTTTCAGACATTGTGACCATATTCATGGATAACCCTTATGTTACACACTGCATTGCGAGCTTGCCTACAGATTGGACCCAGGAAGTTAGGATTAGGGAGACCATAAGCACAAAGAGGCTAGTCATTAGTATAGTCCCTCAGGGCTCTGTGATGGGACTGCTCCTTTTTGGCTTATATTTCTTGGAAGTCAAGGCCAATGCCAAAGGCCTCTGGCTAACCAAGTTTTCAGATGCATGCAGACTAGGAGCAGTCACAGAATCCCCCAATACATTAACTTCCTACAGGAAGGACTAACACGGACAAATAACTGCTGCTAAAGCCATGGCTTAAAATTCAATGCCAAGAAATGTGTAATAGTACCTTCTGGGAAGTCAGCCACCCTAGGAAATTACCAAATTGATAATGCACCCTTAAGAGTAGAACCAGTAGTCAGGGATTTGGGTACATATGTAGATAGTAATCTAGCTTTCAACCAACATGCCTCTATGATAGTAAGGAAATCATTCTATATTTTCAACATATAAGCAGGTACATGGCATCTAGGTCCAAGAAAGTCATTGTTCTACTGTATTCATCCCTCATGAGGCCTGCCTTTGAGTAAAATGCCCCTTCTGTATGTACATACCCAGGCAGATGCAACAACTGGAATGTCCACAGAGGTTCCTCACAAAAATAAAACAGGGCATAAACAGTATGTCTTATGCAGACTGCCTCAAAGTTGTATCTCTATCATTTTTTTATTACAGATTGTTGAGAGGCAATCTATGCCTGGCATGCAAGGCATCAATGGATCCCAGTATGATGGACCTTTTGCATGTCCACAAAACAAATAGCATGATAATTACTTGATCTAGGGATTTAAGCTTTGCTTGCAACATAAGTAGGACATGTTGGCAGGACAGGTGTCTGACTCAGGAATTCTCTAATTCCTGTCCTCTAGAACAAGCTTCCCATATATGTGAAGCAAAGCTATTCCCTAAACCTATTCAAGAGAAATCTGGACCAGTGGATAGGAAATCAGAAATATAACTCTTGCCTAGCATCTATAACTCTAATGGACGGCAGGAGCTTAGAAATCTTGCCCTAGCTTTGATATAGCCTTAAAATAACATCTAAGGCACATAAACTTGCAGGATGCATTTGGAAAATCTGGCTAGACTTACAAAAAAACTGTGAGATACATTTGAGATGCTTGGCAAGGCTTATAAAGTCACAAGTGGTTGTTAGCCTAGTATGCACCTCTAAACCTATGAACATATGGGTAGAGTAGTATCACTGTAGTATCTTTCTTGATTGTAGTAGTAACCCAGGAGAGTGATAGAATACAGATATTTATGGGAGATGTAGAAGATATGACATCAGTGTCTTTCACCACATAAACATGGATTTTCTGGGGGTGACTAGCATGAGGACTGACAGGGATGCACTATTTGTCATTCAATCCACAGACAAGCAGGAGATCCAAAGCAGCAAGAAAAGACATTTGTGTGTACTGGAAAGCAATTAAGCAAGGCCAGCAATAAGAAAGAGAAACTCAGAAATGAGGTAAACTGCTATTCAAAATAATACATAAAAATACATAAAAAGATTTTAACATTTTGCTTCCCAGTCACATTGTACTTCATTTAAAAAATGGATTTTCTCTATACAGTGTTACTGCTGTTTATATCCAAAATAATTATTAAAATCTGCTACCTAGGGACAAATTGATTACTGAAGGTAATGCAGGCACTTTTGCTTAAGAAAAAATATTAAGAGAAAAACATTGTACTACTTAGTTCTTAACAAAGTGACAAAGTAGGACACCTGTATGTGATCTATGTTTACATACTTGTCCATTGAAGCATTTCCCTAATTCTCAGAAAAAAAACAACTTGAGCAATCTTCTGAACAGGAATTAAGGAAATTGTTTTAAAATTTGTGGTTTTAAAAATAGGAATTTATCCTCTAGCACCCATTTTGCAATTTGTTTACAGCATATTTCCCTAAAGCTTTGAATTTACCTGAGAGCTATTCTTTGGGCATAGGGTGGGTACACAGGTAATTACATTTGACTTTTCCTTTCACCTCGCAACACTCAATATCTTTCATAGTTACATTCTTAATCTACCAATAAAAAAAGCTAGCATTAATATCTCTTTCACCTGTTTGGTATCTACTTCTCTGAAGTACAGGCTAACACAGAAGGCCTCTGGCTAACGAAGTTCGCAGATGACTGCAAACTAGGAGCCATAGTCGAGTCCCCAAATGATGTGGACATCCTACAGAAGGGCCTCACTGAGACAAATGCCTGGTGTCAGAGGCATGGTCTCAAGCTCAATGCCAAAAAGTGCATTGTCATCCCCTCTGGTAAAAACTCTGTACCCATGAACTACCACATAAACGGCAGTCTACTTAACGCCTAATATGTGATAAGAGACCTTGGGACCCAGGTGGACAGTAGTCTCTCCTTTGATAATCACATCACCACAGTAGTCAGGAAATCCTTCTATGTGGCACACCTCATCACAAAAGAGTTCTCATCCAGAAAAACAGAGGTAATTGTTCCCCTCTACTCAGCACTCATTAGACCCATTATAGAATACAACGCCCCTTTTGGAATGCACCTCACACAACATCTGCACCAGCTGGAAAGGACACAGAAGTACCTCACAAAGAGGATTACTGACCTCAAACAGATGCCCTACACTGACCATCTCAAAAAACTCCAGCTTTACTCTGTAGCATATTGTCTACTCCAAGGAGATTTCTGCCTAACATATAAAGCTATGTTAAAACCAGAGCTGTTGGACATGCTATACCTAAAGAAATCCCAATCCCTTCAAGCTACATGCTCTAGGGACCTAAACCTTGTCACCACAATAAACAGGATATGCTGGAGGGATAGATTCCTGTCCCAGGGACTTCCTATACTCTGGAACAAACTACCCATCTATGTCAAGCAAAGTTCCTCATTAACACTCTTCAAGAAAAATCTTGATGAGTGGATGGGAAATAGGAAATTCAACCCGGGGATCAGTTCTGTGGCTCTGCTCTACAGGGGCACAGGAAATTAACTTTCTTGGGTGGCGTAAGCCAGGGAACCTTGTTGGCTAGGCTTACTTAGACCCTTGGGCCGATAGCCTAGTACCTACCTATGAACCTACCTATGAACCTATAACAGCCACCACATTTTCAAGGGAAAATATAAAAATATGGACAATTACTTTTTTCAGAGCTACATAAAAATGAATATTATCATCTTGTAAAGTTACTAAACTCTAAATCAGCAATGTTCATCATTTCTAGTGCAAGATTAAAACTGATTCTAGAATGGAGACCAAACATATTTAACTATATAGAAGTAATACTTCATCAACTAAAACAAATTGTACTTGAATTTCTGATCCTGATGCAATGAAGCTCTGCTTTATGATAGTTTGAAGCAAGGATGGTCCATCCCTGTCCATCCTGCCCCACTCACCCCTAGGAAAGGCACTCTGCCTAAATTGGAAAGTGTAAACTGTTAAATATCAGGGTCAATAAGTAATCACAGTAAATGGTTGTACTCTCAGTGCTTACAAAAAATCTCTATCCATCTTAAACATATGGATTTTAGGCTTCTTTAAACATCTTCATTTTATGTTAAAAGTAATAGCTTCCCTTTATCAAGTGACAGATGAGAATGTTTGTATTATGACAAGCTGATCAAAATTACAAGTTGCTTCAAAGCAGGGATCATTTCAGCATAGCAGAAGAAGAAGAAGATATTTATTCTGTTTTTTAGGATCATAGGAAGTTACGACACTATTGGCCCTGTGGCCCTTACAAGCCTAGCCAAGAGTTTAGCCCATGTTCTGACAAGTCAGCACCCGATGCCCCTTTCCAGCAGGGACACAGGTGGAATCCCAATGGTGTATTTTCTGTTCCCTATCCAGTTATCCAGGTTGCGCTTAAAAGGGGTTAATGACATACTCTGCTTGATGTGGAGAGGGAGTCTATTCCACAATGGGGGAGTCTCTGGGACACAAGTCTGTCCCACCAACAAATCCTGTTGATGTCACAGACCAGGTTGAGATCACCTGTGTGGGTTACTTCAGTGCAGCTTGACTTGCAGATATGCAGCAGTCCCATCAAGGGAGGGTCTGAGATTGCTTTGTATGCCAGACAGAGGTCACCTCTAAGGAGTCTGTATGAGACTGAGTAGAAGGACAGGGCATTTAGCCTAACTGTGTATGGTAGATGTTTCAGGCCCTGAATTCTCTTGGTGAGGAACTTCTGTAGCCTCTCTGGCTGCAACAAGTGCTTTGTGAGGTACATGCCAAAAGTACTCAATAATGGGTCTTATAAGGGAAGAATACAGGGATGCTATGACCTCCCTGTCTCTGGATGGGATACCCTTACTAATGAGGTGGTCCATGTAGAAAGCTTTCCGTACAATGGAAGCAATATGGTGGTCAAAAGTCAGTTTGCTATCAACCTGGATGCCCAAGTCCCACACAACTGATTGCATGCTTGGGACCTTGTCATTAATATGATAATTTCTGGGGATATCTTTCTCCCCAAAAGGGATGATGATGCATTTTTTGGCATTCAGTTTGAAGCCATATTTCTGGCACTAGTCATTTGTTTGGGTGAGACCCTCTTGGAGGATGTCTGTATCACTAGGGGAATTGATGACAGTACCCAGCTTGCAGTCATCTGCAAACCTGGTCAGCCACAGCCCAGTGGTTTTGGCCTGCATCCCACAAAAGTATATCTCAGTCAACAGAGGTCCCAGGACTGATCCCTGGAGTACACCACTTGTTAAGGGTCTGCTGCTTCCCCTATTTTGACTAGGTGGGTTCTATCAATGAGCCAGTTTGCTACCCATCTGGTAGCATATAGATTGATGCTTAGTTGCAAGAGTACATCTATTATACCTGAGTGGGGTACAATATTTGTTTATTTTGTTTCTTCCCCTCTAAAATAATGTTTATAGATCAGAATGGTAGGTAATTTCCAACTCGGTGAGATCACAACATCAATAGGCTGTATAACAGAAGGAAGAAAATCATGGCAAAAATTAGGAGGTACAGCACACACCAGTATAAAAGCACTCTCAACAAACAAAACAAACAACTCAGAGGACAAATAAAGTCTACTAGAGCCAAAGATATCTAACGCGGAGGCTCTAAAGAATTATATGTTTGATGATGAAGATAGAAATGTCATCAGCTGCATGAAAAAGAATCAGGACTGAAGTGAATTCTTTGAAGAGAGCAACTTGGTAGAAAAATAAAATCTACCAAAGTCAGATTTGAGGTAAATTTGGCCTCCCAGGCCTAGAATATCCACAAAGCATTATTTAGCTATGTCCGCAACCTCCATATATACATAATTCTGTGCAGAGCTCATTGTTAATGGAGCCACCTCTACTGAGCCAGAAGATATAGTAAACCTACTAGCCTACAGATTCATCTCCAACTTTACCCCTCTCTCCTTGTTTACCTACCTACAGGAAATACTATCAAATGTAGCTCCCCCTACTATCACTAGGAAACAGTTACTCAATGCTCTCTCTCAGGCCAAGAACAATGCATCAATGGGCCCTGAAAATATCCTAGGATGCCTTCTAAATATCACGAAATATGTCCTATCAGGTCATCTGGAATTGCTATTTAACTGTAGCCTCCAAATGGGTTTCATGCTTCATGAATGGAGAACAGCAATAGTCATCCCTCTGCACAAATGAGGGCCATCTACAGATCCTAGAATCTACAAGCCCATAAGTCTCACTAGTCTCATGTGCTAAGCTATGGAAAGAATTATCATGGAAATGATCATTAATGACATGGGAATCCTCCAGACACTGGATCCAACTCAATTTGGTTTCATCAACGGCAGGTTGTGCCTACTCAACCTGGTGGACTTATTTGAGCTGAAAGAGGGAATACATTCCCAGGCATCTGCTCCACCCATCTAATCCAGAAATAAATGGGTGGGTGAAACTCCTCCATTCTTTTCCCATTCCACATCTGTGTTGTAGTCAGAGGTGTATTTCTCTATGTTACAGAGCTGACCATAATCAGCTTTTAAAGGTACATTCATCTAAAATTGGACAAAATGTCTACTGAAAACACACAAAGTGCTTTGTTAACTTAAACCAGATAACAGACCTTTTCTATGAAAGGGTAACTTCTGTGTAGAACTAACTAAAAGCAGATCAAATACTGGAAATATTTAAAGGAAAACGCCACCCTCTCAGACAGTTTATCTCAATTGTCGGGCTTCTTTTCTCCCTACAATATGGTTCCAGCATTGTGCATGTACCAGAAACTTGATTGTAGTTCTTAAAACTTTTATTTCCTTGCATTGGAGTCAAAGGGAGGGAAAGCCCACCTATTTTTTTTAAACTCAACTTCTCACATACTTAAATTTGTCTCCAACTGCATGACATATAACAGACACAGTTAAATCTGTAGTTTACCCTGTCAGGTACTGCTGTCAATCTTAGATGGGTAATTAATCCTGCTAATGTCAGGAACACGGCAGATGATATTAAAAAAAAGGCAGAAAGCTGTGGAATTGTTTCCACTGTTTTTATTGCAGATGGAATGAGAACTTATCACTCCCCTTGCATAGCAAAACAAAGCAATTAGATTAGTCAGGGTTTTAAAGGCAATTGTCAACTCTTCTGACAAATTTACAAAAGCAGCAACACAGTATTGAAATTCTAAATTTTAAATGTTATTTATAATAATTTGTGTTAAGATAACTTGAGTAGTAGCAAAGATTTCTGTGACATTTATAGAAAAGTCAGTAAATATTTTTTCTTATAAAGTATAAATGCATTTACCAGTTTCAAGCCCACCCCCCCCCCCCCCCACACACACACACACGCACACACACACCAGAACTGCAAAAAAAGTGTCATGTGGCAACCTTATCAACTAGGTGCACTCTTACTGTTCATAAAAAAGGTCTTTTATGGTCTGTGTGATATCCTTCCAGAGTGGGATACATATCTGGTACATGCAGAGCCATTGTAAGAGATTCCCACTGACTTTGAGTCAGTCCTTGCATTATCATAGAGCAACCATAATATATAGCTGAATTTACTTTAACATACATTTTGCTATGTCCCTTGCATTAAGAACACTAAGAAAAGGAAATCAGAAGTACTTAACTGTGTTTAAATGCACACAGACACACACACACACACACACACACACACACACACACACACACACACACACACACACACACACACACACACACACACTTTTGTACACATGTACTTTGTATACATACACATATACAGTAACACATACACACACACACACACACACACACACTATATATATATATATATATATATATATATATGTGTGTGTGTGTGTGTGTGTGTGTGTGTGTGTGTGTGTGGATAGAACGAATTAGTTCTAATAAACGCATTATTAATGTATACATTCTAGCAAATGTTGCTCAATGATTTACTTGGTCACTGTCACACACTGGCTTTGTGTTCCACATGCAATCTTGCTCAATGTCTTTCTGTCAGTATTATTTTATTTGTATTGATAAGTGCATTTAATAATTGTTATTATCTTTGCCAGAGTAGCTTATGTTGTGGCTGAATGGGGTCCTGGGACCAGTTCACTTTCCTGGTTACCAAAGTATAAATATATATGAAATAGAAAACAGGAGGGGGAATATAAAATAAATAAAATAAATAAATAAATAAACATGACAGAAATAACTGAGGAACTCGTAAAGCACATTTTAAGTCTGCATCATTCATGAGAGAGAAAAATCCTCTCACTGAAGGCATTGGGAAGTAGCAGACAAAGTTTAGAGTCCTACTAATTGTCACTTGTAAATGTACAGCAAGGATTATTTACTGCAAGAGAGTACAGGCAAGATGGAGTGGGTGGAGAAGAGTGTCAGGAGTGACTTGTGACAGATGAGTACCAGTAAGAGTAAAAGGGAAGGTCTACAAGAGGGTAGTGAGACCAGCTATGTTATATGGGTTGGAGACAGTGGCATTGACAAAAAGGCAGGAGTCAGAGCTGGATGTGGCAGAGTTAAAGATGTTAAGATTTGCACTGGGTGTGACGAGGGTGGACAGGATTAGGATTAAGTATATTAGAGGGTCAGCCCAGGTTGGAAGGTTTGGAGACAAAGCCAGAGAGGCAAGATTACGTTGGTTTGGACATGTGCTGAGGAGGGATGCAGAGTATATTGGGAATCAGATGCTAAGGATGAATCTGCCAGGTAACAGGAAAAGAGGAAGGCCTCAGATAAGGTTTATGGATGTGGTGAGAGAGGACATGCAGGTGGTTGGTGTGACAGAGCAAGATGCAGAGGACAGGAAGAAATGGAAACGGATGATTCGCTGTGGTGATCCCTAACGGGACCACCGGAAAAAGAAGAAGAGGTGACAGTTTTCACACTTCAGCATGAGAGTATGGGGAAGGGTTTATCAAGTTTATTAGGACTACAAAAGACTCCTCTTACAAAAATGTTTTTATCTGCTTTATTTTGCTGCAAGTAGCTAACACCTATTTATAGCCTGGCAGGCAGATAAATGAGGCTCGGTCAGCTAAACAGAGAAGCAGCTCTTTTACAGAAGGTATGTTTAGATGACAATGCTTCACAGTCCTGCCATTATATTTTAATGGCATGAGAAAAGAGCACCACTTCCTTATGTCTGGCATGAGTCATATAAAGAGGACTTGAAATGTATTCTGGGAAGAAGGAAGGAAAGCAAGAAAATAAGATCATGTTACCAAGGCAGGGCCCATCACTCGCCATGTTGAGAGAAACACATTAAATTGTAAAAGAAGCACTTGGAGTGATTTTGAGGCATTAGAATAGCTCAAAAACAAAGACACAATGAAAAAAAAATGTTTTTTGAGTTCTAAGGTAGAGTTTTCCTTTAAGGAACTTAGCTAAGCTTAAAATAGCACCTTGGATCATTAGCCTAGTATTCTACTATGATACTATGAAATTGGAAAACCACAAGACATAATTGTTTGCAAAATTCTAAATAAATCATTTTTTTGAGTAGCATAAAAATGTTACAAAGTCTGAATGCTTTCCCAAGTTCTACAAGAACAAACGTTTGGTAAACTACCTTCTAGGATAACATTAAGTGAGTAGTGTAAAAGCAGTCAGCTGTCTTTCTCATAGTCATAGCAGGTATTAATCAGAAAGTGATGGGCATGAAAGCAATATGGTAAAGAAAGCAGAGGAAGAAGATTAAGTGGCCAGTAGATAATAAAGGAGTTTGGATTCCCCGTGTTTCTACCATGTTTCCATTCATATGGAGACTGATAGCTCTGTTCAAGGAAATATAAGTCTTTTCTGCTCATGTCATTCACTGTAAGTACCAGAACACAAGCTGACAGATGTCAGAAATATTTAGCCTTGAAGACTTTCTGGAAGGAAAAAGGAGCATAGTGTACAAATGCAGAATATACTATAGAGTAAATGTTTATTTGCTAGGAGAAAGGTTCATGAGTAAAGAATATAGAATTTTAGATGGGAATAATGAGAAATGTTCTCAAAAAGCATTGGTTGTGATATTATGATTATTATAGATATGCCTTTGGGAGAAATATCACGACAATCTGCCAGTCTGATGAGTGCAGAAAGTGAAAAGTAAGTATTCTGAGTTCCCATACAAGCATTTGTCTGAAGAAGAGCAGCTCGGGTCAATCACATTGAGCTTAGAACAGATATCAAATGCGGTGGCTCTAAAGAATTATATGTTTGTTGATGAAGAAAGAAATTGGTGCATGTCATCAGCTGCATAAAAAACTATCAGGACTGAAGTGAATTCATTGAAGAGAACAACTTGGTAAAAAAATAAAGTCTACCAAAGCCAACTTTGAGGCAAATTTGGACTCCCAGGCCTAGAATATCCACAAAGCATTCTTTAGCTATGTCCGCAACCTCAAAGGTAATACATAACTTTGTGCAGAACTCATTGTTAATGGAGCCACCTCTACTGAACCAGAAGATATAGTAAACCTACTGGCCTACAGATTCAACTCCAAATTTACCCCTCTCTCCCCATTTACCTATCTACAGGAAATATCATCAAATCTAGATCCCCCTACTATCACTAGAGAAGACTTACTCAATGCTCTCTCTCAGGACAAGAACACTGCATCAATGGGCACTGACAATATCCCAGGATGCCTTCTAAATATCAGAAAACATGTCCTATCAGGTCCTCTGGAATTGGTATTTAACTGTAGCCTCCAAATACGTTTCATGCTTCATGAGTGAACAGCAATAGTCATCTCTCTGCACAAATGAGGGCCATCTACAGATCCTAGAATCTACAAGCCCATAAGTTTCACTAGTCTCACGTGCAAAGCTATAGAAAGAATTATCATGGAAATGATCAATAATTACATGGGAAACCTTCAGACACTGGACCCAACTCAATTTGGTTTCATCAACGGCAGGTTGTGCCTACTCAACCTGATGGACTTCTTTGAGAAAGTCACCAAAGCAACGGATGAGGGTAAAGTGGTTTGTATTGTCTACCTTGACCTGGCCAAGGAATTTTACACAATACACCACTAAGATGTTATTGACAAACTTAAGAGGTTAGGTACACACCCTCATATTACCCAGTGGGTAGCCAGCTGGCTCACAGACAGGACTCAGGAATTTAGAATCGAGGAGTCAATCTCCTCAAAGAGGCCAGTTACAAGTGGAGCCCCTCAGAGATCGGTCCTGGGAATGCTGTTTTTTGGTAGTTACTTCTGTGAAGTCAAGGCCAATGTCAGTGGCCTCAGGATGACCAAATTTGCAGATGACTGAAAATTAGGAGCTGTCATTGAATCCTCCACTGACACAAATGTTCTCCAAGAAGGGCTGACACAACCAAACAGCTGGTGTCAGAGCCATGGACTAAAACTAAATGCCAAAAAATGCACAACAGTATCCTTCAGGAAGTCATCCACCCCTAGTAACTATCATATTGACAACACACCCCTAAGAGCTGACCCAGACAGTAATCTAGACTTTGACCATCGTGTGTCTACAGTAGTGAGGTAATCATTCTATGTTGTGCAACTTATAGACAAAGGTATAGCATCTAGATCCAAGGAATTCATTGTTCCACTGTATTCACCATTCATCAGACCTATCATTGAGAACAATGTCTCCTTTGGTATGTACCTAACCAGGGATATCCAAAAATTAGAATGTCTACAGAGGTTCCTCAGTAAAAAATACAGGGCATAAGTAACATGTCCTATGCAGACTGCCTCAAGGCCCTAACCCTGCATTTTGTCTCCTACAGCCTGTTAGGGGGATATCTATGACAGGGGAAACAAGGCATTGTAAGACCCCACTCTGATGGGCCTCATGCATATTTGCAAAACAAACAGAACCAGAATTACCCATTCTAAAGACTAAAACCTTGCCTGTGATATAAATAGGATCTGCTGGAGAGACAGGTATGTATCCCAGAGACTACCCCTTCTCTGGAACAGGCTCACTATCGATGTGAAACAAAATTCCTTCCTAACTCAATTCAACTGTAACTTGGACAATTGGATGGAAAAGAAGAAATTCATCCTTGGTTTGGCACCTATGCCTCCAATGCACACATGCAGTCTGTAAATGGTTCATCTACCATGCTCCTGCTTGTAAATGTTTTACCTCACAAGCCCTTGTTTACACTTTTCAAAGGTACCAGAACATGTCAGAGATTTGGGATGCATGGTTAGGCTGAAAAAGGCCCTTGTGGTCATTAGTGTAGTAAACACCTATGAGCCTATGAATCAAAATGCTGCACTGTTTAATATTGATATAAATTCCTCTTTGGTAACTCTGCAAATATAGTGATCATATAATTGTGAATATAATGCAATCTGGCATTTAATATACTTGTTGTGTAAAGAGTAAACAGGAGTTATAAGAAAACATGACTAAATTCCTGTTCAGATTTAAGCAGATTATTACTGTGCTTTCTTTCAAGTACCTGTGCTACTGCCCTCCCCCTATGCAGTGAACTGGCATTTATCACATTAGGGTACTTAGGCAGGAGTGGTGGAAGCTGAACAGTTGTAATCAATTAGTGAATAAGCAGAAGGAAACTGAATGCTTCAGTCTATTCAGCCATGCATTAGAAGAAGCAACTGCAGTTTTAACTGGCTTTGGGTAGCCATTCATACCCCTGGACTCTATGGTGAAGTTTTCCTTAAACTCTGTAATGTTCCTTAGATTCATGTGCTTATTAAATTACAACTGCATGAGGTTGGCAGTTAGACTAAAAGGTGATTCTACTTTTGTTCCAAAGAAGGCTACAGTTAGGTAATCATGATAAACTCATTTAAGTCACAGCCATCAGTGCTGCACAGGAATAACCAACCAATAATGCCTATCAGACTAATTGGAATCATCTACAACATTAACCCAGCCTTTCAACTGTAATGCTAGATGAATAAATGAAGGATGATAGCATAAAGCCATTAAAGGCAATGACATCAGCAGATAGGCAAATAATTAAATATTTGATTATAGATGGTGAATATGGGAAGAACAATAATTGTTACAGTAAACAGAAAGACTTTAAATTAAAACTGCACATTACCAATACTTTCATTTTCCTATAAATCTAATGTGACTGTAATTGAATTGGGCATATGGTAATGAAGTGGCCAGAAGAAACATGTTAAATTTTATAATGGTCTCTTCTTAATGAAGTCTTCTGGGAAAGTTTGAGATACCATTCATTGAAGTTCTATAAATGCATAGTAGTTTTTTTAGCCATAAAATTATTATTACACATTATTATTATTATATCAGCATTTAGCAACTCATATGAAAGATATTGTTCAGTTGTCAATAACATTTCTATCAAAATCATTTGCTTTTCTATCACCAAAAGCCTTATACTTCACGGGTATATTGGCATCCCAACTTTTTGCATTTTATTCAGTTTCCCTTCCCACAATATGTTTCACCTCCTTCCCTTTTAACTTTACCGACTGACCCACTATCTTCATCCTCATTATTGGCTTGTCTTTTCCCTTCAAAATTTTCAGCTTTATTTATTTGTCATCCTATCCTAGCTTTGGGCAATATCTAATTAAATATTAATATTTATGTAGTGACTGTAAACACAGATGAATATTATTAAAAATAAAAAAAATGCTCTAATTGACTGCATTTAGTAATAAATGGAAAAAGTGTACAGCTTACATTATATGCAGACAATAATGATTAATATTTTGAATACAAGAATCAGGAATGTATGCTCTAAGGCCAGTATCTTGCACACCTTAGACTTATTTGCTGTAGCAGATTAGTATGCAGGAATATGTCAATGGGCTGCTAATGAATCCTGTTGTGTATTCTTGGGTTTGATTCCCTCATTCTCAAGTTAACTTGTTGTCTAAATCTCAGCAAGCTATTTCATCAGACAATACTCCAGATCTTCCGTGAGAAATAAATAAAATTTTTCAAATCAGTGTTTCTATGCAATATTTCCAACATATCAGTCATTTTTGTGACAAAGGATTAATTACCAAATTAATTATTTTTTTTACTTTCCTTGCCTTTTATATCACATGAATGTTTCTCTTTCCTTTCTTTCTTCCCTTGCTTTATTTCTTTTTAAATCTCAGTTCCCATCTCCAAGTTTCTTTCTCTTATATTCTCTGTCCATTTTCCTTTTGCTGCAATCTATATTTTTATCATTACCCACTCAAGGGAAAGCAAATGCATAGCACCTGCAATGATTTATTTTTTTGATCGATTGTCTATCCGTCTATATATTTTCTTTTGCGTATAAAAAGTAACTAAATCACCTAGACCTTCCTAACATATCTAATAACCCTTTTCCCTGTTTCACTTTTCACAGTCTCCTGGTTGTAAATTGTGGTCTTTCTAATCTCACCTTCTGCACTTCTTAATGGCTACAGTGACCCAACACTCTTGGTAGAATGGTGAATTATTGGTAAGGTTTCTATTTCTGGGCACCAGAAGTTCGGGCTTGATTTTTGTCATATTCTGTGTTAAATTTCTATGGTTCCCCATTCTGTCTTTTTTCTCTCAACATTTTATTTTCTTTCCACCTCCCAAAATGTTCTCATTGATTGGTTATGTTATATGTGTCCGTGTATATATTTTATTTACCCTTGCATCATGGTTAAAATTAGCTTATTTATCATTTAACAAATATTAAATAAATACCGAATAAAAATAAATAATAGACAACAATAATGTTGTGGGTATGAGCATGAGAGAAGTGAAATAAATGGACTTCACATGTTATGACAGAACAAACATGTACATTAACATAGATATAAGCTATAATTACATTTTTTTGTTTCTCTTTTTACTATGGTGCACATCTTACCATCAAGTTTTCCCTAACTGCTCAGTTGACTTATTTGTTTCTCCAGAGTGACAGTCTTTCAGCCCATTCACTCTCCTAAATAGAAAGTCAAACAAGTAAGGCATGGTGTCATCATCCATATGTGGTTTTATTAATTGAGGCCCTCTGTTTCCCCTGCATATAGCAGGAAAAGCAATGGATTCTGCTTGAGATTGTTGTTTCTGTGACTGAGATAAGACCATAGGCATCCAGCATCCCCACCTTGAGATGAATATGTCTGTTTTTTATCAGAACTTCATCTAGGAGCTGACAGAGGAAACACATTCCCGGGCATCTGCTCCACCCATATAATCCAGACATAAATGAGTGGGTGAAGCTCCTCCATTCTTTTCCCATTCCACATCTGTGGTGTGAAGTGCTTTGTTAACTTAAACCAGATAATAATATACCATTTCTATCAAAGGATAAGGTATGTGTAGCACTAAATAAAAAGCAGGTCAAATACTGGAAATATTTAAGGAACTTGGCTATGCTTAAAATAGCACCTTGGGTCATTAGCCTAGTATTCCACTATAATACTATGAAATTGGAAAACAACAAGACATAATTGTTTGCTAAATTCAAAATTTCATTCACTGTAAGTACCAGAACACAAGCTGATAGATGTCAGAAATATCTGGCCTTGAAGATTTTCTGAAAGGAAAAAGGAGCATAGTGTACAAATGCAGAATATACTATAGAGTAAATGTTTATTTGCTAGGAGAAAGGTTCATGAGTAAAGAATATAGAATTTTAGATGGGAATAATGAGAAATGTTCTCAAAAAGCATTGGTTGTGATATTATGATTATTATAGATACTAAGTAGGTGCGTTTGGGAGAAATATCACACATGATTATCTGCCAGTCTGATGAGTGCAGAAAGTGAAAAGTAAGTACTCTGAGTTCCCATACAAGCATTTGTCTTTAGAAGAGCAGCTCGGGTCAATAACACTGAGCTTAGAACAGATATCTAATGCAGTGGCTCTAAATAATTATATATTTGATGATGAAGAAAGAAACTGGTGCATGTCATCAGCTGCATAAAAAAGAATGAGGATTGATGATTGACGAGATCAACATCAAATAAACTCTTGTCCAGAAATTAGGAGGCAAGCAAAATGCAAGAACATTCCTCTGAGGTCATAAAGCCAATATAACCTAACAAAAATAACAGTCTGGATTCCTAAAGGACAGGAACAATGCAACCCTATTAGTATGATGATATATATAAATATATATATATATATATATATATATATATATATATATATATATATATATATATATATCTATATGGGATCCATACTAATGCACGAATGGCAGTTTCACCGAAAGTGAAACCGCCAATAATACTTTCGCGAAAATATGATAAGATATTGGGAAATCAGGGGGAATGGCTGTTGCTCAGATAATAGTAAAGTAGAGAAGAGGGAATATTCCATTTTCCCCACTGTAGTGTGATCTCGGAGTGAGAATATGAAAGTAGGGAGGGTATGGGGGGCTTGCTTTTTTTTTTTTGATGTTTATTTTGGGGACTTTAGCGAAAGTGCTTTTTCGGTGAAAAGCACTTTTGCTAAAGTGTGTTCAGTGAATGTGGATTCGGACTATTGAACTTTCGTTCAACAGAGCCATATATATATATATATATATATATATATATATATATATATATATATATATATATAAGGTTACAAGTGTTGCTAATGGGCATTGGATTTCAAGCCTCACTGACAAATTCCTGTGAAACAGGATAGTACAAGCTGGCAAAGCAAGAAGGGAATACAAAAGCTATCAGACACAATTAGCTTGTCAGCATTTCAAGATGTCAAGATGCACTGCATATGAGGGGATGTGAAAAGGGAATGATTAACATTGCTGACAAAGAGAAAAAGAAACATGGTTATGGATATAACACTGATCTGCCCACTCATTCAATGGACCGCTGCATTTTCACTGACTTCAAAATGTTGATCCATAGATATGTGACTATACTAGGTGCACCATTGTACGGTTGCGACAGAATAATGTGTGTTAGGGTTAGAGTATGTTATCCTTTTGCTGTTGATGTGTTTGACAATGAAAAATGAGTTTTAGATAGATTGCTAACTGCAGACATCTCCAGTGCATGTACAATTTTGCTTCTGTTTAACTACACTTAGTTTAGTGCTAATATATTCAAACTAACACTTGATCCCCTTCACCTCCCTCAACTCCTTCTCCTGCTTTATGATGATGCCATGGTCTTATTTGACTTAAGCTTGACCTCCACAGCCATACAGCAGCAACTACCAGCTGACCTACTTTCTCTTATCAAATTGATTAATAATAGAAAAACTAATTCTGAAAACTTCCAAAACTAAAACTAGATGCTGTTTGGTACCTCCACTAAATGGAAGAATAACTCTCAATCTTGTCTTATCAATGACTGTCTTGACTACCATATTGATCAAGTCATCTCCTTTAAATATCTTTGTATGTAGCTTGATCCTGCACTAAACTTTCATCCTCACCTAGAACAAATACAGAAGAAAATACATTCCCTCCTATTTTGGTCTTATAAAATTTCACCTTTCCCTCCAGAATAGCCAGGGAAGCCAAACAAAAATACATTTGACTATCATGTTTGAATGTGGACTTCTACTGGTTGTAGCAGCATCAAAAAATTCCTCCACCATTCAAAATATAAGCAGCTCTATCTGCCATTTAATTACCCTCTCCCCTAGAAATAAGCATCATTGTATCATGCTTAATAAAGTCAGTTGACTACTTGTCCAGCAGCATGCCAACCTGCCTTTTGAACTATACAGTTACTCAAAGAACACTCCTGGCCTTACCTTGCCTCCAACCTCTTCAGACAACCCTCAAAATTACAGTTTAAGAAGTCTTAACCACTCTGGTCCACTTCTTCAATGTCCCAGAATCAGACTTCAGTGTACTAACCACGCCTTCCCCACCCTAGATCCCAAACTTTGGGAATCCCTCCCTACTAATCTTAAAGACCGCAATTCCATACTTCTCAGATGTCCAGATTTTTTGTCTCAGACGTTTGGTTTCTTTCTCATCAGTTTTGTGGTTTTCTGACAAATCATTCAGGATTCAAGTCACTAAATAATGACATTCATTTGAGATTTAGACATTATATTCTGCAGAAAATGCATGCAAAGCCTGTTATTCTAGCAAGTTGCTAATTTATAATGGCAT
This sequence comes from Protopterus annectens, assembly GCF_019279795.1. NCBI lineage: Eukaryota > Metazoa > Chordata > Ceratodontiformes > Protopteridae > Protopterus > Protopterus annectens. The sequence continues at coordinate 12,860,248 of NC_056738.1, read as the reverse complement.
TGTTTAAAATCTTTCCACATTTTGGGCCTTTGCCCCATTATTTTAGGCTTTGTACAGATTTCTTATGCTAAGAAGTTAAAATGTATGCTCAACTCATACATTCTGTACTCCACTTAAAGATAATCTCAAGTTTGAGTTAGTTTGCAAATGGTTTTCTTCTGGACATACCACTTAATGCTCCACTCTCCCATTCATCAGTCAGGCACCTTTGTCTTTCATACATTCTTTCCCTAAAATAATATGTGGCGTCTCTTCCACATTGTATATACTGTACTGTAAATAGTTAATTTCTATGTGGCCTTGCCTTACTTTTGCCGGCTTTTGCACTTTGTGCTCAGTCGCTTCACTATTGTATTCTATTATTATTGTTCTTTCCTACTTGCTCTAACTATACCTTCTTATCGCCCCTTAAACTACGTATTTTGTTATTATTCCTTGTATTGATTCATTCTTATCATCACACAATATTTTGCTTGTATTCATTATACGTTTTGTTAACCTGCTTGTTTACTGTCATTTATATTTGTCTGGGTTGAGACTGAAATAGGTCCATTTAGAAAGGGGTTCTACACTGGTTACCAAACTGAATAAATAAAAATAAAATACAATAAAATAAATATTAAATATTGTCAGCCTATTTGTAAAGGCTTTTGTGTACATGTACAGGCCTACAATGTTGAATCTGTGTTCTCCAGTTCCTGATCATTTATTTGTAGTACGTATTGTGTTTTAATGGCTGTAATTGCACCGTCTAATAATGTGTAATGTGCATATGAAATGCAATACTGTATTTTGAGTTATTTTCAGCAATTGTAATCTTTTGAAACACATCTATTATGTTTCTCATGGAGACCTCCATGTCTTGAACTCTTGAGAATATTCATTCAGGATATCTTGTTCAGACAGGGTTTTTCAGAAACCAGGTGTGGCATCTTGCTCAATCAGAATGCAACAGTGTTAGTTGTTTGCACATGACTGGACACCTGAAAAGTTATGGAGAACAGGATGAGTTTAAACTCTTACATTCTTAATAATAATTAAAAAAAGTGAATTATTAACTTAATGAGGCATCAAGTTAGAGTCCAGTTCTTCTATATCTTAGATCACACTATAAGTCACAGGCCACTTGCTGTTGTGTTCATTAGTTTGGTCTTGCTTTGATAATTACATTCTGACAAATATCTATATGACCACTCAGTCAAATATATTGAACCTGTTCTGTCTTTACATCCTAAAATTCATATTCTCCAATTTTTATGAGATGAAATTCCATTGTGGGTTGTACTGTTAACCTTAAGGTGAATGCATACCATTAGAAACTTAATAATCTTATCCAAAGTGCTACTGACGTAGAGATTTCAATCAGTTGAAGACAACCAGAAATAGGTCCGTGCTGGTAACAACTGACTGGTACATAGACAGAAAGGCATTTCTAGTTTTTCACTTAAACAGAATCCAAATGAAAATAACATTATAAGGACAGAAGGCATTACAACACGCGGGAGACTCGTTCGCCTGTAAAATTGAAAAGGGCATTTTGTTGACAGAGCTTTACCCTAGATTTTTGTCTTTCTTGTCTCTAGTACAAGATAATTTAAAGACCCATATGAATTTCTGTATCTGCAACATGTGAAAATGAATTATGCTTTTTTAATTTTCACACATGCTACAATTTTTTTATATTTCTTTGTGGAATTTACAAAAACATTAAATATGATGTCAACTGCTGCTATTTTAATGCTAATTTCTTAACTAGGACCTATACTGGAATCATTTAGATTAATTTTTTACTTTCTATATATGTGTTATCCTCAAGTTACTAGTCATTAATTTGCAAATTGTGAAAAAAAACTGTATAACTGAGAAATGACACCTGTACACAATTACTGCAGGTCAGATAGTACAATACAACCAGCATCTGTGAGTGCTGTTCATAGCAATTCTGATCTCACATCCTTCTGACTTTATTAATGAAAGATACATTTGTATGTGCCAAAGTCTACTTCTTTGATGTCAGAACCAGAGCAATTCAATAGGTCAGTACAAAATTTCCACAATCAGCACTTAGTAAGGGAAATCCTGTTCTAATGTGACAGGACAACACTTAGCTTATAACACGTCAGAAAAGTGATGTATTAAGTGCCTTGGGGGAAGATCTGACACCAACTCAAAATGCTTTGAGGTAGACAGTAGAAACAATCATGTTAGGTCAAGTCAACCATGCCACATAAAGTATCAAAGGAAGTTACTGATCAATCAACTTTTCTGTTGCTCTAGTGCAAGCTGGCTGATGCAAGCTCTGCTTCCTAAGCAATAAGCAAAAATGTGCATACATTCCTGTACTTCAGCAATATTTTAATTTCCGATGCTTACAAAATATGCTATGTGTTAAAGTCACATCTAGTAGTTCTATACATACCTTTCAACCTCTCTGCAAATAATTCATAGCGTACTACCTTAAAATCCTAGCACAGCATCAGAAAGAGAGCATTTTCTTATTTTTTAGATGATAAAATTTTCATATAATAGATCAAATATAGTTAGCCATAAGAAGCCTTTATATGGTTTTAGCTCAGTTATCTACTGATTTCTATAATTTCAACAAGTGTTAACTTAATGAAGATAAAGCTAAATCTTACGGGAAAAATCATAGCACTATGCCCAAATTATAGCAGCTGAGAGGTATGGTTTGCCAGCAAAGGAGATTTAATGAAAGCAGTCTTTTACTTAGGTATCAGAAACTTTATCTTTTTGCAGATGGGTAGAAAATTTGGTTTACCTTCAAAATGTTGAAAGCACATAGTCCAAACATTTCCACAAAATTCTTACTGCCGAAATGTCAGAAAGCCAAAATAAGAGAATGTCTACATTTCCAACCACTCCAAACTTAAGAACAACTGCTAACATGGGTCAAAAAGGAGGTGAGATTTTGCGGTTCATAATATCAGTGTTTGAGGTTTTGAGAAATCGCAGTTCAGAGATTGTGGAAGTGGTTTCGACAATGTGGCAGTCAACATTTTGAAGGTAAATCACAAAATTTGATTTTACTTGATTTACATTGTTTCCACAAAGCACTGGGTTCCTTTTTATGCTGTACTCATAGAACAATGATGACTGGACATGTCTTATTTCATTACAATCAATATATCAGTCTTGTTTAGTTACATACATACATACATACATACAAATGTTTCACGCACGGGCATTAATACCCTTCTAGTTTGCCAATATACCAAAACACTTGTTCCCATAATAAATGTCCAGGCTGTTCTTAAAAATATCTAAACTAGTACTTGCTTTAATGTAATTTGGTAGTCTGTTCCAAGCATCAGCTACTCTGTCAGAGAACCTATCAATACACTTCTCATGCCTATAGAATCTTCTACATAGGTTATCTGATAATTCTCTAGAGGTAGTTGTCCCTAAATGCCCTATATACCTGAATAAGATCTCCTCTTAAATATCTGTAAGAGACACTGTACAAGTTCAAATAGTTTAGTCTTTCACAATAACTTAGATTTTCACACCCATGGATGCCTTTGGTATATTTCCGCTGTACTCTTTCCAGTTTAGTTAATACATACAGTTCTGAGGTTTGACTTTTATCATTCCTGCTTTGCCAGCAGTGTTGCTCAGCACTAGAATAAATATATTTAGAGATAGAGGTTTGGGAAGTAAACCTAAAATAATACTCATTTTTAATAACATTTGTATGTTTTAATAATGCATTTGTAATAACTTTTCTCCTAATGCATTTGCAATAACTTTTCTCCTAATCTCAGACATATGGTCACGGATGCATTCTCTCAACTTTCTGTTAGATTTATCTATATAGAATGGTGAACATTTCATATACTTAGCTGAATACAAAATATTCTTACTTCCACAAGTGGGATATGTGTTAAAATAATATATTTCTTCTTTGTTTCTGGATGAAAAAGAAATGATGAAGCAACAAATGTAAATGCTTTCTATACTTTTGATGTTATTAAGAGAAGCAAGTGTTGGTCTTTTTACTAGTTTGTATTATATTTTACCTGGCATATTTTAGTCTACTTGAGATTTCTGCAAGCACATTTGATATGTGCTGTCTTTTCAGACATCTGATTTCTGTAACAATCAGTTCTGTTGAATGTAATGCATAACAGCAACCACTATGTAAAGAAGACTCTCATTACCTGCACATTTCTCAGGTGAGTCTACCTGCCTTTGATGATTGCATTGCTGAAAATCTTGCCTTCGTCATTCAGGGGGAATTACTTTTGCTTACCTTCACTTCTGAGCAAAGAGGTTATAGTAGCTACTCTACTGTTACAGTTTAATGACTTTTTGAACTTTTTGAATAAATTTCTTGTTTTATTACCCTGATAATTGTATGATAAACATCCTGTAATTCTGCATCCTTTTTTTTTCAAAAAACATTATTAGTTTTCTTTGCTAATTAAATCAAAGTAATAGAACTGCATTAAAAAGTCTGGAAAACTCAATTCTGATTTAGGAAGTGCTAACAAATTTGACAGAGAATCTTTATCAGAACAATAAAATTTAGGAGACCCAAAGTATATGGAAACTATACAAACCTTAATAAAACATTAACTGACTAAAGCACACATCTCTCCTCATTTTTAAACATTTCTAAGTCAGAGCAGCACGTTTTACTTAACACTGTGACATCATTACCCCAACCTTCATTGATATAAAAGCAGATTCCACATCTTTTACTCTTCCCTTCTTCTTCTTTCTTCTCTTTTGTCTGTTCCCGTTAGGGGTCACTACAGCAGATCATCTGTTTCCATGTCTTCCTGTCATTTGCATCTTGTCTGTCACACCCAATCACCTGCATGTCCTCTCTCACCACATCCATAAACTTTATCTTAGGCCTTCCTCTTTTCCTCTTCCCTGGCAGCTCCATCCTTAGCATCCTTTTCCCAATATACCCAGCATCCCTCCTCAGCACATGTCCAAACCAATGCAATCTCGCCTCTCTGGCTTTGTCTCCAAACCGTCCAACCTGAGCTGACCCTCTAATATACTGATTCCTAATCCTGTCCATTCTCATCACACCCAGTGCAAATCTTAACATCTTTAACTCTGCCACATCCAGCTCTGACTCCTGCCTTTTTGTCAGTGCCACTGTCTCCAACCCATATAACATAGCTGGTCTCACTACCCTCTTGTAGACCTTCCCTTTCACTCTTACTGGTACCCGTCTGTCACAAATCACTCCTGACACTCTTCTCCACCCATTCCACCCCAGCTGTACTCTCTTCCTCACCTCTCCTCCACACTCACCATTACTCTGAACTGTTGATCCCAAGTACTTTTACTCTTCCCTGATGTCTCCAATAATCTGTCCACTCTATAAAGTCAAAAGCCAGGCAGATGTAATGCAAAGTCCAGAATGGATTCATTTAGCCAGGTTTCTGTGAAACACAGTATAGAAGAAAGTGAAAGATCCTTGCATGTTTCATTGAAATATAACAGTTCATCCATCTTATTGCATAGGGAGTGGATGTTTGCCAGATGTAAACTTGGGAGTACTATTCAAAAATCTCTCTGTCTCAGCTTAACCAGTGCACCAGCTTGCTTCCCACTTTTGCAATGCCTGTGTCTACCTCTGCTGCTGACAGCTGCTGATCCTCCAGCTAGGATCTACAGAAAATTTCTTAATTGTGAAAAATCTGGTGTCAAGTTGCATGAAATGAATTGCTGATTATTTAACAATCCTCCACAAGTATACTTAATTACAGGTGAACACCAAACAACAGGACTAATAAACAAAAACAAACAGAATACTAGAGAGCACTGAAGTGAGGCTGCCATTCTCAGTACCATATTGTTTTTTTATTTTTATTTTTTATTTTTTTTTATGTATTTATTTATTTATTTTTACAAGCTACAGGAAACCATCCCCCTATACTGCAGCTAAATACCAGCTGACTGATGACTTGAATGCTATTTACTGCAGGTTCGATAAGCCTGAGGCTACAAATGACACTGTTACCAACTCTCTCAGTGTTCAGACTTATATGACTCTCTTTTTCACACATTCACACATTCAGCCTGCATTAATTATCTCTGAGGAGGATGTGTATCATTTTTTAAAGACAGTGAATTAAGAAAGCAGCTGGTCCGGATGGGGTTTCACCCTCCTGTTTAAAAACATGTGGTGATCATCTGGCTCCTGTTTTTACTCTGATTTTTAATAAATCATTAGAGCTGTGTGAAGTTCCCTTATGTTTCAAACAAGCCACAGTCATTCCAGTGTCTAAAAAATCCACTATAACAGGAATTAATGACTACAGGCCTGTTGATTTGACATCAGTGATCATGAAGACTTTTGAGAAGCTGGTGTTAGCTTACTTGAAGGATATTACAGCTCCTTCATTTTGCTTATTAAGAGAACTGGTCAGTGGATGATGCAGTTAATATGGGCCTCCACTATATCTTGCAACATTTTGACAACCCAGGGGCATATGCAAGGATTCTGTTTGTGGACTCCAGCTCTGCATTTAATACAATAATTCCAGAACTTCATTTGAAACTCTCCCAGCTTTCCATTCCTGCTTCCATCTGTCAATGGATCACCAATTTTCTAACCAATAGGAAACAGCAGGTGAAATTGGGAAAATTTACATCTAGCTATTGCACTATCAATACAGGGGCTCCCCAGGGATATGTGCTCCCCCACTGCTATTCTCCCTCTAAACTAATGACTACTCCTCTAAGGACACCCGTCAACCTTATCAAATATGCAGATGATACAACTATCATTGGGCTCATCAGAAATGGTGATGTGTCTGCATACAGATGGGAGGTTGAGAAGCTGGCCCTTTGGTGTAGTCAGAATAATCTGGAACTGAGCACTCTTAAAACTGTGAAGATGAAAGGGGACTTTAGGAGTGGTACTACAATACTATCACCCTATTTATGCTTAATACTGTTGTTCCAGTTGTGGAATCCTTCAAGTTTTTGTGATCTATAATCTCCCGGGACTTGAAGTGGGAGACCAATGTAGGGTCCATCATAAAATGGCACAACAGTTAATGTACTTTCTGTGACAGCTGAGGAAGTTCAACCTCCCACAGGAACTGTTGATTCAGTTCTATACAGCAGTCATTGAGCCTGTTCTCAGCTCATCCATAACAGTGGGGTTTGGATCTCTGTCTAATCATGACAAAAATAGGTTACATCGAATAGTCAGGTCTGCTGAAAATATCATTGGTGCTAGTTTGCCCTCCTTACAGGACCTGTACTATTCCAGAATCATGAAAAGGGCAGGGAAGATCATCACTGACCCTTCACATCCAGGCCATCATCTTTTTGAACTATTACCATCAGCCAGGCATTATAGATTAATACACACCCAAACAAGCAGATATAAGAACAGTTTTTTTGCATGCCATCAAGTTCATAAATGGTTAACTCAGCTTATTAAGTTAGGGTATTCTTTTTCCCAAGCTACCAAGGATCCTGCAGTATTGTTTACATATTTTTAATACTTGTTTCTCTCAGAGTTTATTTCAGTATTTCTTGCACTGCACCTTGTATGTATATGTAGATGTATATGTATATTTACATTTTTTTTTGTCTTGTTCTTAGTTGTTGTATGTATGTCATTTATGTATTTCATACTTGGAGAGTCACTGAAACCAGAGTCAAATGCTTTGTATGTGTGCATACTTGGCCAATAAATTTTATTCTGATTCTGAAAAAGTGCTGCTGTTCAAAGTAGATAAAAATTCTAGACTGGAGATCAGCCTATTCATGAGGCAGCAACATTTGAGAAGGGAAGTCTTGTAGTTTCTCAAAACATAATGGCTCTCTGGTCTGCTGATTACAAAACCACATTAGCTCTTCTTTCTAACACTGTTGCTATTCAGAAGCTTAAAGCTGGATAGCATGTTAGTAGTAAATGAGCAGTAATATTATTAGAGAGGAATAGAGGCATAACCACATTGATTTTTTGTTTTTAGCATTTGCTATTTTGTCCTGTATATAACTTTTTTACTAGATATTCTGTGTCATGAATTTTGGAAGCATGACTATTCTACAAAAAAATGAAATATGATCAGCAATCTCCAATACTGTTATTAGACAACAGCATTCGGGCTCTTTATTCTAGAAACATGCCCCAGGATTCATGAAGCTCGGTGCAAGGCCGGCGTTAGGCTTGCGCCGACCGTGCGGCATGCAGATGGCGCAGTAGTGGCCATATGCATATTAATGAAGGCACGCTGCCGCCACATCCACGTGCATAGGAAATGAGCGCGAGTGCATGGGGCGTGTCGAAGTGCCACACGGAGGCGTGGAAATGTCAGCTGTTGACGTGCAACCGAAAATGCTGAATATTACAGTCTGCCTGCAATAGTAATCACACCTGTCAGTGTCCGTGGATACTAAAACGTATGCAAAGCATGCAAGACAGTTCTTGCGAACACAAAATTAAGAAGCAAACACAAATGCACGTTAGCGAATATCGAGTCTCCATCCCTCAAACAAATGACATTTAAAACCGTGTGCTCATATTATAATGCAGTGTTGATAGTTATACCAAGTGGAAGTGAAACGCATCATGTTAGCACGCCGCCAATAGCTAAGTCTAGCCCAATGGTCAGGGTTACCACCTGTCCCACATTGTGAGGGACAGTACACAGCTGGGCAGTTGTGTCCATACCAAAACCATTATAAATGTAAAATATCCTGCGACCGTATGACATAATTATGTCCCACATCGCATGTAATAATCACATACAATAGTTATTTCCATATGTAACATACCACATGTTACAAGAAATAGAATAAGCAAGTAAATGAAACAGAAGGAGCATATAAACTGCTACAACAATAAGCTAATGTAGGCATAAAACAAAAGTATTATCCATTGTACTGACCGTGGGTATGTGTTGTCCTGTAGAATCTGATTTGTGTCCGGAATATATCCCATCCTGGCCATATGAAAAGGTGGCAACCCTACCAATGGTCAGAGCATTCGGCCAAAATCCGCCCATCTGCGGTCCAAGCCGTTCTTGTCAGAATGTGTCAAAGTTGAAAGGGTATTACCCAGGTGTATCTACCATGTCATGAAAGATAAGTATTTGCGTGTACCTATGTGTGTGATGTACAGCATGTGGAAGGTGAGAAATGCTAGGGTAGTCCTCACAACCATACAGGTACCTGAGATATGTAGTGCATGCAATGTATTCCCTTGACCGTGCCATGGGCCAACAACCAAAGAAGGGATGGATGGAGTGTGTGAAATACGTGTGTGGGGGGATGGGTAATGTTATAATCCACAAAGGCGAGACTGTGTTGGATGCACAATAGGTGAACTGGAAGCGTATGAGGGAGTAGTGGGTGAATCAGAAAGAAACACAAAGAACAAACAATCACATCCACAATACAACCTGACAGGCCATACTGTAAAACACAATCACACAAACATAT